>NW_027508931.1:17675000-18252500 GCF_051911475.1 Siphateles boraxobius | reverse complement strand
CATTTGGTATTCTGGTGGATTGACAGGTGGGATGTCTGACGGAATAGACATAGGCTTATGCCTTTTTGCATCTGTATTTGTTTCCTCCAAATATCTCTCTAGCTCAACCCTAGATGCTTTTAAAGTGCCATTCTTCTCACTGGTGAATAACTTCTTTGCGAATTTGAATGGATCTTTATAGAAATTAGCCCTCGCACGCTCCTTCTTTTTGTAGCGTTTCCGTAGGCGCTCAGCTCTGCGTAATGTTGCAAGCTTATCTTTTATGGCCCTTTTTAAGAGATTGAGTCCCTCCTTCTGACTTTGTTCCGCTCTTTTCCATTGCTTCCTCAGCTGTCTCCTTTCTCTAACTAACCCTTCAATTTTCTGCTGCCGTCTAGACAATCCAGGAGTAGTTTGTACTTTTTCCTTCCTTTTTTCCACACCAAACCTCTCACTTCCATATGCGTAAATGATGTCTCCAAATTTATCCAGCTTCTTTTCAACTGTACCAGTTAATCTTTCTAATGCAAAGCATAGATCTGTGTTTACCGTGTCCCATGCAGTTTTCTCACAAGCTCTTGGCCATCTAACTCCAGGCCTATGCCCGTTGAGGTTCTTTTCTCTCTTATGCTGGTTAGTCTGACCGGTTTCACAAGAATCAATGTGTTCATCACTAACTGTGCAAACCCTCCTCTCCTCTATGACAGGGGTGCTGATATCCTGCGAACTGTGGTTTGCTTCCTGTCGCTGGATTTCATTCGACTGACTTGACTGACTTCGTAAGAAGTACTGATCAATGCGAGGCCCTTGTCCCTTCTCCCTCAAGCATTTCATTTTCCCTTGATGAATCTTCAAACCCCTGACCGTTGTCGCCTTGCTCCAGCCACAGACACAAGCTTGGAGTTCAATGGCTTTGCTAACTGCAGAACCTGAACTATATATATATGTGTGTGTGTGTGTGTGTGTGTATTGGGGGGCGGCAACATTGTTGCTTCATACCCCTCTAACACTGGGTAGTTGCGCCCCTGATATCGTCGCTGCCCGATGAAACTCACGTATGTCCAAAACGGTTACTTTTCAGGAAGTGAAAAAAATACCGTAATTTCAAAAGCAGTTGAACGTAGCATTGCATACTTGGTACGGCATCTTTAAATGTAACCATATTCTTGCCATTGTAATGATATAATCCACATTTGACCAATATCGAGTTTAAATGGGTATGTACATATTTTACAGTAATGGCCGTGGTCGATACGCGTTCTTCCGATCATTAATTAGAATGACCAAGTCGCGTTTCATATTGACAGATGAATAGGCTACGCTCAGTTTATTAAATAGCCTATGTCTCAGTTTATTAAATACGCTCAGTTTATTAAATAGCCTACGTCTCAGTTTATTAAATACGCTCAGTTTATTAAATGTCTCTTGCAAAATATGAAGGTACAATGAATCAATACACTGACATGGCAATGCTAGACTGATACTTTGTTTGCACAGTCCTACCGTAATTTTTTGAATATATAATAAACTTGATAACAGTTGTCAAAAACAAACGTTTGCTGATACTTTACCTCACAGTGTTATTCGGCTATCCAATGCTGAGCTTCCAGAGACGCTTAAGATGAAACTTCACAAGACCGGCGAGATGCTTCCACAGGGTGGGAGATACGTGGCGGGATTGACAGCTTTGACACCAAATGGATATACGGGAAAATCAGATGACTTGATTTCACAACTTTTCATTGGTCATTTAGATAATTTGAAGCATACTGTATACGTAAATGAACCTCGACATTCTATCCGCCGAAAAATCTCAAAATCGGCAAAATGGACATACGCGGTTTTTATTGGACAGCGACGATATATATTATATACAGTATCTCACGAAAGTGAGTACACCCCTCACATTTCAGCAAACATTTTAGTATATCTTCTCAAGGGAAAATACTACAGAAATGAAACTTGGAGATATTTTAGAATACTCAATGTGCTGCTTGTATAGCAGTATATGTTTACTGTCCTCTGAAAATAACTCAACAGCCATTGGCAACAAAAATGTGAGTACACTAAGTGATAATAGCTGTACGTCGTTTAACCATGCAAAGCCACATGTCCTATTCATCATGTTCATGTTTTCGTCTGCTTGACAGGACTATACAAATTTGTGTATCTTGTATTAGAGCAGTTAAAATTTGTGGTTTGATTACAATTCTCTCATACTCATACTGGATGATCCACCTCATGGCAAAGAACTCTCTAAGGATTTGAGAATTAGAATTGTTGCTCTCCAAAAAGTTGACCTAGATTATAAGAAGATTGGTAGCACCCTGAAACTGTGTTAAAGTACAGTCCAGGGTCATGCAGAGGTGATCCAATACGGGTTCCACTTGGAACAGGCCTCGCAAGGGTCAATCAAAGAAGTTGAGTCCTCTTGCTGTGTGTCAGGTGCAGAAGCTGGCTTAAAAAAACAGATGCATGAGTGCCAGCATTGCTTTAGAGGTCGCAGAAGGTCAGCTTGTCAGTGCTCAGACCGTACACCACACACTGCAACTAGTCGGTTTGCGTGGCCGTGCTCCCAGAAGGAAGCCTCTTCTGAACCTTGCTCACAAGAAAGCCCACAAAACAGTTTGCTGAAAGCAACCTGTCCAAGACCATGAATTTCTGGAACCATGTCCTGTGGCCTGATGAGACTAAGTCTTGCCTACATTCAGGTGTCTTGTGTCTTGCCTACATTCAAGTATGGTGGTTGTAGGGTATGAGCGCAGAATCATGGAGTCAGCATTCCTTAACACAATAAACACACGTTAACAGGGGTTTCTAAAGCCCCAACCTATGACTCTTCCAATTCTAAATCTTCCGTTAGCGCCAGCCAGTCTGGAGGGTAGATTAGTTTGTGACACCTTTACAGCGTAATGAGTCCCCACAGAGATCCTCGCGCGATCCTGATTTGTTCGCGAGCCAACATCCAAGAAGACCGTTATCTCCAAACCCCCCCCCCCCCCAGCGAGGAAGGAATGCCAGATGCGCAAATGGACAACACACACACACACACACACACACACACACATATATGCATCTATAACATTAAAACCCAGAAATGAGTGATTATGAAATGTAAACATGATGTATTCCTGTATGTTTGAAGTTTATACTGTATCCTGTCTATCTAGGACTGTTAGTTATGTAGATGAACCTTGCGGACTTCTATAAAGGTCTAAGAGTTTATATATATATCCTTGTATGCGTAACAAACACGGAGTGATTGGTATTAAAAGAAATCGCTCAACTTGCTCGAGCCAAATATATGTAAGAAGTTAATGAAAAATATAGTTTACTATGTTTTCCATCTTTGGAGTGAAAAGAGACCAAAACTAACATCACTGGTGTTCTTAGATAACGGCGTTTACGACCCAAAGGAATGTTCACAGAACTGCCACCCTCTCTGAATTCTAACCAAGGAGGAGAAATGAATCCTGTATTCATATATATACAGTATATGCTATTATATATCCACTTGAGAATTGTATGAACAATGTATCTAAGTTCCCTTTTTCATGAGTTGCCTTTTTGTGGTTTGGTCTATGTTTCTCGACAACTCTAATGCGATAATGTTTTAAACTTGGCCAACTAATGTTTAACCAAATCCATTTGTGGCAAGTTTGGTCTTGATAAACTCCAATCTTCATTCCCCATTTGTTAATTGACATTACATTTTGCTAAACTTGTGACACATTAGTATTATAAGAATTGTGAAGATTCTGCTCTTAAACACCCTAATTTCGTCGGTTTCAAATGTCTCTCTCTTAGACAAAGAGCAATAAAAACCAAAGTCCCGCCTGTGAAATTCCAACCCTCTAATTGGCCAAGTCAACAGGAAGAGGCCGGATTTCTCCAAGGTGATAAATGACGCTTCCCCCCTCCGCTCCTCGCTCTGTTACTTTTGACTGTCAAAAAGGAAGGTCTCGCCTCCGGGCGAGCTCTTCGCCTTTCTTTTATTTGTTTCTAGTTTAGTTTTTGTTTTTCAGTCTTAGATAAGTCTCCGTGTTTAATTCCAATCGACGAGTGAAAAGAACACCGCGTGACATATCTCTTCAGCAAACCCATCTACAAGGGACCTTTAAACGAGCGCGCGCTCGTTTTGAAGGAGAAACACGCGCACGTGACCACGTGGCGAGAGACGCACACACGCGTCTTCACCAGCCATGCGAAGATGTGACGTTAACTCCGCGTGATTTCCCCGTAGAGATCTTTATTTCTTTTCTTTGTTAGTCAAAGTTTTGTTTTCCGTAGTCGACTCGGTTCACTTCCACAAAGTGAAACAAACTTAGCCGAACTATTTTCCTTTGGTAATGTTACCCCAAAGACTTGGAAACTCCGTTCAACGCGCGCCAAGCAGCACCCAGTGACGCTTCCTAAAGGACTCCGCTCACGCACGCGCAGGAATGCCGCGACACAGAGAGACCCAGAAACTTAAGTATATCTCTTTATAGAGCTTCTAAGAAGCATTAAGATGATGTTTTCGTGTTGTCACAGGCAGGGGACTGTCAGGGGAATGTTGCCAATGCTCTCTCTCTCTCTCTCTCTCTCTCTCTGTCCCTTCCCCTCTCACACGTGTTTCCATTGTCCACACTCTATGCATTTCTCGTTCATCGATGCCTTATCGTGTATTGTTGTTTATTATGTTTGTAAATACATATATCCCATGTAACCGTAGTAAATACATAAGTAGTTCTGCCTTATTAAATTCATTATATTCATCTGATTGATGTACTGCCTTTTTGCTCATTTAAGTCCCTTAAGTGCCAAAAGATCTTATAGCAACAAGCTTACAAATTAAAGATACTTTAAAGAGTATGTGTTTATAGGGCAGGAAACCCAATTCTTGTGGCCACAGAATTGCTTTTCCTGAAATCCTATAAAGTAAGATGATATTGTGGATTCCCACAGATATTAGTCTGACAATTGAGCTAATTAATTTAGCCTGTTTTGTAAGACGTGGTCCGTGCAGGTAATTGCAATCAACTTGTGGTTAAGTGCAAGGATACACAGGCATGCATGCAGGTAAAATGACATATCATCCCTTATCGGGAGTTTTATTAACATGTAAGACTGATCTAATCCAAACATGTATGAATAATTATTAATTACCAATTATTAATTATGATATGCAAATTCCCCACGGATTAGATCCGCCCCAGAGTCTTTACATGGTGGTAGCATCATGGTCTGGGGCTGCATGAGTGCCGCTGGTTCTGGGGAGCTGTGCTTCATTGAGGGAAACATGGATTCCAACATGTACTGTGACATTCTGTAGCAGAACATGATGCCCTCCCTTCAGAAACTGGGCCGAACGGTATGATAATGACCCCAAACACACCGCCAAGATGCCAACTGCCTTCCTGAGGTAGCTGAAGTTGAAGGTGATGGAGTGGCCAAGTATGTCTCCAGACCTTAACCCTATTGAGCACCTGTGCCCTCTTCCTCTGCTTTGTCCTCTTCCCCTGCTTTGTCCTCTTCCCCTGCTTTGCCCTCTTCCTCTGCTTTGCCCTCTTCCCCTGCTTTGCCCTCTTTCTCTGCTTTGTCGTCTTCCCCTGATTTGCCCTCTTCCTCTGCTTTGTCCTCTTCCTCTGCTTTGCCCTCTTCCCCTGGTTTGCCCTCTTCCTCTGCTTTTCCCTCTTCCTCTGCTTCTCCATCTGCCTTCACTAAACCCACTGAAAGCAGATGTAGTAGCTGATTAGGGGTGTGCAAAGCAGCCGGTATTTTTATCTGTATTTGTATTTGTTGAGGGGGAAAAAGTATTTGTATTTGTATTCGAGTAAAATCCAAAATAGGCGTAAAAATCTAGCTTTTTTGCGTTACACTTCTAATTTACGTTATAGTGTAAGTATTCTTTAATTATATAAATCCAGCAATGAACATGTACCAAGGAACGTCATTGAAAAGAAAATAACATAACAGCCATTACCTCATCCATGGTTAAACCAACAACTAATAAAATACCATTGTGAACATTATGAATCCCACCACCACCCGTCCTTGTTGGAGGACGCTGAACAGACAGGGATAATGTATAGCGAGGCGGTTGATTATGAGCCTGACGCGAAGCGGAGGGGTCTTGAATCAGCTTGAAGGGTTTGTATTCGCTATAACAACCACCTCGCTATACATTATCCCTCTTACTACATGGCTACCTACCAAATAAATCAATAATTTGACTCAAAATATTGATTTAAAAAGGAGTTTATTGATTTAAAAACTATTGTATTGCTTCCGCTAAAAAAAATAGTCCGTTCCGTCTCTACGTTTAGAATCCATGGCAACGCTCTGTTTTTCGTGGCAACGGTGTGTTATACTTAGCAGCGGTCTGTTATTAAGAAATAACCATGGAAATAACAGACCGCATTCTACATTAGAATTCAACCAAGCCATGTAATAAAAACAAATAATTACGGAGCTAACAGAGTTACGTAAACAGAGCGAACATGAGAGCAACCGGCTGCAGACGTCAATAATGCAGCGTAATGAAATAATCTCCCGATCAAACTCCACTTCCCGAAAGTTATAAACTGCCTCCGGAACCCAGTTAAGGTACAAAAATCTATTCAACAAAAATAGTAATGCAGTTAAGTGTTTTTTCGCTCAGCCGAGCCCTCTCTGTTGCTGTGTGGAGCAGCCTGTGTCAGTCACCTCTTCCTGAACGTCACTCACTCGCGAACTGCGGTCTCGTGAGGAAACGCAGCTTTTTGATATAAAGTTTTTCTTGTTCCCGAATACAAATATTTTCTAAAGTATTTGTTCGAAATAAGTATTCGTAAAAACACGTTATTTGTGCCTTTCCGAATACCGTATTCGGGTTCGGCTCCACCCCTATAGCTGATGCAGATGAGGTTGAAGATTCAGAGAAGTCCCCACCATCATCATCTGAATACCTATTGCAACAATATAGTACAAACTGAATATAGTATAAAACTTACATAGTACGTGCAACAATATGGTACAAACTGAATATAGTAAAAAACTAATATGGTACATGCAACAATATAGTACAAATTGAATAAACCATTCAACTAATATGGTACATGCAACTATTGTACAAACTGAATAAAGTATAAAACTAACATGTATGCATAATTCAATTATATATAGATCTAAATGTATACTTATAAAATTATATGTTTACGTCATATTTACACATAACCCAGTAAAATTAGTAAAGATTATGAAATAGAATATAAAAAATATATATCAAAAACCGTTCTAGGGTTGAATCGGACATTTCCTCTGGCAAAAGCACGTCTGGTTCATCGTCACTTGAATGAAGATTTGGCTCATCATCACTCGACTTACAGAGCTCTTCAACAACTTCTAGCAGTGTAAAACACTTTTTAGGCCTAGGTGGATCCATCTTGTGAGTGTGGCAGTTGAGAATGAGAGTGCAGTTTGTGTGCTCCTGCTTTCTGCTCTGCATGTTTATAAACATTCAGCAGCATTTCCAAACAGGAGGTTGATTGTGATTGTGGCACGTGATTGCAATTAGAACTAAACAAAGTTTCTATTGGATCACACTGTTGCTTTCAAAGAGGTGATTTGCCAACTGATATGCTGAAAGCAAAGGAGCCTTAGTAACAGCTATGACAGCTCTGTTTGGCTACTGAGACTTGATGTTATTGGACATAACATTGTAAAGGTGGGCTGTTGCTGGTCAGAAATCTCTACCATATAGCAATTAGTATATTATAGCATTAGCAAATCCACACACACACAAATATTTGATTACAAAATGAACATTATAATTATACTAATTATTATAAATATATATACTAACATTATTCTCATTCACGACAATATACATCAACTATGAATACATAGATGGATATTCTCTATTTGTCATGATCAAGTAGACGGAAGCAAGGATGCAGGTCCAACTCTTTATTACAAAGAAGGAAGTACAAAATGTTCAGGATCACAGAAGGACTGGTGAGCAGGGACTAGATGGTCAGCAATCCAGTAGAAGAAGTGATGAGATGATGAGTGCTGAATGGTGATGTAATCCAGGAGAACGAAGACAGGAACAGAACACAAACAGCAACGCCGACTGGAACAGGACCAGACACACATGAGGGACACCAAACAACGAACTGACAAAGAGAGGAGAGTGCGATGAGTATTTGAAGGTGAGTGAATAGGATGCAGCTGGTGAGAGGAGTACGATCAGCTGGATCGCTAATCAACTGGAATGAGTGGTAATGCCCACTCGCACGCACGCACCCACACACATAACAACACATACCAACAGCAACACAAGACACGTTGGAAACAATGGATTCATGAACCGTGACAGTACCCCCCCTCTTAGGAATGCCTTCTGGCGTTCCCAGGCCCCCTTAACTGTCGATTGTAATCATTAATAAGGGAGTGATCCAAGATGTCTCTAGCAGGTACCCAACTTCTCTCCTCCGGACCGTTACCTTCCCAGTCCACCAAGAACTGGAATCCACGTCCCCTCCGCCTTGAGTCCAGAATACGATTAACCGAATAAGTGGGTTCCCCTTCTACGAGTCGCGGCGGGGGGGGAAACCGGGACTGGCGGATTAATACGAGAATCAAACACGGGCTTAACTTTGGATACGCGAAAGACGGGATGAATCCTCCTGTACACCGTCGGCAAGTTGAGGCGGACGGCCACCGGACTAATGATCTTGGTGACAGTGAACGGGCCAATAAATAAAAGTGTATTAGAAACGGAGTGGAGAGGAATGTTCTTTGTAGAAAGCCACACTTTTTGACCAACGACATATACGGGAGGCTTTGACCGGTGGCGATCGGCCTTAGCCTTGGTGCGCGCCCCCACCTGGACTAGAGTCTCACGGTCTCTAGTCCAAGTGCGGTGACACCTCTGGATGAAGGCGTGAGCGGAGGGAACCGCGACCTCGGATTCCAGACTGGGAAAAATTGGTTGCTGGTAACCTAAACTACACTCAAACGGAGATAGGCCCGTGGATGACACTGGTAACGCGTTGTGGGCGTACTCCACCACGGACAGTAGTTGGCTTTTGGAAACCAAACATCGCAACACCCTCTCCAGATCCTGGTTGGCTCTCTCGGTTTGGCCATTGCTCTGGGGATGAAACCCTGAGGACAGGATAACAGTCGCTCCCAGTAACCTACAAAACTCTCGCCAAAATTTGGACACAAACTGGGGTCCTCTGTCGGAGACCGCGTCCATCGGGAGGCCATGTAAGCGAAAGACGTGATCTACGACTGTCAACGCTGTCTCCTTAGCTGAAGGTAATTTGGGTAAGGGAATAAAGTGAGCCGCCTTCGATAACCGGTCCACCACGGTTAAAACGACAGTGTTACCCTGGGAGGGCGGGAGGGCGGTAATAAAATCTAGTGCGATATGGGACCAGGGTCTCGAAGGGACAGGCAGCGGTTGAAGTAACCCATCTTGGGGTCGATTGGAAGTCTTACCAGTGACACAAACCGAGCAAGCCAAAAGAAAACTGTGAATGTCACGAGCCATAAGTGGGCACCAGAATCGTTGTTTGACTAAAAAGCTAATGCGGTTAACTCCTGGATGACAAGCCACGTTGGAGCAATGACCCCACTGAATGACGTCAGACCGTAATCCCTCCGGCACAAATAAACGATTCGGTGGCCAACCGGGCGGAGGCGTTACCCTTTCTAAGGCCGTCTTGACCTTCGATTCGACCTCCCATACGAGTGTGGAGATAAATAGAGTCTCGGGTAAAATACACTCGGGAGTAGACGGGCGTTCGGAACGATCAAAAATGCGCGACAAAGAATCGGGTTTAATGTTCTCGGAACCCGGGTGGTACAAGAGAGTAAAATCAAAACGTCCGAAAAAAGTGCCCACCGAGCCTGCCTGGAGTTCAATCTTTTGGCGGTTTTAATGTATTCCAAATTCTTATGATCGGTCCAAACGATAAAAGGTACCCCCGACCCTTCTAGCCAGTGACGCTATTCCTCCAATGCTAGCTTGACTGCCAACAACTCTCTGTTACCAATGTCATGATTGTGTTCGGCAGGGGACAAACGATGAGACAAAAACGCGCACGAATGCATCCTGTCGTCTGTGGGAGAACGCTGGGTTATCACTGCACCTACCCCCACCTCTGACGGATGCGGACCAAATGATAAGCGTTATGTAAGTCCAATTTAGTGAAGATAGACGCTCCCTGCAACTTCTCGAAGGCTGAAGACATCAACGCCAAAGAATAGGTATTCTTTACTGTGATGCTGTTCAACCCTCGGTAATCAATACAAGGTCGCAGAGATCCGTCCTTCTTCCCCACAAAAAAGAACCCCGCCCCCGCTGGAGAAGAGGAATGGCGGATGAATCCTGTTGCTAGAGAATCAGAAATATATTTCTCCATAGCCTCCCTCTCTGGAACAGAAAGCGAATATAACTTGCCCTTAGGCGGAGACTTACCTGACAGTAAATCTATAGCACAGTCATAGGGACGATGCGGAGGAAGAGAAGCAGCACGAGACATACTGAACACCTCCTTCAGGTCTAGGTACTCCGCGGGCACGTTAGATAAATCCACTGCCTCCTCCTGAAACACAGAGACAGCAACAGACGAGCAGGCAGACACAAGACAGGACTCATGACATTTACTACTCCACTCCAACACTGATCTTTGCTGCCAGTTAATCTTAGGATTGTGATCGATGAGCCAGGGGTGTCCCAGAACAATGGGTGCGAGTAGAGAGTCAAGTATATAAAATGAGAGTGATTGCCTGACGTGATGAGTGTGACAGGTCCGGTGATGAGGGAGATAGTGGGTAGATCTTGACCGTTGAGTGCATGTACAGCTATCTTACTGGTGAGGGGCAAAAGGGGGACTTGAAATCTTTGTGCAAATGAATGGTCCATAAAGTTACCTTCGGCCCCAGAATCCACCAGTGCTTGACAGTCGTGAAAGTGGGCTGACCATCTTAGTCTAACCGGGAGGATCGTAGATGTTGATGAAGTCTTCTCAGTGGAGATCCCACCCAACAGTAGCCTCATACTTACTGTCGGGCTTGGCCTTTTACTGAATAGTTATAGGCTTAGTGTCCCGCTGCTCCGCAGTAAAGGCAGAGCCCTTGCGATCTCTGCCTTTCTTTCTCCTCCCAGGAAAGCCGAGCTCGCCCGACCTGCATGGGCTCGTGATCATAGACGGGGCTGACCGCGTCCCCGCCGCTGGACCGCTGACTCCTGGCTCCACCCAAAACTCGGCTGGGCAGTACCCGACGTTCGACCCTGGTCAGTCGTGCATCCACTCGAAGAGCCAGATCCACCAGTCCATTGAGTGAAGTGGGCAGGTCCAGGGCATAGATTTCCCTCTTAACGCGGGCAGCCAGCCAATGCAGGAACATGTCCCACTGCGCCTCCTCATTCCACTGACACTCCGCCAAGGTCCTGATCCGGGCCACCTCTCTCCCGGCGACGGATCGATCGAAAACTCTCTTCATCTCGGCGGAGAGTGTCTGGAACGAGGCGCAGCATGGATCCTGGTTTTCCCACACCGCCACCCCCCATAGCGCAGCTCTCCCAGTCAATAACGTATGCCACCTTGGCTTGCTCATGACTAAAGGTTCTAGACTGCAGAGAGAAATGCATTGAGCAGCGAGATAGAAATGCTTGACAAAAGCTCGGCTCACCGTCGTAGGATTGAGGAATAGGTAGGCGGGGCTCTGACTGAGAAGCGCTCTCCAGTGGGGTGGGAGGAACGGCCGGTGTGGGTGGTGCAGTGGGAGGTTGCAGATGTTGTATTTGCTGGGTGAGCTCGGACACCGGCGTCACCAGCGCTTGAACGGCCCGTGCCGTGTCATTCAGATTCCTATCCTGATTGTCCATGCGCAGAATACTGGAATTCACAAAGTCCTCCAATGGCGAAGAATTACCCGCTGCTTCCATTTGCGCGTTAGATCGTTCTGTCATGATCAAGTAGACGGAAGCAAGAATGCAGGTACAACTCTTTATTACAAAGAAGGAAGTACAAAATGTTCAGGATCACAGAAGGCCTAGTGATGCAGGGACTAGATGGTCAGCAATCCAGTAGAAGAAGTGATGAGATGATGAGTGGTGTTTGGTGATGTAATCCAAGAGAACGAAGATAGGAACAGAACACAAACAGCAACGCCGACACCAACACAAATGAGGGACACCAAACAACGATCTGACAAAGAGAGGAGGAGAGTGTGATGAGTATTTAAAAGTGAGTGAATAGGATGCAGCTGGTTAGAGGAGTACGATCAGCTGGATCGCTAATCAACTGGAATGAGTGAAAACTCCCACTCGCACGCACCTAACAATGAATTCATGAACCGTGACAGTATTTTTAAAATATTATTTTATATGTTTTATCATGAATTTTTAGCATAAAAACAGAAGTTTCAATGATTAAAAGTTGGTGCATCGACTTTTTGTGACAATGGTCAGACCTACTGTTATGATGCAGATTTTTTAAGGTGCACTCTTGTCATAAATTCACTGATTTCTCTTCCTAGATAATGTGTAACAAAAAACAGTGGTAAAATATCTATTTAGGAGTCTTAGACCTTTCCAACGATATATAATTTGTCATAATTAGATTAGTACTTAATAGTAATATAGTGAAGTAAAGTTAGGCGTCCCGCCTACAGGACGGTGACAATTAAAGGTATGGTTGAAACTTAATATTTTTCATTAAACATAGGATTATTATTTATATGTTATTTGTATGTATAAAGAAATATTTTTATTGCGTCAGGTGATGCTGCAATTGGGTAGGGCAGTAACGGGATATTACTTTGCAATGCTTATGTCCAGAATACAATAAGGCTACATTTGAAACATTGGCAAGTGTATTTTATTAATTTCAGGTTTTTAGTCCTTTTCCTGTGCAATTGAAAAGTTTTTGAATTAATTATTGTGTGAACTAAATGCCAACTTGTAAAACAAAACAAATTTAAGAAAACACTGGAAAAGTCTGTTCTTCAAGTCAAGTCACCTTCATTTATATAGCGCTTTTAACAATATGGGCTGTTTCAAAGCAACTTTAAAGTGATAATAGGAAATTAAAGTAACAGAGATTGTTTTGGCTTTACAGCAGCTCTAGAATAAAGTTATTGTCCAGCTAAAGTTAGTTTTGATTGATTCACTTCCGTCGCAACATTCATTAGTTATTAACTTAGGGGCCGCTAACACGACACCGTTCTAACAGAAAACCTTTAATGTGATCCAACCGCTCATTTGCATAAAACAGTGCCTGGTGGCTCGGATAATTTTTTATTGCTTCCGCGTAGCCGCGTGAATCGGATTTATCCCGACAACGTTTTATCAGTACAGAGGTAAAGGGAAGGAGGCCTTCACAAGGGAGAGACTAGTTGACACTTCAGGACTGCGTTGTCGTTGTGTCCAGGCGCAGGTCCTTCATCAGATCCGGATACGGCCTGGATACGGCGGACTGCGGTAAACCTCGGGATAAACAGAGAAACTAATATTAGCATAGACGCCATCCTTCTTATGATGTACAAAGTACATCAGGATTTATGGGAAGTGTTCTCGGTTCCGGCTGATCTAAACTATGTAGCCTAACATTGAATTACAGAAGTCTATAATGTGTTATGTGTATGCTAAGCCACAGATATGTGTTTTTAGCCTAGATTTAAACTGTCAGACTGTGTCTGCTTCCCGGACCATGTTAGGAAGATTGTTCCAAAGTTTTGGTGCTAAATATGAAAAGGATCTACCGCCAGCAGTATATTTTGATATTCTTGGTATTATCAACTGGCCGGAATTTTGAGATTGCAATAGACGTGAAGGACTATAATGCGTTAAGAGCTCACTCAAGTACTGGGGAGCTAAACCATTTAGTGCTTTGTAAGTAATCAGCAATATTTTAAAACGTATATGATGTTTAATAGGGAGCCAATGCAGTGTTGACAGAACCAGGCTAATATGGTCATACTTCCTGGTTCTGGTAAGAACTCTAGCTGCTGCGTTTTGGAGCAGCTGTAATTTGTTTATTAAGCGTGCAGGGCAACCACCCAGTAGAGCATTACAATAATCTAGCCTTGATGTCATGAACGCATAAACTAATTGTTCTGCATTTGTCATTGAGAGCATATGACGTAATTTAGATATATTTTTTAGATGGAAAAATGCGGTTTTACAGATACTATTCATGTGACTTTCAAATGAAAGATTGCTATCAAAGAGCACACCCAGGTTCCCTAATCGACGACGATGACTTCAGCCATCAAGTGTTAGACAGTATTCTAGGTTATTACGTGAGAAAGTTTTCTGTCCAATATTTAGAATCTCTGTTTTTTTCAGAATTAAGTAGTAGGAAATTACTAGCCATCCAATTTTTTATATCACCTATGCATTCCATTAATTTGGTGAATTGGTAAGTTTCGTCAGGGCTTGAAGAAATATAGAGCTGAGTATCATCAGCATAACAGTGAAAATTAATGTCATGCTTCCTAATGATATCTCTAGCTAGTCCATAAAAATAAAAAGCGTCCATTCAGTCATTGGGCCGATGGGAATCGGACGGTGGTTGGCGGACGAGCGCGCAGACCCCCCGAAATTTTTGCCCCGACCCCTTCAGGGGCCCGACGGGAGTGCCCCGAAGCCCGAGGCCACCCTAAGCAGTTCTGCCTTCATCCTTGGTGGGGCGCCACACGTGCCCCGTCCCACTAACCCACTATTTGTCCGATTGACCACTAGAGTGATCAGACCCCCCCCCCCACCCCCCCGTCCCACTAACCCACTATTTGTCCAATAACCCACTATATGGCGCAAAAACTTCCCGTTGACCCTACACTCCCGGGCCACGCCCCCGTCCCACGAACCCACTATTTGTCCAATAACCCACTATATTTACCAAAAGTCACGGGACCACCCCCCCCCCACTCCCGGGCCACGCCCCCATCCCACGAACCCACTATTTGTCCAATAACCCACTATATTGGGCAAACTTCCCGTTGACCCCCCAACCCCCCCCCTATCCCACGGACCCACTATTTGTCCAATAACCCACTATATTGGGCAAACTTCCCGTTGAATGGGGATATTCAGACTCAAAATCTCGACCCGAAAAAAACGACAGGGGTCTGTCGGTTTTTTCGGGTCGGAAAAAAAAGTTTCTCCGATCTTCTCGAAACTCTGGATTCTGATAGAGGGTGATGAGACTTAGACCTGAGTGCAAAAATGGAGGCTCTAGACCCTTCCTGACCAGAGCTATGGAAATCCCACGTAGCATTTATTACATTATAAAAAATAGTGGGTTCGTGGACAGTGGAATTATGGGATGGGACTTGGTGCTACGGACTCAGGGGAGGCCCCTGAGTGCAGTAAAATAGTTTTTATCGTGATTTGGAACTTTCATTAAAACGTGTTTCACAGAAAATGTTTCCCATCCCACGTAGCATTTATCACAGTACCAAAACGTGGTTTCGAGGACACTCGTTTTAATGCAAACTAAACACTGAAATTACTTGAAAATTAGTGAGATGTGTTCAGTGGGGTGTGCTTAGTACAGTAGAGGTGGTTGGGGCTGAAAAATAAGTTTTTAATCATCTGACCCACTGCGCAATGTGACGTCGTAATGACGTCTTTTCCATGTCATTTTTGGACGTCCAATTTCCGTCCATTGATGGGGTGGTTTTGTAACGCCAGGTGTTACGACCTCTAGGGGTCAGCCGCAACAGAAAAAGGAAGAGAGTCACACTACCAAAGAGATAAAGAGTAATATGATTTTTATTGACCATAAGGGGTTATCGTCAGGGGCAGACAAGGCCAAAATAACAAACAAAACAATTTACTTTTTAGAATCTAAATAACCTTTAACAAAAGAAAGAAGAAATGAAAATACAGTTTAACTTACCTAACTCCCTTACACATAAACAAAGTGAAAAATAGATATAAATAAATTGGCGTCAAACCCCCTACATCCCTTGGTATGGTAATAATTACAAGAATGCTTGCACACATTTAAAATAGTATCAGGTTGACAAGTTAGAATTAGAATCCAAAGAGGTAATCAATCAGGCAATAATCAGATAGAAGAAAACCCGAAATAGTATTACATTCAACAAACACTTACTCAATTTCACTAAACACTAATAATCTCTCTGGCACGACACTCTTACTCAATCAAACAATGGTGACACAAACAAAGCTAACGAGAAGTACCTAAACAGTACAACCACAAAACACAGAAGCACAAAGTCAGCGAGGCTCAAAGGCCTTGATAGAGTGTCAGAGGCGGTCCTTATATCCAGGTCAGGTGCATAGCTGGTCCAATCACAGTCTTCCACAGATTAACAGAGGTAACGCCCATCTGAAACAAGCTTGTTAACATACAGAGAGAAAAAGAGAACAAGACAAACCTTCACACAAGGACAGTTGATACCAACACACAAAATATCTCAAAATCCTAACACCCCCACCCATAAAATAAAACAATGTTTTACTAGTTGACACGGGACAGTGAGTCAGCAAGTACATTTTCGATACCTCTCTTATGACAGATCTTCATATTGTAGCTTTGACAAATCAGAGACCATCGCATTAACCGATGATTGCTATTAGACATTAGCTGGAGAAACGTAAGAGGATTATGATCAGTGAAAATGGTAATAGGTGATACACTCGAACCAATATACACTTCAAAGTGTTGCAAGGCAAGAATCAAGGCAAGAGCCTCTTTCTCTATCGTACTATAGTTCATTTGATGTTTGAGAAATTTCTTTGAAAAGAAACTGATCGGATGATTCAAATCATCTTCACCGGTCTGCAACAAAACCGCTCCGATACCAGTGCCACTGGCATCAACTTCTAGCAAGAATGGTTTTTCAAACTGAGGGGCAACAAGTACAGGAGCACTACAGAGCAGAGTCTTTAATGCTTCAAAAGCGGACTGACATTCAGAAGTCCACTTGAATGAGACTGCTTTACGCAGTAATTCTGTAAGAGGACTAGCTACAGATGAGAAGTTCTTACAAAAGCATCGATAATAACCCGTCATTCCGAGAAATCGACGGAGATCTCTTCTATTGTTCGGAATGGAAAAATCAAGAACAGCTTGAATTTTTGAATTCAAAGGGCAAATCTGACCGCTACCAACCTCCTTACCCAAATAGGTGACTGTAGCACAACCGAATTCGCACTTTGCTAGATTCAAGGTAAGATTAGCATTTTTAAGGCGTCCAAAGACTTCCTCTAAAACCTTAATATGTTCTTCCCAAGTGCTAGCATAACACACAACATCATCTAAATAAACTTCACAATTAGATATGTTGGATAACACAATAGACATTAACCGCTGAAAGGTAGCTCCAGCATTTCGAAGACCGAACGGCATAACCCGGTATTGTAGAAATACCTCAGGGGTGGCGAATGCAGAAATTTCAGCCGCTCGCTCCGTGAGCGGCACCTGCCAATAACCTTTTAGTAGGTCGAGTTTAGTCACAAATTTGGCATTACCCACACGATCTATGCAATCTTCCATTCGCGGAAGTGGAAAGGAATCAGCCTTAGTTAACGCATTAACTTTCCTGTAATCTGTACAGAACCTTGAAGTACCATCGGGCTTAGGGACGAGAAGACATGGTGAACACCATGGACTAGAACTAGGGGCTGCCAAATTGTGTTTAAGTAAATACTGAGTTTCTTGTTTCATCAGTTCCTTCTTAAGTGGATTTACTCGGTAAGCACTTTGCTTAACGGGCGCATGTGAACCAACATCAATGTCGTGTTTTAACACGTGTGTAGTTGTAGGCGAGTCACTGAACAAAGTCGGATACCTCTTTATCAAATTTAAAATGTCAGCCTGGGCCGATGAAGACAAGTGCGACAATCTTGCTGAAAAGTTTAACAAAGTTTCTGAATTAGGCAACCGAGCGGTTGTGAACGCGGCACTGTTCATCTTCAAACCATCGATTTCTGGTGAATATTCTGAGGGTGATACATCTGCTGGAGCAACAGTGACAACAGGGATCTTAGTCTCAGAATTAGACCGCGTAACATATGCCTTCAGCATATTGATATGACAGACGCGTGACTTTTTCTTATGATTTGGGGTGTTAACAACATAATCAGTGACACTTAATTTCTCTTTAATATCATAGGGTCCAGTAAATCTAGCCTTAAGCGCTGAACCAGGCATAGGAAGTAAAACGAGAACTTTCTCTCCAATTTGGAATGATCGCTGCACAGCTTTTTGATCATATCGAGTTTTCATTTGGTCTTGAGCGGAATCAAGAGAACGTCTTGCCAACTTCCACACTTTATGAAGTCGCTCACGAAACGAGCTAACGTAATCTAAGACGTTCGTTGCAGGAGTAGGACGATCAGATGAAAGGATCTGCTCCTGCAAAATTTTCAAAGGTCCACGCACAGTATGCCCAAAAATCAATTCAGCAGGGCTGAATCCGAGAGATGCTTGAGTCGTGGTACGAATTGCGAATAACAATAGTGGGATTTCCTCGTCCCATTCTTTCTGTTGATCAACACAAAAAGTTCGAAGCATGGACTTGAGAGTTTGATGAAATCTTTCGATTGCCCCCTGTGACTGAGGGTGATAAGCGCTAGATACTTGATGTTTAATATTTAATTTTTTTATTACTTTGGCGAACACCCTAGACATAAAATTGGTTCCTTGATCGGACTGAATGTATTTCGGTACTCCAAAAGTGGTGCAGAATTTAATGATTGCTTTAACAACTGCATGAGCTTTAAGAGAGCGTAGTGGTATTGCTTCAGGATACCTAGTCGACGTACACATTAATGTCAACAAGTAGGAATTTCCAGATTTTGTTTTGGGTAGTGGCCCAACACAATCAATCAAAATACGCTCGAACGGTTCGCCAAGCACAGGTATCGGCCTCAACGGTGCTGGAGGAATAACTTGATTGGGTTTACCGGATAACTGACACGCATGACAAGATTTACAGAATTTTGAAACATCTGATTTCATGGAAGGCCAAAAAAAATGTTTCAACAGATTATCATACGTTTTTCGAACTCCTACATGACCCGACAGTTCATGGTCATGTGCTACACTCAACACTTGTTCTCGATAAGGTTTTGGAACGACAACTTGAATAACAGTGCCCCAGTCCTCCTTGACATGACCTGGAGACCACTTACGCATAAGAACATCGTCTTCAAAGAAGTAAGCCACTGGACACTCTGGCAAAACACTCGGCTCAACAACAGCTTCAGCACAATGACACAGAGTTTGATCGGCACGTTGTGCCTCAATTAACATAGTTCTTCCAAATGGAAAATCAACATTGGGAAGTGCACACATTTTTAACTCAGCTGCATCAACTTTTTCCTCTGTCTCACGAGAATTATCAGCACACAGAAAAGTTTTAGATAAATCCACAGTTTCTTTTAGCTTATGAGCTTGAGCTCGAGTTACTACACACGTACTAAATACTTGGGGAAATTCTTTCTGCAGTGCATCTTCATTATGTACATCAGGAACATCTATCACTTCAGGCAAACAGAAAACTTTATCACCTGCCAAATCATTTCCTAGAATGAGTGATACACCTTTCACAGGTAATTCAGCCCGAACTGCCAGTTTAACGTTCCCTGAAATAATCCCGGAGCGTAAATAAACATTGTGCAAAGGAACTCTAACTACAGTAAGATCAATGCCTTGCACTAGCACACTGGAACCACAGTTTGAAAGTTCTGAAAATGGTAACACACTCTCTAAAATGAAGGATTGCGCAGCACCAGTATCACGGAGTATACAAATAGGTTTCGTTTCCAAATCTGCTTCATTAAATGACACAACACCATCAAAGATAAACGGCTTAAAAGCGGATTCAGCGGTCGTATAATCCAGAGACTCTGGCTCGATGGAAAAGATAGGCCGCTCTACTAACGCAACGCTTTTGAAAGTGTTTACTTTCTTGCCAGTTTTACGTTTCAGAACCGGGCATACAGAAATTAGATGTCCGACGTCATGACAGTAAAAACATTCACGGTTTTCCGTAAAGTCTGCTCTCAAAACGTTCTTAGGTACCACTAAGGAATCCTTAGAACTACGAACACGATCAGGAAGATTACGTTTCGTGGGTGAAAACACTACTCTGTGCGTAAGTACGAACTCATCAGAAAAAACTGCAGCAGCGGAAAGAGCGGAAACCTTCTGCTCATTTAAGTAAACCACAATTTTCTCTGGTAAACAATTCTTGAACTCCTCCAATAATATTAATTCTTTAAGCTGCTCAAACGTGACTATTTTGTTTGCGGCGCACCACTTCTCAAATAAACTTGCTTTGTCTCTAGCGAACTCAACATATGTTTGACTAGGGGTTTTCACATGATTCCGGAACTTCTGCCGATAGGCTTCAGGGACTAATTCATACGCACGCAAAACGGCATTTTTCATTACTTCATAATCCAAACTTTGCTCAAGCGATAACGCTGAACAGACTTCTTGGGCTTTACCCACAAGTTTACATTGTAACAACAGCGGCCAAACATTCCGCGGCCATTTCAACGTGCCAGCGATTCGTTCAAACACGTTGAAATAAGTGTCAACCTCGGTCTCTCGAAAAAGTGGCACTAGTGATATCTGACGACTAATATCAAATTCAGGTTGACTTACTTGTGAGTTGCGTCGAGGTGCAGGAATAGGACTCGGAGTGGAAACAATCATAGGTGACGATACATTCACGTTCATGTCAGGCGCATCAACAGCTGAGGGGAAAACAGATGATTTAATTTTGAGCTCCAGCTCCTTGAGCTTGATATCTCGCTTGGTTTCAAGCTCAACTGTGCGTACATGCAACAGCTGACTCTCATAATGCTGTCTGCTCAGTTCCACCTCTAACTCTTTCAGTCTGATCGCCAGAAAAGGATCTCGCGGAGAAGCTAAATCGACGGGATCTATGCTGGCCAGCTCATTAGGTTTGGGTTGCTCACCCTCACTCGTAGAAACCGGCAACTGAAATGCAACACCCGCCGACTCACTCCGCTCTGGCAAAACTCCACGCTCCATCAAGTGTTTATAAATTACCTCCTTAATCTCCTGTTTAACTGCACCACGAGGAACTGTGATTTGATAAAAATCCGCAATCGTGACCAAATCATCTTTACGACAAATATCTAACTGTTCAGACGTAGGTTGAATCGTGAATTTATCTAGTGCAAACTTTAAAGACATACCAAATTCCCTCCCCCTCAAAGTGAAAACCACTAGCCAAACAACAATATACAAAGCAAATTTCATGAGTTCCTAATTCTCCTTTTTTCTTAACACACAGTGGCGAAACTCCAATTGTTTTTTTTTTGTGTTTTTTTTTCAATAAAACTTATTTTTAAGACGAGCCCCCAATTTCTGTTACGACCTCTAGGGGTCAGCCGCAACAGAAAAAGGAAGAGAGTCACACTACCAAAGAGATAAAGAGTAATATGATTTTTATTGACCATAAGGGGTTATCGTCAGGGGCAGACAAGGCCAAAATAACAAACAAAACAATTTACTTTTTAGAATCTAAATAACCTTTAACAAAAGAAAGAAGAAATGAAAATACAGTTTAACTTACCTAACTCCCTTACACATAAACAAAGTGAAAAATAGATATAAATAAATTGGCGTCAAACCCCCTACATCCCTTGGTATGGTAATAATTACAAGAATGCTTGCACACATTTAAAATAGTATCAGGTTGACAAGTTAGAATTAGAATCCAAAGAGGTAATCAATCAGGCAATAATCAGATAGAAGAAAACCCGAAATAGTATTACATTCAACAAACACTTACTCAATTTCACTAAACACTAATAATCTCTCTGGCACGACACTCTTACTCAATCAAACAATGGTGACACAAACAAAGCTAACGAGAAGTACCTAAACAGTACAACCACAAAACACAGAAGCACAAAGTCAGCGAGGCTCAAAGGCCTTGATAGAGTGTCAGAGGCGGTCCTTATATCCAGGTCAGGTGCATAGCTGGTCCAATCACAGTCTTCCACAGATTAACAGAGGTAACGCCCATCTGAAACAAGCTTGTTAACATACAGAGAGAAAAAGAGAACAAGACAAACCTTCACACAAGGACAGTTGATACCAACACACAAAATATCTCAAAATCCTAACACCAGGCGACGTCTTTTTTCGACGTCTACCGCACGTCTAATGTTGACGTCGGTGGGACCTCCATGTAAGGGCTATTTATAGTCCAAAAGTGGTCCAAACGTGGTCATTTGTGGACGTCTTTTCAACATAAAATTTTGACTTATTTAACACGTCATTTTTATACAACTTCTATGTAGTCCTATGTTTCAAGAGGGTGGATGACATGTTTTCTGTATCATGTATTCATTTTCCTGTAGCTTTGTTTGGCTCGGCAGTTTGAACTGGAAATGCATTACACCTTATCACCTGCTGATGAGACAATGGAGTTTTTGGAAAATGATCTTGAACAGTATGCCACCTTCTGAAATAGAACTAGATCATTTTCCAAAAACTCCATTTGATTGTAGCAGCAGGTGATAACTTGAGACGCATAGCGTAATGCATTTCCAGTTCAAACTAGCTGCTGAGTCAAACTAAGCTACAAGAAAATTAACTGGCACAGAAAACATGTCCTCCACCCTCTGGGAAACATGGGACTACATAGATACAACAGTATAGTTATACACATTCAAATAAATCACAACTCAATATCGCTTTTTCAAACTTTATTTAAAAAAAAAAAATATGCCCTGAATGACATCAACCATAAAGACAATGTATTGGACTACTTTAAACTATTTTAATTCTCATCACGGCATAGGCTCATCAGGGCATTGCGAATCCTCCACCTCCTATTCTCTGTGGCGCGTGCTTGAGGTGCTCAGACACGTTCCACTTGATGAACTCCTCAGTGGCTGCATTATCGAATTTCATGATCCCCTCTGCACAAGCAGAAATAGAAATAGACAAATGACTCAAATATATTCAAAGGCAATCTGCAGTCATACACTTACACATGTGTAAGCAAAAATATATCTCCTGTGCATCCACTACTGGATTAATGCAAAGTCATCTCCCACAACTGTTAACTGTAACAATTAGGCTGTCTACAAGACTAAGCAGACTGTACTTTTTGAGAAAGCTTACATTGTTTAATGTGTGCATTAGAATGTTAACAGTGTTTTAATCAGCCTGTTGTGCTTAGTGCAATTTACAAAAGCTGGTTCTGTGCTTGGAAACACATTAGAAATTACTACTGAGAAAAGTTTTGCACAAAAAGTTTTTATATTCTGGATAATACAACACATCCACTACATGTTATGCTTGTCAGAGAGCAGACTGTTCAGTTGGAGGCTGCTTCTGCTTCAATGTAATAAGGACTGCCACAGGAAGTCATTCTTGTAATAATGACTCACCTTTGTGCCATGAGGGGAGAATAATATTTTGAGAATTGTGACTATTTACCATATTTTACTTTCAACTTTGCTTTTGTTTCTTTCTTAATGCTGTAACACCTCTTGTGGATGAATAGTCTATCTATCAAGATAGATAATTGGCATTGCTTTTTTTTTTTTAAGTCAGAAGGGAAGGAAATGTTTTGTCCAAAATAATTATTTATAGACTGGTCAACATGAAACTTGGGCTTACCTTGTATTGCTCTATAAATCTTTGTACCCTCTAAAGGGCGCTTCCCCCTTTTCCCCTTGCCCTTCAAATTAAATTGGGCCATGAGGCTGTTGGTAAAGAGCCTAAAGAAAAATAAATTTCAATAAATGAATGTGAAGGATATACAGTGCTATGCATAAGTTTGAAGACACCCATGCTAAAGTTTCCTAAAAAGATGAATAAAAAAAAAAATCATCTTTTGGAAATTGATCTTAATGCCTTAATAAAAAAAAATGAGGAAAAGTCCAACCTTTAGGGATACCATTTTTCTTTGTAAATGAATATGTATCGTACATAAATAAATGTTATTTCTTAAAATACGGGGTGCATAAGTCAGGACACCCCTATGCTAAATTACCATAGAGGCAGATTTATATTTTTAAAGGCCAGTTATTTCATGGATCCAGGACACTATGCATCCTGATAAAGTTCCCTTGGCCTTTGGAATTAAAATCACCCCACATTATCACATATCCTTCACCACACCTAGAGATTGGCTTGGAGTACTTTCCATAAGATCATCTCTCAATGCAAATCAAACCAGCTATTAGGCTAACTGAAAATTAGCTATTAGGCTAACTGAAACCCCGTATTTTAAGGAAGAACATTTATTTATTTACGATACAAATTCATTCACAAAGAAAGATGGTGTCCCTAAAGGTTGGACTTTTCCTCTTTTAATTAAGGCACTAAGATCAATTTCCAAAAGATGATTTTTTTTTAAATTCCTCTTTTTATACAACTTTAGCATGGGTGTCTAAACTTAGGCATAACACTGCATGTAGGAACAACATTTCATATGCAATT
Organism: Siphateles boraxobius; assembly: GCF_051911475.1. Taxonomy (NCBI): domain Eukaryota; kingdom Metazoa; phylum Chordata; class Actinopteri; order Cypriniformes; family Leuciscidae; genus Siphateles; species Siphateles boraxobius. Next base: position 18,228,063 of record NW_027508931.1, on the reverse strand, counting down.
AACCCTTTACACTACTTGATCAGTATCCCCTAGGGTGGTCCTGCTTTAATCCCTCTAGTTCTTCTTTGTCAAGCACAGCTGGTCTATCTCACAATGCATTTGGTTGTGAACTTGTATTTTCATTTAATTTTCACCTATTCGGACATGCTCAGATAGAAGCCAAATGAGAACATGCAAAAAAATATTTTAGATACCTGTCCAAAACTTTGTGGGCACAGTCCTTGGTGTTCCGCCCACCAATTCTGGAAATTTGCAGCACCTGTTGGAATAAGTCCATAATAAACTTGACTGTCACTTCCCAGAGGGATCTTACAGTGGGCTATAATTGAAAAGCGGTTTCTGTGGACAGAGAGAACAGTGCAGGAAGAGAGAAGGTGGTACTATTAAAAATGCCTTCTCCACTGCCAATAGATCAATACTTACCACCGCAAGGCAATGGAAAGTCCCGTCTCCCAGTCTCAGTCACTGCATCTGCACCACAAAAAAATCTGTTTTAGAATTGATCAAATAATGAAACTTAACAGATTTATTAGAAGAGAAATAACAAATCTGCAATATTATAATGATTAGAGGAACATCTATAAAACTGAACTGCAAAGTACTTGGATGAAAACTGCTTCCTTAATTGTAAAAAAAAAGAAGCTAAATAATCATAATTGAGCGCCTGGACCTGGCCGAGGGACTGGGGGCATGGCTACGGGATCGGTCATCACATCGCCACAACCTTTCATCACTACGGGATCGGTCATCACATTGCTGTGCTTTTTTATCATGTCTGGACCTGGCCGGGGGACAGGGGGCATCACTACGGGATCGATCATGTCTTGACCTCTGCTGTGACCCATCATGTCTGGACCTGACTGTACAAGATAGATTTATTAGTCACATACGGTTATATGCAATATAATAAGTAATATAGCAGTGATATGAAGACTGGGTGACTCGCACCATCACTGTGCCTGGACCCATCATCTCTGGACCTGAAGGTCGGCCTCTCAAAATCACTGTGCCAGGACCTTATGGTGGATCCACTGCTGGACCTAGTAACATTTAAATTGAATCACTTGGCCATACATTTATAACTGACAATAACATGCCATGTTTTAACACTGACACAGACAAACCCCTACTGGTTGACCAAAAATAAGGGCTAGAGGCCAACCAGTAGAAGCCAGCCACTACTGACGCTGTGCCCTGTCCTGCTTCTTTACCTGGAGCGATAGCCATCCCTCGCATGGCGAGATCCTGAAAAACAAAGAATATTCTTACATTTCACAAGGCCTGACAAAATACAAAAGTGACTGTTTAAAGTGTGATGCAATGAATACTCACTGGGTGTCGACAAGTCTCTGCTTCGAAGTGCTGTGCTTGCATCTTGAGAGCGAAGAAAACAACGAATATTCAAAGATGTACAATTATTGAAATGAAACAAAAAAGGTACGAAATTTGGCACACTCTGCTCCTCTGAGCCAGACAAGTCTGAAAAATGTCATTAAGCCTATAAAAGAAATCATTACCAAACTTGTTTCTTAAGCAGTGAGTAACACTTTGTCCTGAATAGACTTTTGGTTGGTGCAATGGATAAAGTACTCACTGGACATTTCCTTGCGCCGAGATCTGGCAGCGTATTTCTCCGGGCCAGAGCAGGCTTCCACAAGGCCATCCAAGGTTTGACTTGCAGAGTCTGAAACGCATTAGTCAGCCTATTTAGTACGGTCATGTTGCATATACTAAATTAATAATGAAACACTTGAGTGGTTGGTGCGAGGGGAAAAGTAAATACTCACTAGGAGTGGACATTTCACTGCCCCGGGGACTGTCCGCATGCTCCACTGGGCCAGACATGGCTCCATCTTCATGGGCTGAAACGCATGAATGATCCTGTGACTCATGTTGTACACAACACATTATCATGCTTCTTAATTTGTCATCAGTACTCACAAGTGTTGTGCAACATGTTGGTGTCTTCAATGGGCTGCAGCTTCCGTGGTGCAGTAGGGAAAGGGGGTAGCTTGACGCCTATACAGAGTTAATTATGAATAACTAAGCATATCCATCTCCAAAAATATATAATCTTAAATAATTTGATTCATTTTGAAATTGGAATTATAAATTCATTAAGAGAAACCCATTACCCCTGACACTCTCATCCGAATCCGTTAATTCTGCACAAAAAAACCCCCATAAACATTGATGTCTCAAATTTCAGGCCCAATTTGTATCAACCAATTTTATTTCAAGTGTATAAAGTATTTGAGAATGAATACCATTTCTAACAAAACCCTCTGGAATTCCTTTTTTAGTCCGCTTCCTTGTTGATGTAATCACCTCATCGTCCTTTCTGCCTGGCTGGTCAGGTTGTAGGCGTCACATTCACGACGCGTATCTAGAAATTATAATTGGTTTCAAATTCACCTTAGAAAAAAATATATTTTGACATGGTAATGTATTAAATTTTCTATTAATCTAGGCAAAACTTGCCTGAAGTCATTTTTATCTTGATTAATGAGAATGTCATCCAGTCATCCTGGGGGTTAATTTTGTCCTTTATAGCTTTTTCTGTTTTTGTGACACTCATTTTACGTGGCCATCTGACAGTTTTCATTTCTCTGTCGATCCAACTGTCAGGAACTACACCCTCCTCCTCTTGGGTACCCTCCCTCCAAACTGCCCTCGTGTACATGACCTGGAAAGGATAAGTTTTTAACATTTTAGTTCAAAGTTAAGAGGTTGAGAGGGTTTGGACATGGGCTATGAGGGTAACATTGGGAGTAGGATATTGTGGCAAGAGGACAGAGAGAGGCCCGGGGAGTTTTATGGATGCATTAAGAAAGGACATGCAGGAGTCACCGAGGAAAATGCAGAAAACAAGTGGATGGAAACTGGTGATCAGCTATGATGATCCCTGATGGAATCTAGCTAAAAGAAAAAAAAATTAACCTTAATTTGCGTGTTCCAGACCATGGCGAAGGGGTATGAGGACAAAACCACCAGCTTCTTGTGGGAGGCAGGCCGCCTTCCGGAACAGATCCCTTTCTCGCAGTAGTGCATTTTTCATCCTGACAGGACCATTTCCTATGCACACTATATTCAGAAGTCCAGAGCTACACGGTTTTTGAAATAACGGTGAAGTATGACGCTGGCGCAGAATTTCACAAGAAAAAGTCCCATCTGCATTTTTCTGTCGAACAAAAGCAAAGCTGTTGTCCCTCAAAAGAAAACAACTGTCCTTTTCTTTATCAGAGACAAACACTTTAGGGTGTCTTTGGCTACTGTCCATTTCTAATTGCTCAATTTCAGACAAACGCCTAGTCACTTGTTCCAAGGGACTTCTCCCGCTCCTCACGTGTTTTTTGACTTGTTGTAGGTAGTTTTCGAATGGAAAACAGGAAATCTCATTTAAGGAACAGTTGAAGTGGCTGGCATCCTCTTGGAGATGAATTAATGCATGTACATTATACACAGCAAAGGTCTTGCCATACAGGTCAGCACAGCACATGACAAAATGTTTGATTAGTTCCTGAGAATATGTGACCAGTCACGGAAACTAGGGACACAAGTCGGTTCTGGGGCATTTTGAGTTATTCATAGATTCTGAGAGTGTAATATCCAAGCTTTCCAACGATGTGTAACATGTGGAAATCTGATAATATTTGTGACCAGTCACGGAAACTAGGGACACAAGTCGGTTCTGGGGCATTTTGAGTTATTCATAGATTCTGAGAGTGTAATATCCAAGCTTTCCAACGATGTGTAACATGTGGAAATCTGATAATATTTGGAGAAGTTGTGGCCATTTTAAAGTAGGCACTTAAAAAAGCTCAAAGAGGAGAAAACGAGCTCTAAAAGATTGTGCAGTTCTCACCTGTCTCTGCTGCTGGGGGTGACAATAGGGCTCATTTACATCTCATTTAGATAAGCCATACCCCCTGTAAAGCTCCTCCATGTGCTTTACAGCTTTTTTTACACTTTGAATGAGTGCACTTCTGCCGCACTAGGCGAAAAACAATTGTGCTGCCCCTCTATTTGCAACGTACCAGCAACAACACACAAAGACCAATAATGCCATATAGCCTGCATATAACGCGAAACCAGCAACAACACATAAAGACCAATATGCCATATACATATAACGCAAAACCAGCAACAACACACAAATACCAATATGCCATATAGCCTGCATATAACGCAAAACCAGCAACAACACACAAAGGCCAATATGCCATATACATACAGTATAACGCAAAACCAGCAACAACACACAAAGACCAATATGCCATATACATATAACGCAAAACCAACAACAACAAACAAAGACCAATAAGCCATAGGCCTACATATAGCGCAAATAGTACGCAACGCTCGTGTGCCCAAAATGTCAACAATATTAAAGTTTATGTAGGAGGCAAATGCCTGCTGGCAATTTTCTTTAAGCAGTCATTTCTGCAATTTTCCAAATAATCACATTTCACCTCCTCAAATTACTGTTGCAAATCTCTTTACACCACTTTCTTATGTGCGTATACACACACAAATGAAATGTCCGCAAGCACATTATATCATCAGCAGGTTCAGCATCTTAAATAACGACTAAAGAGCAAATGAAGCTTAACTTACATTTCAGAAACACGCACGGCAGGCCTTCATCGCAGCAGCAAAGGTCTTAACTGCATCCTCTATTTCGATTCTCCGTCACATATGAAACAGCCAGCCACCGCTGTCAGCGAGCCGAGCCGCCGTATTGAAGCACTGAGGGCGAGCGCGCTGCGCCCATACCTCCGGTTCAGTTTCCCGAGCCCACGAAGTGCGGCGAAAACATTTTCGGTGTAACTGCCAGACGGTTCATCTCGTCTGCGACAATCTTTGCGGCATCCATCTTCATTGAATTTTGATATCAGAGAGAGCTGGCCAGAGCCCAGCATAATAAGTAGCCATGTGGTTGACTTGGAGGGCGGGGGCAAAAGCGCCGGGTTATTCAGTATGGAAGTACACACAGACAATGACACGCCACGCCCCTACTGCATGCTAGAATCTCCGAAAACAAGCCGATTTCAACCTCAAAATGTTAGCTTTTAAATATACCAATACTGCTATCTCAAACATGGAGAGGCTTCTTCGTGATTTCAATTAACAGATTCTCCAAAAAATTGAAAATCACCAATTTTGAAAAAAAACTCTTCTTTCTCATTTTGCTCGAAAGTTGTGCTGCCGACTTGTGTCCCTGGTTTCTGTGACGGGTCACATTTGGAGAAGTTGTGGCCATTTTAAAGTAGGCACTTAAAAAAGCTCAAAGAGGAGAAAACGAGCTAAAGATTGTGCAGTTCTCACCTGTCTCTGCTGCTGGGGGTGACAATAGGGCTCATTTACATCTCATTTAGATAAGCCATACCCCCTTTAAAGCTCCTCCATGTGCTTTACAGCTTTTTTTACACTTCGAATGAGTGCACTTCTGCCGCACTAGGCGAAAAACAATTGTGCTGCCCCTCTATTTGCAACGTACCAGCAACAACACACAAAGACCAATAATGCCATATAGCCTGCATATAACGCGAAACCAGCAACAACACATAAAGACCAATATGCCATATACATATAACGCAAAACCAGCAACAACACACAAAGACCAATATGCCATATAGCCTGCATATAACGCAAAACCAGCAACAACACACAAAGGCCAATATGCCATATACATACAGTATAACGCAAAACCAGCAACAACACACAAAGACCAATATGCCATATACATATAACGCAAAACCAACAACAACAAACAAAGACCAATAAGCCATAGGCCTACATATAGCGCAAATAGTACGCAACGCTCGTGTGCCCAAAATGTCAACAATATTAAAGTTTATGTAGGAGGCAAATGCCTGCTGGCATTTTTCTTTAAGCAGTCATTTCTGCAATTTTCCAAATAATCACATTTCACCTCCTCAAATTACTGTTGCAAATCTCTTTACACCACTTTCTTATGTGCGTATACACACACAAATGAAATGTCCGCAAGCACATTATATCATCAGCAGGTTCAGCATCTTAAATAACGACTAAAGAGCAAATGAAGCTTAACTTACATTTCAGAAACACGCACGGCAGGCCTTCATCGCAGCAAAGGTCTTAACTGCATCCTCTATTTCGATTCTCCGTCACATATGAAACAGCCAGCCACCGCTGTCAGCGAGCCGAGCCGCCGTATTGAAGCACTGAGGGCGAGCGCGCTGCGCCCATACCTCCGGTTCAGTTTCCCGAGCCCACGAAGTGCGGCGAAAACATTTTCGGTGTAACTGCCAGACGGTTCATCTCGTCTGCGACAATCTTTGCGGCATCCATCTTCATTGAATTTTGATATCAGAGAGAGCTGGCCAGAGCACAGCATAATAAGTAGCCATGTGGTTGACTTGGAGGGCGGGGGCAAAAGCGCCAGGTTATTCAGTATGGATATACACACAGACAATGACACGCCACACCCCTACTGCATACTAGAATCTCCGAAAACAAGCCGATTTCAACCTCAAAATGTAAGCTTTTAAATATACCAATACTGCTATCTCAAACATGGAGAGGCTTCTTCGTGATTTCAATTAACAGATTCTCCAAAAAATTGAAAATCACCAATTTTGAAAAAAAACTCTTCTTTCTCATTTTGCTCGAAAGTTGTGCTGCCGACTTGTGTCCCTGGTTTCTGTGACGGGTCACATATTGGAGATAAGCATTTCGAGTACGCTCATCTGACTCCAGCATTATTGACATGGATATTGCAAATGACAAGAAATGTTGGTATTTTTCGGGGGACAACACAGTTTTCAAAACCACAGGACCTGTGTACAGCAAAAACTGCCTCAGTTCAGTGGCTTTCCACCTATCAATTTCATGCAAACCCCGCGGTTGTCGAGCAAATTCACTTGGCATCTTCCCTCTCAGTGCAATTAGTTTCTCAGAAATTGCATCCTTTTGCCTCACAGATATACGACAGACCTTTGGGCCACGAGTCAAGTAAATTAACAGCCGCCTAACTACTCCCAAGCAGACGACATGCATATAATCTAGGACAAAGGAGCTGACGCAAGGAATTCCTGCTGCAATGAAGGGGCTGATACCAGTTTGGTGATTACTGTACTCCACTCTGGAGAAACAGTCATCTTTTCGAGAAGTGCATTCCTTTTCACTGAAAACTATTCTTCTCTCAACACGAGTACCTCTGATTAAGCATCGTTCACAACTCTCATAGGCAGTATGACCCTTAATACATTTCAGATATGCCCTTGCTGGGGCATCACATATCAGGGCATCAATATTGACAGTGTAAGTCTGGCCTTTAAAAACTATTCCATTGTCGCTGAGATGTTTGTATTCAGTCAGAAAGACTTTTAAATACTCCGCAAGAGGACTTGGCTTACTTTGTCCACTGAACATGGCTACAATGAATGGATCAAAATGGCCACACTTCGCCAGTATTGGCCAGAATTGGACACCACTACTTTTGAAAAGTGGGATGCCATCGACGTTTATGCTGAGGTGCACATCATTAGTCTCCATCTGACTTAAATAACGACAGATACCCTTTTCTAAGCCATAGTACTTGTACTGGCCACCACATTTAGACTCTGTTGTGTTATGCTGTGGTGTAGCAAGAAGTGTCCGGCAATCCACAGGCAATAAGTGCCCTTGGTTTCTTAATATGGGCAATAGACCATTGAGTGCTCTGTGTGTCAATCTGTGCTCTAAGGCCCACTGTCTCAGTTCGTCCTCAAAGCTGGTCACTTCAGCTTCATTTGGTTCCTGTTCCGAGTCAGTAGAGGAATAGTCCAAATCAGTGTCAAAGTCAAAATCATCTGATGCCCCAAGAACACTGTCACTCAAACTATCTGGGGTCCTAGGCACACTGTCACTCAAACTATCTGGGGTCCTAGGCACACCGTCACTGCTACAACTACTTGTCCCAGGCAAACTGTTGGAATTATTTTCAATGCCCTCTTCATCACTGTCAGAATAACAGAGCAGTTGATCCAGTTCTCTTTTGCGTTTTCGCCACTGTCGTACTCTCAAAGTCATCTGTAAACACAGTCGTTAATCAAAATTTGTTAAGTTTAACTGTTTATTTGACTGGGGCCTGTACAAAAGAAAAGAGGATGAGATCACAACATGTACCTTGTTTAGGTGGTTTATCTCCTAACAGGGAAGGACACCTCACTCCTTAAAGCACAGGAAAGACAAAACAAATGGGTTACACACCTTAAAGTTTTCATTCTCGTTCACTCAAAAGTTAAAGGATTAGTTCAATATCAAGAAAAAAAATCCTTATAATTACACACCAAGATGTCCATGTATGTCTTTCTTCAGTCAAAAAAGAAATGAAGGTTTTTCAGGAAAACTTTCCAGGATTTTTATCCATTTAATGGAGAAATAAAGGTCTTATTCAGCGTCATTTTCACACAAAAAACACTTTTTAACCACCAATGCCTGTCTTGTACATCTCAGAGATGCGCCATGCATTGCGTCATCACGTTGGACATCATCTAAGTTATTTGTCTGTGAAATATGCCAACTCATTTTCTTCTCCAACTTCAAAATTATTCAACATTTTTGTTTTAATTTATTATTATTAATTTTTTTTCATAACCTTTCCAACATGATGATGTAATGCGTGACATTTCAGAGATGGTACAAGACAGGCATGTGTGCTTAAAAAGTATAAATATATATTTTTTTTTATAGAAAATGGCAAATTGTTTAGCTAGATAAGACCCTTATTTCTCGACTGGGATCATGTAGAGACTTTGAAGCTGTATTGAAACAGACATTTGAACCTTCATTGAACATTTAAATAGTTGGTTGTCATTGAAGTCCCATTAAATGGATAAAAATTCTGGAATGTTTTCCTCCAAAACCTTAATTTTTTTTCGACTAATGACAGACAGACATGGACATCTTGGATGACATGGGGGTGAGTAAATTATCAGGTCATTTTTATTTGAAATTAACTAATCCTTTAAGTGTTGCAGACTGTGTTATATAGCTTCTAGAGCATAACGTTATATAAGTACATTAGGAGTTTGTATGACCCTGTACCGTGGTAAAACATTTTTTTTTCATAATGTCTGACAATATTAGAAATGTGAATGTTATGGAAAAAGACCCTAAACAGCCAAAACGAGTTAGCTTGATTTAAAGGTAGCAGCTAACGTAACTGACGTTAAAGTTAGTTACGGTAGCAAAAAGCTAACGTTAGTCAGAACTCCATGCCATGCTGCTATCGGTAACGTATACGTGCAGTTGTGTCCCAAATTGTTCAAATAGACATGTTATCTTGTGTAGAGCTAAAATAAGATCGAAACTGAACATGAATGAGCAGCAAGCTAAATGTAAAACGAAAAAATGCGTTCTGTGAATGCTAACGCCCTTGACCATTCGCAGCTTTATTGCAAGACAATAACGCCAAAGACTATACGTACACATGGACATTGAAATAATTAGGCTAACCGAACTTACCTTCAATTTCGAGGAAACGGGTTCACCAGCGCTCTGAAAAGCTGTGCCGTGCCGTCCAGAACACTAACGGCTCTGACTCGCGCCAACGCCAAGCCGCCAAATGCCTCGTGTTGCCTCGGCCAATCAGAGTGGCGTTTATGATGATGTGCTCGTTTCAGCCAATCAGAGTTATGCTAACTGGTTTTTGGCTGGTTGAAACATGGGTTGAAATCATCCTTGATCAAAGAACTTTGTCTTCGTCGATATACGTGCTCCCAATTCAAAACATTTACGGTATTAAAGTTATTTGTCATTTCATTTAAGTTATAGCTAGCTATAAACAATCATATAAATACCAGTCAGTTTAATGGAAGTCGGATGACAAAATGCGGAAGCGCGAAGTATTCAAAGTGGGCGGGGCGGAATAAGGTGAATAGGCTACTCTTTGCCTAGCTTGATAGAGAGCTGTCTGTCCTTGACTTTTTTGCAGCTGTTGGTTCTTTTTAAGATAGGAATAAGGTGGATAGGCCTATAGCTACCATGATTTTTTTTATTTAAAATATATACATTTATATAAATGTATATATATATATTTTTTTTATACAATATAAAATAAAAAAATAACTTGATTATAGGCTACTTTAAATAAAATAAAAACTGTTAAAGGAAAACAAAAAAATATATATGGTCTACCAAATAAATAAATAGTCATACAGATAAAAAATGTTTGTTTATAAATAATCTGTATTCATATGTATTAATCATGTTGATAGGAAATGGTAAAACACATTTACTGCAACTGCTATAGACGTCCTTTTGACGTCCAAAAAACCCCAGATTAGTCAAATGTTGAACGTCAAATTGATGTCCAGAATTGGTCGGACCCACGGACCCATATAGACATGAACTGCACGTCTATCCGACGTCCAATGTGTATATCACAACTGCCATAGACGTTCAAATGACGTCCAAAAAAAATAAGCCAGATTAGGTCAAATGTTGAACGTCAAAATGACGTCCAAGTTGGGTCATGGTTGGACGTCCAAATAGTGGACCTGGTTTGGACGTCGAATAGATGTCCAGAATTGGTCATGGACCGACGGACCCAATATAGACATGATCTGCACGTCTATCAGACGTCCAATGTTTAGTGGGGAAAGTCCCGTTTGAGACATGGGTGACAGCCATATAACCACTGAACGTATGTGAATGTTTGTTTTTCTCGAATATCTCAAAAACCACACGGCGAAAAAATTTCAAACTCGGGTCGTCTGTAGGCCTCGAGGAGCCCTGTCCAACGAGGCCACCCCCGTCCCCGAGGGCCTCGGGGCCAGGGAGTTACGTCCGGTCAAAGGCGCAGCTTTGTCGGCTTATATCTCGAGAACCCCAATGTTCCCCAAACTCTAATAGATCGTAGTGCTGGACGGGCCCTTTCGAATGAGCCCACCCCCGAGGTCCAACTCGCCCGGGTCCCCGAGTTATAGCCGTTCAAAGTCGGGGGCCCCAGCGAACGGCGATCCCGTAGGGGGCGCTCCCGAGGCCCGTCACTCCAGGGTTTGAGCAAGGGCCCTACTGGGACCCCCTCACCCGAATTTGAGCTCTCTGGGTCTTCGCGTTCCCGAGATATGAGCGATTTTGTTCCCGAGATCGTGACGTCATCAGCGAGCGCCATTTTGAAGTGCGCCCGATGGTTTTCGGCTAATATCTCCGCGAAAACACGGCCAAAATTCATAATTTTTTTTATCATTCTTTTCAGCTCAACTAGACGCTTCCGAAGAGCCTACCCACGGCCGGATCCAGTCCAGTTTTTGCTTATATAAATGTGTATTTTCATCTACATCTCTGGCCCCCGGGGCCGTGGGTGGTCTCAAAGTAAAGGTCTCGTCCCCCTCTAAACGAGATACAATTTTGGTGTCCGTAGGACCCAGTGGGTCATCATGAAAAATTAATACGTTGTAATTTTGTCCAGTCACCATCCACAATCAATGGAATCATCACAAACGGGGGTTAGGAAACGCTTAGAAAGCGGCTAGGGCCCTCAAACTCGGGGGCCCCACTCAGGGACGGGAGACGACGGCACTAGCCGAGTTTCGGGGTCCTACGACTTTCCGTCTCCCTATGGCAGCGCGTTCCGTTGGTTTGACCTTTTTGACCCCGTGACGTGTTTTTCACCCTTTCGACCCCTGAACGAGGACCCAGGGCCACCAAACTTCTCCGCCCGCACCAGGGGGCCGTGGCGAGTCGGAAAACGGCGCCCCCTAGTCGGTCGGCCCTTTCGAAGCGGCGTCCGCGAAACCACGGTGTCAATACATTCATTTAATGGGCGAGTGGGATTTTCATGGAAGGGTCCCAGGGGCCCCAAATTCGGCACGGTGACCCCTGGGCCCGCCCCGAGCGACGTACCGAAAGCACCGGGCCCTCGAGTAAAGGCAAGTATTTCTTAGCCTCTATGCAAAATCTCTCCCTCGAGGCTGTTTCACTCTCACACTGAAAGAGCTTTTCTGGCATTTAAATGATTTGATGGCGGGGGAGGGGCGATTTTTTGCAAAGGCCCTCGAGTTCCAGGATTCGGGGCCCCGCGTCAGGGGCCCCTGGAGAGTCGGAATCTGAAGTCCCGGGGTTCCACGACCCTCCGTCTGCGTACAGGGGCCGTCCCACGAGCCATTCAAAAGGCATAGCGGTTTCGCGGACGAGCGTCCCTTTTTCGACCTTTCGGCCCCTGAACGAGGCCCTAGGGCCACCAAGCTTTCCCGCCCGCACCAGGGGGCCGTGGCGAGTCGGAAAACGGCGCCCCCTAGTCGGTCGGCCATTGCGAAGCGGTGTCCACGAAACCACTATGGCAAAATACATTCATTTAATGGGCGAGTGGGATTTTTACAGAAACGTCCCAGGGGCCCCAAATTCGGCAAGCTGACCCCTTGGCCCTCCCCGACCGACGTACCCAAAGCAGGGGGCGCTAGAGCAGAGTAAAATTTTTCTCAGCCTCTGTGCAGAAATCCTCTCTCAGGGCTGTTTCCCTCTCAGACTGAAAAGGCCCTTTCAGGCTTTTCTTTTTTTTTCGGGGGAGGGGCGATTTTTTTAAAGGCCCCAGGGCCCCACGCTTCGGGGCCCCGCGTCAGGTGCCCCTGGAGAGTCGGAATCTGAAGCATCGGGGTACCACGACCCTCCGTCTGCGTACGGGGGCCGTCCCACGAGCCATTCAAAAGGCATAGCGGTTTCGCGGACGAGCGTCCCTTTTTCGACCTTTCGGCCCCTGAACGAGGCCCTAGGGCCACCAAGCTTTCCCGCCCGCACCGGGGGGCTGTGGCGAGTCGGAAAACGGCGCCCCCTAGTCGGTCGGCCCTTCCGAAGCGGCGTCCGCGAAACCACGGCGGCGAATACATTCGTTTAATGGGCGAGTGGGATTTTGATGGAAATGTCCCAGGGGCCCCAAACTCTGCACGGTGGCCCCTGGGCCCGCCCCGAGCGACATGCCGAAGGCGCAAGGCTCTAGAGCGAAGGCAACACTTTCCCGCCCTTTTAACACTAATCTCGGCCTTGTGTGTCTTTCACTCATGTACCCTAAGAGCCTTTTGAGTGAAAGTTGGTTATAAGTGGCAAACTTTTTTTAGGAAGGTCCCAGATTTTCAAGCTTCGGGGCCGTGAGTCGGGGGCCCCTGGAGGGTCAGAATCTCAAATCTCAATGCGCCACGACCCTGCGTCTCCGTACGGGGGCCGTCCCACGGGCCATTTAACGGCGCAGCGGGTTCGCGGACGAGCGTCCCTTTTTCGACCTTTCGGCCCCTGAACGAGGCCCCAGGGCCGCCGAGCTTTCCCGCCCGCACCAGGGGGCCGTGGCGAGTCGGAAAACGGCGCCCCCTAGTCGGTCGGCCCTTCCGAAGCGGCGTCCGCGAAACCACTGCGGCGAATACATTCGTTTAATGGGCGAGTGGGATTTTTTTTAAAATGTCCCCGGGGCCCCAAATTCGGCATGCTGACCCCTGGGCCCGCCCCGAGCGACATACCGAAAGCACCGGGCCCTTGAGCGAAGGCAAAACATTTTCAGCCTCTAACCCTAACCGTCACGCTAACCCCAACTCACGGTCCCTATTTTGACATTTCGGCCCCTGAACGAGGCCCTAGGGCCGCCGAGCTTTCCCGCCCGCACCAGGGGGCCGTGGCGAGTCGGAAAACGGCGCCCCCTAGTCGGTCGGCCCTTCCGAAGCGGCGTCCGCGAAACCACTGCGGCGAATACATTCATTTAATGGGCGAGTGGAATTTTTATAGAAATGTCCCAGGGGCCCCAAACTCTGCACGGTGAACCCTGGGCCCGCCCCGAGCGACGTACCGAAAGGGCCCGGGCCTAGGGCCTGAGAAAGTGTTTTTTATCAGCTTTGATCCATCTCTCTGTCTGCCATTGAGGTCAATGTTAGACACTCAGAAACAGGCCCGTTTTCAGCCGTCCGGACTTTAAATGCTTGGCAAGCGGCTAGGGCCCTCAAACTCGGGGGCCCGACTCGGGGCCACCAGACGACGGAACTCGCCGAGTTTCGGGCTCCCGCGACCTTCCGTCTCCGTACGGTCGCGCGTTCCGTTGGTTTGACCTTTTTGACCCTTGTAACGTGTTTTTCACACTTTTTTGACCTTTCGACCACTGAACGAGGCCCCAGGGCCACCAAACTTCTCCACCCGCACCAGGGGGCCGTGGCGAGTCGGAAAACGGCGCCCCCTAGTCCGTCGGCCCTTTCGAAGCGGCGTCCGCGAAACCACTGTGGCAAAATACATTCATTTAATGGGCGAGTGGGATTTTTACAGAAACGTCCCAGGGGCCCCAAATTCGGCACGCTGACCCCTTGGCCCTCCCTGACCGACATACCAAAAGCAGGGGGCGCTAGAGCAATGTCAAATTTTTCTAAAGGCCCTAGAGATCCGCGCTTCGGGGCCCCGCGTCAGGGGGGCCCAATATAGTGGGTTATTGGACAAATAGTGGGTTCGTGGGATGGGGGGGGGGGGTCATGGGGCAATATGCTCTCTATCGCCCACTAGAGGTGTCCGAAAACCACCTATTCCGTGGCAAGTAGGTAAGGTTCCGTGAATAGGGGGGTTAGTAATAAAGGCCCACTTCTCTACAAGTCTGTGGGCAATTGTCATCCAAATTCACCCTACGATCCCTCCGACCCATAGTGCGCCCAATGGCAGCTTATTTGTATGGGCGTTTTTCCACGAACCCATGTTTGGTACTACCTCCTAAGGGTAGCATGTACAGAGTGAACAGCAACGGTCCTAGTACTGAGTCTTGTGGTACGCCATACTGAACGTGTGATCGATAAGACATCTCTTTGTCATGCCGGTTAAAACAGGAAGCAAAAGCGAGTTACTCAATTTATTGTAAACAGATAGCAAGACTTGTGACACGGGCGTGGAAAGATGGCGCAGGGACTTCGATGGTCAGAGGTGAAGACAGGAATCGTGACGAGGTGAGACAACGCTGACGGAATCCACACAAAGACGACGATAATCCACACCACTGACGAATCCACAGAAAACACGAACACTGGACGAGCGGGAAGACAGGACTGGAACACCGACACAGGAGACATCAAACAACGATCTGACAAAGAGGACAAAAACCGGTGAGTATTTATAAGGTGAGGAAAGGTGTTGCAGCTGGTGATGATATGATGATCAGCTGGAGCGGATCAGGTAATGACACAACACTCTCACGCCTACTACGCACGTGCACTCATACAACAACATGAACACAAGACGAGAAGGAACCAGAGAATAGTATAACGTGACACTCTTCATTTACTGCTACAAACTGATAACGATCAGATAAGTATGATTTAAACCATGCTAATGCAATTCCACTAATGGCAACATAATTTTCGAGTCTATTTAAAAGAATGTTGTGGTCAATGGTATCAAATGCAGCACTAAGATCGAGTAACACCAATAGCGAGATACAACCACGATTGGATGATAAGAGCAAATCATTTGTGACTCTAAGGAGAGCAGTCTCAGTACTATGGTATGGTCTAAATCCTGACTGAAAATCCTCGCAGATACCATTTCTTTCTAAAAAGGAACATAGTTGTGAGGATATTGCCTTTTCTAGTATCTTTGACAGAAAAGGTAGATTTTAGATCGGCCTGTAATTTACTAATTCTGTACGATCAAGTTGCGTTTTTTTAACAAGTGGTATAATCATAGCCAGCTTAAAAGTTTTTGGTATGTATCCTAGTGATAAAGATGAATTAATGATATTGAGAAGAGGATCTATGACCTCTGGAAGCTTCTATTTCAATAGCTTAGTCGGTATAGGGTCTAACATACATGTTGTCGATTTAGATGATTTAACAAGTTTAGAAAATTCTTCCTCTCCTATAGCAATGAATGAATTGAATTTTTCCTTAGAGAGACTACAATGCACCCCCTGATGCGATGCTGTAGTAGACGGTTGCATAGTTATAATTTTCTCCCTGATATTATCAATCTGTCACAATGAGGAGTCGTAGATCCAAATGCAAGTAAAACAGTTTATTGTAGACACAGCACAGGAGATACTCAAAACGCCACGATTAACAGGTGGGCGACCTGGAAGGAGTCCGACGGGGAATCTCCAGAGAAGGCTAGCTCAAAGGCAGGTGAATAGATAAAGGCGATCTCCCAAACAGCTGATGTGTAGGCAACACAGACAAAAACTCCGCACGGAGACTAGGACACGGAACTGTGTGAGAGACACAAACAAGAGTGACGAACCGACACTAAGCACAGACAACTCCAGCGATATAAAGGCAGCTAACAAGTCTAATGATAAGCTGCAGCTGAAGGCCACGTCTACAAATCACGCCAACAGAAACTCAGAACAAACACCCGGATTGATGCTTTGTGACAGTACCCCCTTCCCTAGGAGTGCCTCCTGGCACTCCCAGGAGAGCTTACCTGATGATTGTAATCATCGATAAGGGAGTGATCCAGTATGTCCCTAGCAGGAACCCAGCTCCTCTCCTCCGGACCGTAACCCTCCCAGTCCACCAGGTACTGGAATCCGCGTCCCCTCCGTCTCGAGTCCAGAATACGATTAACCGAATAAGTAGGCTCCCCGTCTACGAGACGCGACGGTGGGGGATCTGGGGTGGGCGGATTAAGGTCAGAGCGAAAAACAGGTTTCAATTTGGAGACATGAAAGGCGGGGTGAATTCTCCTGTACGTTGGAGGAAGTTTGAGACGGACTGTCACCGGACTAATGATCTTGGTGACAGTGAACGGACCAATAAATTTAGGAGCTAGCTTATTAGACACGGAACGGAGCGGAATATTCTTGGTAGAAAACCACACTTTTTGACCCACGACGTATACGGGAGGCCTTGACCGGTGGCGATCGGCCTTAGCCTTGGTGCGCGCCCCCACCTGGAGCAGAGTCTCACGGGCTCTGGTCCAAGTGCGGTGGCGCCTCTGGACGAAGGCGTGAGCCGAGGGGACCGCGACTTCGGATTCCAGACTGGGAAAAATAGGTGGCTGGTACCTTACGCTACACTCAAACGGAGATAGGCCCGTGGATGACACTGGTAACGAGTTATGTACTCCACCCATTAGAGCTTCTGGCTCCAGGAGGAAGGATTCTGAGAAACCAAACATCGCAATACTCTCTCTAAGTCTTGGTTGGCACGCTCAGTTTGCCCGTTGCTCTGAGGATGAAACCAAGAAGAAAGACTGACACTCGCCCCCAACAAATGACAAAATTTTCTCCAAAATTTGGAAATAAATTGGGGACCCTATTAAGAAACCACGTCTGCCGGGAGGCCATGTAACCGAAAGACGTGGTCTACAACAGCGACCGCTGTCTCCTTGGCAGACGGTAATTTGGGCAAGGGAATGAAATGGGCCACCTTCGAGAATCGGTCCACTACAGTCAAAACGACCGTATTGCCCTGGGAGGGCGGGAGGGCAGTGACAAAATCTAGCGCGATGTGGGACCAGGGTCTCGAAGGGACAGACAGCGGTTGGAGTAACCCATCCGGTGGGCGATTGGAAGTCTTACCACACGCACAGACTGAAGATGCCAAAACAAAACTCCGAATATCACGAGCCATGGAAGGCCACCAGAATCATGCTTGACCAAAAAACTGGTGCGATTGACTCCTGGATGACATACTACATTGGAACAGTGACCCCACCGAATAACGTCGAACCGTAACCCCTCCGGTACAAATAAGCGACTCGGTGGACACCCGGGCGGAGGCGTTTCCCCTTCTAAGGCCGCACGGACCTTCGACTCGATCTCCCAAACGAGTGTGGAGACAATGAGTCTGTCGGAAAAAATGCACTCGGGAGTGGACGGGCGAACGGAACGGTCAAAAATGCGAGACAAAGCATCGGGTTTGATGTTCTTGGAACCCGGACGATACGACAATGTCAACTCAAAACGACCGAAAAAAAGTGCCCACCGAGCCTGCCTGGAGTTGACTCTTTTAGCAGATCTAATATATTCAAGGTTCTTATGATCGGTAAATCTCGTCCTTAATGTACTCAGAAAGTCCGTGTAAAAACATGTCCCATTGGGCCTCGGCATTCCAGCCACACTCAGCAGCCAACGTACAAATTCAATAGAATAGTCTGTTACCGTACGTTCTCCTTGCCTCAGTTCAGCGAGAAGACGCGCCGCGTCTCGGCCAGAAGCAGCGTGATCAAAAACTTTTCTGAGTTCGCTAGAAAAGGCTTGAAAGGATGCAAATCACGGAAGTCTCTGTTCCCAAACAGTCGTTCCCCAGCTGCCCGCTCTATCCGCGAGCAAAGTGATCACAAAGGCCACCATAGATTCCTCCGTGGGAAATGCGGATGGTTAGAGCGAGATGTAAAGTGAACACTTAGCCAAAAAAGAACGACACAGCTGGGACTCACCGGAGTAGCATGCAGGAGATGGAAGGCGAGATTCAGTGGAGCGGATGGTCTGGATCACTGGAGCCGGGGGATTCCCCGCGGCCTGTGGTTGAAAAACAGCAGCCTCGCTACGGAGTTGTTGGACCTGTTTCGTCAGTTCGGAGACCTGGGTAACTAGTGCCTGAACCGCACGACCAGTAGCCATCGCCTGTTCCTCCTGTTGCTGAAGACGAGTGTCACTCTTGAGCAATATGTCCTGCAATTCTGCCGCACTTGCTGGATCCATAAGGTGGTCGGTTCGTTCTGTCACAATGAGGAGTCGTAGATCCAAATGCAAGTAAAACACTTTATTGTAGACACAGCACAGGAGATACTCAAAACGCCACAATTAACAGGCGGGCGACCTGGAAGGAGTCCGACGGGGAATCTCCAGAGAAGGCTAGCTCAAAGGCAGGTGACTAGATACAGGCGATCTCCCAAACGGCTGATGTGTAGGCAACACCGACAAAAACTCCGCACGGAGACTAGGACACGGAACTGTGTGAGAGACACAAACAAGAGTGACGAACCGACACTAAGCACAGACAACTCCAGCGATATAAAGGCAGCTAACAAGTCTAATGATAAGCTGGAGCTGAAGGCTGATAAGTGTCAGCTGGAGCTAACAACAAACAGGTGAACACACCCACAAACCCACGTCTACAAAACACACCAACAGAAACTCAGAACAAACACCCGGATTGATGCACCGTGACACAATCTTATAAGTGAAGAAGTTCATAATGTCATTACTGTTGTGCTGCTGTTGTGCTGCTTAGAAACTTCTGGGCTTGAAATTTTATTTTTCGTCAGTTTAGCAACTGTTTCAAATAAACACCTCGGGTTTTGTTTATTTTCTTCTAATTGGGTTGTAAAATAAGCAGATTTAGCAGTTTTTAAGGCCTCTCTGTATGCAATCGAGCTCTCCTTCCATGAAATACGAAATACCTCTAAATTAGTTTTCTTCCAGTTTCGCTCCATTTTTCTGGCTGCTCTCTTAAGGGCCTGAGTGTGCTCGTTGTACCACGGCATTGGACTATTTTCTTTGATCTTCTTTAAGCGCAACGGAGCAACTGTTTCTAAAGTGCTAGAAAAGAGAGAGTTAAAAGTTTCTGTCGCAATATCGTGTTCTTCTAAGCTATCTGGGATGCTGAGATGATGAAACTGATCAGGAAGATTATTAATAAAGCGATCTTTAGTGGCAAATGTGATAGGTCTAACATATTTGTAACACGGAGTCAGCTTTGCAGCCTTGGTTAAATGAAGTTTAGACAAGACTAGATAAGGATCTGAGATGTGATCGCTCTGCTGCAGAATTTCAACAGCATTAACATTGATTCCATGTGATAATATTAGATCTAGAGTATGATTACGACAATGAGTAGGTCCTGACACGTGTTGTCTAACTCCAATAGAGTTAAGAATGTCTTTTAATGCATCTTTTTCATTATCTACATGCATATTGAAATCAACTACAATTAGGACTTTAT
Source organism: Siphateles boraxobius (assembly GCF_051911475.1). Lineage (NCBI taxonomy): Eukaryota > Metazoa > Chordata > Actinopteri > Cypriniformes > Leuciscidae > Siphateles > Siphateles boraxobius. Next base: position 18,208,198 of record NW_027508931.1, on the reverse strand, counting down.
CTGCAGCCAGTACTAACTCTGATATAAAGTCAGCAAATTCTTTGATAAAGTCTGTATGGTGGCCTGGTGGCCTGTATACAGTAGCCAGCACAAATCTTAAACATGATTTATCATTTGCACTATATATTGTTACATTAAGCACAAACACTTCAAAATAATAATATTTGAAACTAGACTTCTTAATCATTTAGAAAATATTACTATAATTTACAGCAACACCTCCCCCTTTGCCTTTCAGACAAGGTTCATGTTTATAACCGTAATCTTGGGGGGTGGACTCATTTAAAGTAATGTAATCGTTTGGTTTTAGCCAGGTTTCTGTTATACACAGCACATCTAGGTTATAGTCTGTAATCATATCATTAACAATAAGTGCTTTTGAAGTAAGGGATTGAATATTCAGCAACCTGAGTTTTATCATTTGTTCATTTGTATTAAATCTGTTTTTTATTTGTTGAACATCAATTAAATTTTTAACCTTGGATGGGTTTGGATGTTTTTTGTATTTCCTAATTCGGGGAACAGACACAGTCTCTATATGATGATATCTAGGTGAAAGAGCCTCTATATGATGGGATTTATCTGACCTTGGTGACGTGAGACAGCTGGAAGACGGTCGTTTTTTAGACGGTCGTTTAGTTTGTCTGCTTATTGACCTGAGCCCCAGATTGTCATGTTTGAGCTCTAAGACTATGTGCCATATTACTAGAGAGAAGAGCAGCACCATCCCAGGAGGGATGAATACCATTTCTTTTCAACAGGTCAGGTCTGCCCCAAAAACTTTTCCAATTGTCTATGAATTCTATATTATTTTGCGGACACCACTTAGACAACCAGCCATTAAGTGATGACAATTTGCTAACTATCTCATCACTCCTGCGAACCGGAAGGGGGCCAGAGCAAATTACAGTGCCTCACATCGTACTTGCGAGTTCACACACCTCTTTAACATTAATTTTAGTGATCTCCGACTGGCGAAGTCGAACATCATTAGTGCCGACTTCAATGGAGAAGAAGAACACTTGGTACCATCTGTTAAGTTAAAATTGTGTTTATGCACATGTATACCTCTGTGCTGAATATTGTTTAAAATTACACATGACTGTTTATCGAAAGGAAAAAGGGGACTCTTATTATGAAGTTCCCGGAAGTGCAGTTAATGTTGGTTGAGCACGAACAATGTAGAGTGAAATATGGTGTACATGAATAAATCGATTGGGTGATCGATTAACTTCTGAAGTGTCTTTAAGTGTAACATTGGTAAGAGAGGATGGCTAGCAACTACAGAGTACCGCCAACCTTTGATGAAGGAAAACCATATGAAAGTTGGCAGAATGAAGTCGCAATTTGGACCAGGGTTACGGAACTTGAAAAAAAGAAACAGGCGCTTGCTGTGGCTAGGGCGCTATCGGGAAGAGCGAGAGAAACGGCGATGGAAATACCGGTAGATGATTTGAATAAGGTAATCATTGTTCAGGTACATTAAACCACGTCATGTCATATTGTCAACATGGCACTTATGAAGCAGAATAGTGGGTCATATGTCTAATGCTTTTTGAAGGCTTCTTCTTCATAAAACGAATCGGACATCATCACATTTTTGTATACATTTTTATTTATTTACATTAGTAAGCTACAGTACATCGTCTTTCAAAACATGACCTGCACGAAAGAGAAAAAAAAATGAATGCGTCAATGTACCCAGCACTTCTGAAAATGTACTTCCGATTGCGTCTCTGTCCCCAGCACATTTCAAACCAAACTGATGCCCATGGCGACTCTGGAGGACTTGGAGTTAAGCTTTTCTTTGAGAAAAGAACAAAGAATGCCACTTAAGTCATTCTTAAAAAAGGAAGATGTGTTCGGAGTTTTGCCGACCGGATAAGGCAAAAGTTTAATATATCAACTAACTCCGCTGGTGGGAAAGCGCATGGGACTCACTCAGCCACAACCGTTCATTGCTCTGGTTGGTTGTAGCGCTATCCTATTGCCTGCAGAGGGAATTTGAAAGAACCGTTTATCCCGCCCCTCGGATTGAGGCATGCCAATGATGAGTTCTCAGACCTAACAGCACCTGTTTCCTTATACAGCTATACAGCAGTTGAAAACTGCCTGAGTTCATCTCGAAGCTCATAGACACGGGAAAGCACCTTGCCCCGTGACAGCCAGGGCTCCTCCGTATGCAGCAGCAGACTCTAATGCTCAGACGCTCAAGTCTCTGTGTTTGGACAAGTTATTTGATACTACTTATCTCCTGGCAGAGTCTTTTCTCAGAGACTGACTTTGTGGACTTAAGTGCATCAGCATGTTAGGAGCATGTTATTGGTGGAGCATGTTCAGCATCACCAGTAGTTAGTTCTGAGCACAACGTGGACAGAAAAGTGTTGTCAATTCCATCAGACATTGCCAATGTTTCACCAGCAAGTGTACTCCGCACAATCCTCTTGACTCTCTTTAATTGCCAAGAAAGGGGTCAGAATTTTCCATTTTCTCCCATTAGAAGAATCAGGTGCCCTCCTTGGGTGCCTCCATCTGGATGATTTCCAAATGAGGCATCGCTAAACACAATCATTTTAAGAGCACTGTCTCTGCACAAGTGTTGGAAGTTTAGAATTACCTTCTTGGACTTAAGTTTGCACACTATCCTGTTTGATTCATGGATTGTCTGCACAGTTGCATTTTTTATGTTTGATGCCAAATTGCTAGCATCAAATCTGGCCTGCTCTGCCTTCACCCAGAGAATCTGGCCTATTTTGAACCTGAGCTGATCCTTTTCCTCCTCAAAGAGAGATGAGTCTTGTTCCACAGCTTGTGAAGGATCCACATGTATGGGCTGCATGTGTTGAATGTAGTTTTCCTGGTGTATTACGTTTCTGTCAACAGTCACAAAATCTATTCCCACATAACAGAAGTGATCATGTTCCTCAAGTCCAACTTGGAAAACAGATCTGAGATGTGGTATTATAGTTGTGGAGAAACTTTGCGTGCCCCCCATATGAAGTCATCCTCATGGCTGTCACGGTCACTGTCACTCTCATCTGTTAATCACCGTCTGCACTACACATCCCATCATCCTCTCCGGCTCTCACCTGCACTCACTCGACCATTACCTGCACCTGCCAGCGATCATCGTCATCAATCACCATGGATTCTTATGTTCTTCACAGCTGCCTGTCATTGTCTCGCGTGATTTTTTTTCCCAAACCACTTCAGCGGAAATCCCGCCCTGCAGCCGATTCTAAAGTTTTCATTGGTCATGTCAATCACTGTACTGATTGCCTACACCAAACACTGATCCCTAAACCTACCCGTCACTGTAACCTAAACCAATGAAATCGGCTGCAGGGCGGGATTTCCGCTGAAGTGGTTTGGGAAAAAAAATCACGCCATTGTCTCATCATCACCTAGGTTATTTAAGTTTCTGCTTGTCTTCAGTTCAGGGTCGGTTATTGTTTGTGTCTAGTGCATACTGTTTATGTGTTGCACGCTGTCTCACCTAATGGTTCTTGTAGTATGTTTCGTTCAACAGGTGAAGGAAGAAGACAGGGTCTTCTGTTTATGTGTTGCACGCTGTCTCACCTAATGGTTCTTGTAGTATGTTTCGTTCAACAGGTGAAGGAAGAAGACAGGGTCGGCTTGTTTGAGACTCAGGATTTTATTGCTACGTACCAGTAGATCACAAAATAACAGAAAATAACACAAATGTGGCACTTCTCAAAAACACTCAAAGATAGCTATTGATATCAGCGTTTTACACAGTCCAACTTTTCTTACTGGCTTTCTCTCCCGAGTCTCAGGTCTGAGTCTCTTTCTCTGCTTCATTTTCCCAGGTGGCTTTTATCCGGTCTCTTCACGCCAATTACTGAAACGAGACACAGGTGTTTGTCATTTTCACTTGACCCACTTATGCATCGCTCGTCTCGTTTCTCTCTCTCCCGTCACAGACCTCGCTGAACCACGCCCCCCTTGCCACATACCCCCACCGCCCGACTCAGGCCGGGGGGCCAGCCACCGATGGCCAAAAACTCTTTTTCGATGGTGCAGTACTTAGTCTCTCTCTTGGAGAGCTTGCGGCTAATGTACAGCACCAGCCGTTCCTCTCCCTCTATCTCCTGAGACAGGACTGCTCCAACCCCTGTCCGATGCGTCAGTGAGCAACAAGAAGGGGAGAGAAAAGTCAGGAGAATGTAAGAGCGGGCCACCACATAGAGCAGCTTTTACTTGAGTGAAAGCCTGCTGACACTGCTCCGTCCACTGGACCGGATCTGGTGCTTCCTTTTTAGTAAGATCAGTCAGCGGGCTGGCTAGGTCCAAATAACTAGGTACAAAACTTCTCTAATATCCCACCAGCCCCAGGAACTGTCTCACCTCCTTTTTGGTCTTGGGACTCAGGCACGTTGCAACTGCTGCTGTCTTATCAATTTGGGGACGCACCTGCCCGTGACCCTTGTGGAAACCCAGATACCTGACCTCCACACGCCCAACAGCACACTTCTTTGGGTTGGCCGTCAGCCCAGCAAGTCTCAGCGCTCTCAGGACGGTGCGCACATGCTTCATATGACGCTGCCAGTCATTACTATAAATGACGATGTCATCTAGGTAGGCAGCAGCATAGGTAGCATGCGGCCGGAGGATTCGGTCCATGAGGCGCTGAAATATGGCTGGAGCCCCGAACAACCCGAAAGGAAGCGTTATGAATTGGTGTAATCCAAACGGTGTTGTAAAGGCTGTCTTTTCTTTGGATAGTTTGTCAACCGCATTGGATACTGTGGGCGAGAACACGTACGTAAAATTCTGTATGCAACCTGGCTACATCAGTGATCTGGGACGGCGGCAGATGATCTCCTCCCGGGACAAGAGCAAGAGATTGATTTTTCGTATTCACTTCTGGCCCGAGATCTTCTTCCATGCCAATTAACGTCGCCAGCATCACTGACTCCGCCTCAGACCATTTTTTAAGGAGGTTGAGATGGTAAATTTGATGTGTCACGTTCCTATCCGTTCGAATTACCTCATAATTGAGATCCCCAAGAGAGAGTCGCTGTGTGACCTCAAAGGGCCCTTGACACATTGCAAGTAATTTGGAATTCGATGTAGGGAGCAATACAAGGACTTTATCTCCCGGTGAAAATTCTCTCAGTCTGGTTCCCCTGTTGTATAACCGGGACTGTCTGTCCTGGACCGGCAACAAATTCTCACTCGACCAGGCAGTCTGTTTGTGGGTGATAAACGCTGGTTCGAATCGATTTAATGCCCAATCATTCATACAGTTCGCGTAACGTATGTGACATGAACGACGTGCCTTGATCAGTGAGGATCTCCTTTGGGATCCCCACTCGGGAGATCAAACGAAACAGTGCGTCCGCGACACTCTTAGCGGCGATGCTGCGGAGCGCCACTGCTTCGGGGTATCGCGTTGCATAGTCCACTATCACTAATGCAAAGCGATGCCCCCGTGCAGATCGTTCCAATGGCCCAATGAGGTCCATGACAATTCTTTCGAAGGGGACCTGCATTAATGGAAGGAGCTGCAAAGGGGCTTTTTGGCGAGGCCTGCGGATTTACCAGCTGACATTCACGACAACACACGCACCACCTGCGTACGTTCTCGTGAATGCCTGGCCAAAAAAAACGAGCCATGAGACGATTTAATGTTGTTGCTTGTCCCAAGTGTCCCGCCATGGGATTACAATGAGCCGCCTGGAAAAGCATTTCCCGACGGCTTTTTGATACTAATAACAGGGTTGTATCTTGTTTGGTCTGAGCGTCTTGTATCACTCGATACAACTGATCTTTTAAAATAGCAAAATATGGATAGGAGAGCGGACGAGCAGGTTGGAGAGGTTGACCGTCGAAAGAACGGACCTGTTCAAACACATGTTTTAATGACTCATCTTGCAACTTTCGGTTCCCCTGAATCAGACGTCAGTGTTCCTGGCTCTGCCTCTCCAAGCTGCACTCCCACCCCCATTTCCTGCTTTTTATCTCCACAAGAGACATCCGCACATAAATACCTCAATAATTCACTAAAAGCAGGCCAATTTGTACCCAGAATTAGCGGATGTCGGAGGTGCTGGTTAAAGGAGAACTCCGGGCAATTTTTAAGTTAATCTTGATCGTTAGACCTTTGTGAGTACTGACTATAGAAAAAAAACGAACCGGATTGGTGCTTGCTACGCGGAGCTGCGACCGCGAATGCCCAGAGCTCCCACCCAGCTAAAACGGCAGCTATGGGGGCATCGACATAAAGAGCGTTTTTGAACCTCTTAACAGACACAAAATGCAATTAAAATGTCTGTCCAACATGAACAGGGACCCTACATGTGAACAAGATGCGTTTAGCAACTTAGCCATTGTTTCAACTCACCTAAATAGTCTTTTAGACGGCAAGCTGTAGTCTCGCGCTGCAGTCCCGTGCTGTAGCCGGAAAAGGTTGATCATGTGCGACGAGTTATGATCAGAGTTGCTTACAAGTGAAGAAGAAATGGTTCGTGTTTGTGCCTTTCCGAATTGTGACAACAGAATGCGAAAATATAAGAGCTTATATTTTCATCGTCTTCCTTTCCATGACCTCGAGATTCTGCAGTTTGTGGCTAGTTGTATTTCAACTTGATGTGCAAACTCCCGTAGAAGTACTACGCGCTAAAGATTACCGCATTTGCAGTGAACACTTTGACAAGGATGACTACACACACTCAACACAGCGGGGCCGTTTGAAGAAAAATGCCATTCCATGTACGAAGACTCGTCGCACATGATCAACGCTCCTCCCACCTGGACATTGTTTACCTTTTCCGGCTACAGCACGGGACTGCAGCGCGAGACTACAGCTTGCCGTCTAAAAGACTATTTAGGTGAGTTGAAACAATGGCTAAGTTGCTAAACGCATCTTGTTCACATGTAGGGTCCCTGTTCATGTTGGACAGACATTTTAATTGCATTTTGTGTCTGTTAAGAGGCTCAAAAACGCTCTTTATGTCGATGCCCCCATAACTGCCGTTTTAGCTGGGTGGGAGCTCTGGGCATTCGCGGTGGCAGCTCCGCGTAGCAAGCACCAATCCGGTTCGTTTTTTTTTCTATAGTCAGTACTCACAAAGGTCTAACGATCAAGATTAATTTAAAAATTGCCCGGAGTTCTCCTTTAACTGCCACCTCCACATTATGCTTTTGTCCCCTAAAATGGATAACAGCAGTCACTATAGGATATTTCACCACATCCCCGTGCACATACCGTACCTGAACTATGCTGCTCGAATCCAATGCCTTGGGCTGAATCAGGCTCCGATGGATTGAGGTTTGGTTACATCCTGAATCCCCTTCATACTCACAGGTATTTGGTACCAGCCAGCCTGACCGGGGGCAGCCTGTGTGACATCCGGGACCCGGATCATTGTCCCCACCTCCATCACCGGACATCTGTCAATGAAATGCCCCGGGTCCCTGCAACGCCAACAGGCTGGCCCAGACCTACCCTCCACTCTAGTGGTAGGAAGTGGCTCAAGCGATTGGCGTGAAGAGAGCGGGGGAGGTGAAGCAGCATTGGTCCCGGCGGTGGTCAGCCCTGCCCCCCTGGCTGCAGCTCGCGGGCCACCAGCATAGTCCAGACCGGACCCACAGGGTTCCTAGGGGTTGAACTCTCGGCGGGCCTGGAGGACGAGACCTGGGGAGAGCAACAGGTCGAGGGGAAGAGGGAGAAAAAGAAAAAGGAGAGTGAGAGACTGTTGGGAGGGGTTCGCCGACCCCTGGGCACGCCACCATGTGATCCTCCGCCAGCTGGATGGCTGAGTCCAGCGACGTCGGGCAGTGGCACTGGACCCACTCTGCGGTCCTCCTAGGCAGGCGGGTTATGAACTGCTGCAGTACCACGCGGTCAATGATTCCCTCAACGTCGCTTCCCTCAGCTAGGAGCCATTTGCGGAAGGAGTCCCAAAGCTGTTGGGCCATCACGAAGGGTCGGCCACTTTCGCCTATATCCAGGGAACGGAATCGCTGGCGATGTTGCTCTGGACTCCGGCCGATCCACTGTAAGATGGCTAGTTTCAGGTCGTCGAAGACCAGGAGGTTCCGAACAGGCAGTTGTTGTGCAGCTATTTGCGCCTTGCCAGACAGAAGGGGAATGAGGCGCACCGGCCATTGGTCCCGTGGCCACTCACCTGCCTCTGCCGTCTTCTCAAAGAGGTCTTAAAAAACCTCGAGCTCGTCCAGAGCCCCCATCTTATTCAATGGCAGGTGGGCGGCAATCTGGCGCGCTGTGGTCTCTGCCCGAACCTCCCAGTCGATCCAGCTCCGCAACCTATCACGGTCCTCCTGTTGGGCCTGGATGATGGCCTGGAACCGACATTCCTGATCAGTCCTCAGATCCAGTAAGGCTTGGTGTTGTTCTTGATGGAGGACCGCAAGGGATGAGATGAGATGTCATTGGCACTTGACCCACTTACGCACCGCTCATCTCCTTTCTCTCTCTCCCGTCACAGACCTCGCTGAATCACGCCCCCCCTGCCACAGTTCTATTCTGAATTACATTAAACTAACTTGTTACTCTTTCAATCTTCATATCTTTCTTAGATCTAAATCGTGACAATGACAGGCAAGAACCCCAGTTACAGTGCAGTCCCGATCTAGCCAATAAAAAACAACTAGATAAACATTGGAAATTTTTCCTCCTGCTTTCAGCACTATTTCTTTCACTCTATTTTACCAGTAAAATGAAGCATCTGCCAGACCATATGTGACCCGTCACAGAAACCAGGGACACAAGTCGGCAGCACAACTTTCGAGCAAAATGAGAAAGAAGAGTTTTTTTTCAAAATTGGTGATTTTCAATTTTTTGGAGAATCTGTTAATTGAAATCACGAAGAAGCCTCTCCATGTTTGAGATAGCAGTATTGGTATATTTAAAAGCTTACATTTTGAGGTTGAAATCGGCTTGTTTTCGGAGATTCTAGCATGCAGTAGGGGCGTGGCGTGTCATTGTCTGTGTGTATTTCCATACTGAATAAACCGGCGCTTTTGCCCCCGCCCTCCAAGTCAACCACATGGCTACTTATTATGCTGTGCTCTGGCCGGCTCTCTCTGATATCAAAATTCAATGAAGATGGATGCCGCAAAGATTGTCGCAGACGAGATGAACCGTCTGGCAGTTACACCGAAAATGTTTTCGCCGCACTTCGTGGGCTCGGGAAACTGAACCGGAGGTATGGGCGCAGCGCGCGCGCCCTCAGTGCTTCAATACGGCGGCTCGGCTCGCTGACAGCGGTGGCTGGCTGTTTCATATGTGACGGAGAATCGAAATAGAGGATGCAGTTAAGACCTTTGCTGCGATGAAGGCCTGCCGTGCGTGTTTCTGAAATGTAAGTTAAGCTTCATTTGCTCTTTAGTCGTTATTTAAGATGCTGAACCTGCTGATGATATAATGTGCTTGCGGACATTTCATTTGTGTGTGTATACGCACATAAGAAAGTGGTGTAAAGAGATTTGCAACAGTAATTTGAGGAGGTGAAATGTGATTATTTGGAAAATTGCAGAAATGACTGCTTAAAGAAAAATGCCAGCAGGCATTTGCCTCCTACATAAACTTTAATATTGTTGACATTTTGGGCACACGAGCGTTGCGCACTATTTGCGCTATATGTAGGCCTATGGCTTATTGGTCTTTGTTTGTTGTTGCTGGTTTTGCGTTATATGTATATGGCATATTGGTCTTTGTGTGTTGTTGCTGGTTTTGCGTTATACTGTATGTATATGGCATATTGGCCTTTGTGTGTTGTTGCTGGTTTTGCGTTATATGCAGGCTATATGGCATATTGGTCTTTGTGTGTTGTTGCTGGTTTTGCGTTATATGTATATGGCATATTGGTCTTTATGTGTTGTTGCTGGTTTCGCGTTATATGCAGGCTATATGGCATTATTGGTCTTTGTGTGTTGTTGCTGGTACGTTGCAAATAGAGGGGCAGCACAATTGTTTTTCGCCTAGTGCGGCAGAAGTGCACTCATTCGAAGTGTAAAAAAAGCTGTAAAGCACATGGAGGAGCTTTACAGGGGGTATGGCTTATCTAAATGAGATGTAAATGAGCCCTATTGTCACCCCCAGCAGCAGAGACAGGTGAGAACTGCACAATCTTTAGAGCTCGTTTTCTCCTCTTTGAGCTTTTTTAAGTGCCTACTTTAAAATGGCCACAACTTCTCCAAATATTATCAGATTTCCACATGTTACACATTGTTGGAAAGCTTGGATATTACACTCTCAGAATCTATGAATAACTCAAAATGCCCCAGAACCGACTTGTGTCCCTAGTTTCCGTGACTGGTCACATATGTGACCCAGCCTGTGACACCCCAGCTAAAGTCGCAGAATCAAATTATGAGTTTAAGAGCGTCAAAGTAGTCATAGCCATAAAAATGACAAAAATAGGTCATGTGTGTTTATTGTTGTAAATGATCAATTATGCCAAGGGTTTTGAGATGCAATACTCAAATTTTCATTTATAACATGATAAATACTGAAATTAATGATTTTATTGACACTATGTTTTACTTTTGCGCAAAAAAAAAAAAAAAAAAGAAACTGGACGTGGGCTTCCTAAACATAGATTTCAATAGTCTCTGGGGTTTTTCGGCACAACAACACCTGTGATTCTTATATCATTCGGTTCAGGAACTTCTTTTCTACTTCTTTTCTATCAGAAAGAGTAAACAGACCATAATATCAATCCGCGGCAATCAGGCCAACACTAGTTAAGGCACACAAAAAAATGCAACTTAAGCCGGGTTCAGATGTCTGTGGAGATTGTTTCGTGTCATCGCCAATATATTAGGCAAGGCAAGTTTATTTATATAGCACATTGCATACACTATGGCAATTCTATGGAATAAAAATAATCACAATATAAAAGAAAGGAAAATTAAAACAGTTATTCAAAATGTTTTACATAGAAAGGAAATAGTGCTTTGCATAGAAAATAAGCACAATATAAAAGCAAGGGAAATTAAAACAGTTATAAAAGGAATTAAAAGAGATAAATGATACAGTTATAAAAATAAATTAGAGTAAAATGAATTAAAGTAGTAAAAAGATGATACATAAAATAAATTTCTCATCTGGTAAAACACCGGTGTATCTTAGTTTGCATATAGTTTTACTCTTACACTGTGTCTGTGGTGTTTATTTGGCGCGCCTAAGAATTCCATTGGACGTCTCTGATGGACCAGATTTTTCCCTAAAATGAGACAGGAGGAGCTCTAGGACTGGCCTCGGGTTCACTGCCCCATCAGTCCACACCCCAAAAAAATCCATTTGCTTGGAAGCTCAAGGAACGGAGTCGATCCAGTCCGCACCCCACAGAACCTTGAGTTTAAACAAAGAAAAAACTGCAGTCTTTGCTCTGGAAACAAAGATGAAGTTCTCAAGGGGAATGCTTACCTTCACTCTAGGGGTCAAACAACTAAAAATCAAGTCAGGAATCTTGGTGTGACTCTAGAGCAGTGTTTCTCAACCCTGCTCCTGTAGGATCCACAACACTGCATGTTTTCTTTGTCTCCCTAATCAAACACACCTGATTCAACTCATCAGTTCATTATCACATATATACCCATGTGATAATGAGCTGATGAGTTGAATCAGGTGTGTTTGATTAGGGAGACAAAGAAAACGTGCAGTGTTGGGGGTCCTTCAGGGGCAGGGTTTAGAAACACTGGATTAGGGAGACAAAGAAAACATCCAGTGTTGGGGTCCTTCAGGAGCAGGGTTGAGAAACACTGCTCTAGAGTCAGACCTTAGTTTCAGTAGTTATGTCAAAGAAATAACTAAATCAGCATACTACCATCTGAAAAATATTGCAAGAATTAGATGCTTTGTTTCCAGTCAAGACTTCAAGGCTTTTATCACCAGCAGGGTGGAGTATTGTATTGGACTCCTCACTGGCCTTCCCAAAAAGACCATAAGACAGTTGCAGCTCATACGCTGCTGCCAGGATTCTGAGCAGAACCAGAAAATATGAACATATCACACCAGTCCTCAGGTCTTTACATTGGCTACCGGTTACATTTAGGATTGATTTTAAAGTATTATTACTGGTATATAATAATAATAATAATAATACATTTTATTTAGGGGGCGCCTTTCTAGGTACACAAGGATATCTTACAGGTTAAGAGGGCTAAAAGAGGGAATGACATTAAAAAAAACATTAAGCTTCATGGTAGTACATTTTACAAAGTAGACAGACAACATCTGAAAAGTACTAAGAACATCAGAAGAGCAATAAAAAAGTGTGTCTGAGGGGTTACTGTGACAATGTAGTACTCCGTAGATTTAAAGATTAAAAGCTTTCTTAAAAAGGTAGGTCTTTAACATTTTTTTAAATTAATTGACTGTGTCTGTCTGTCGAATGTGGGAGGGGAGGGCATTCCAAAGTCTTGGTGAGGAGCAACTGAAGGCCCTGGCCCCCATGGAGGAAAGGCGGAATGTAGGGGTGGCAAGAAGGCCTGACGAGGAAGAGCGGAGGGAGCGTGCAGGGACATAAACTAGTAAGAGGTCAGAAATATACTGGGTGCAAGATTATGAAGTGCTTTGTAGGTGATGAGGAGGGACTTAAATTCAATACGGTAGTGCATAGGGAGTCAATGCAGATTGATAAGGATAGGTGTGATGTGTTCAGATATTCTGGAACAAGTGAGGATTCGAGCAGCAGATTTCTGAACAAGTTGGCGTCTGTTTGTCAGCTTAGAAGGGATACCAATGAAAAGGGAGTTGCAATAATCCAGACGAGACGTGACAAGGGCATGAATTAAGGTTTCAGTACTGGATTGTGACAATGAGGGTCTAAGCCTGGAGATATTACGCAGGTGAAAGAACGAAGTCCGAGTAATTGCTTTAATCTGGGATTCGAAGGAAAGGGAACTGTGCAAGATGACACCAAGGCTTGTGACTTGTGTTGACAGAGGGACCGAGATTTCATCTATGGTAATATTGAAATTATGCTGTTTTGAAAGAGAGGATTTGGAGCCGATGAGCAGGACTTCTGTCTTATTGCCATTAAGTTTCAGAAAGTTTGTGTTCATCCAGTTTTGAATGTCTTGAAGGCAAATACTTAGTGAGGTGGGAGGAAGTGGAGATGAAGGTTTAGTTGAGAGATAGAGCTGGGTGTCGTCAGCATAGCAGTGGAAGTGTATTTTGTGATATCTCAATATCTTGCCCAGAGGAAGGAGGTATATAATGAAGAGAAGAGGACCCAGCACTGACCCCTGGGGGACACCCTGTGGCACAGTCATACAGGCCGATTTGTGGTGTTTGAGTTGGACAAACTGTTGACGATCCGTGAGGTAAGAACTGAGCCAGGAGAGTGCACCCCCTATGATACCAATGTTGGCCAACCGTTCAATAAGTATGGGATGTGAGATAGTGTCAAAGGCAGCACTCAGGTCGAGTAAAATAAGAATGGACAGAAGGCCGGAGTCATCTGCACAGAGTAGGTCATTGGTGATTTTCACCAGTGCTGTTTCTGTGCTATGTTTAGCACGGAAACCAGACTGGAAATGTTCATATAGGTCATTGTAGTTGACATGTTGGTGTAGTTGATTTGCCATGACCCACTCCCGTATCTTGGAGACAAATGGAAGGTTGGAGATGGGACGGTAATCAATGTTCCCTCTAAGCTGCGCGCGTGCGCGGTCGCGCACTTCTGATGCCGAGGCAGCGCACTTCTGAAGCTGCGGCCGCGCAGAAAAGAATAAAATGCCATGCAGAGGACTGACGCGAAATGTGTGGGGAAATCCATTTGATTGTAGTTTAAGTGAGAAATAATTTCAGTGCTCTGGTCAACCGCTATAGAGTGAAAACTGGTGAATGCAGTTTACAGGTTTCATAGAAAGAGAATGATGTGAGCACGTGTGATTGGCAGTGAGTCTTGTCTGCGGACCAAATAGCTCAATACGAGAGGCAACTAGAAACGCAGACATGTGAAATAAAATCACATCATAATGTTTTAAAGAAGAGTGGTTTGATTAAAGTGGTGGAAATAACTGTTGATGGACACAGAACGGTAACAATTACACACCCACCCGCGTGCAAATTCAAAATACATCATTAGTTTAAATAGATGTTTTTTGTGTGTTGGGGAGTTTCAAGCATGGTTAGATTACTATAAAAGAGTTCACATATTTAGCTATTCGATCTATTTAAATGCTTAAGTTTGTTTTCATATTATAATAATATAATATGTAAACAAATTGAAGCATTTAAACTGATATATTATATCACTTCAAATACTTCAATTAGTTTTTTTTAATTATATTATATTATATTAGGCCTATATTTTATTACATTATAAGCCTAAATAAAGAATCTCACAAGGGTATTTTTTAGGTTATATAAGGCCTATATTTTATTATATAATAATTCATAAGCAATAAACAATCAATTTACTTTGATGGTTTAATGCTTCCTGTACACAATTAACTGACTGTACAAAAACACTTTATGGTTTTCACAAACCATCTCAGTGTAACAGCTTACTTTTCTTTCATACTATATTCTATTATTGTAAAGAATTGAACTGTCCTGCAGAAGATTTTGTAAATCATTTTTCATAGGATTTCTTGGTAAAGACTGTACAGTTAACAGCACTGTAAAAAAAATATAAGGTAACCTGAAATGTGCTTCATATAGTGACTTCTTAATTAGCTTGTTTTTCAAAAATATGATTTAATACCAAGAAGTTACATCAAGGGTCAAATAAAATAGAAATGGCACATTCAAGTTAAAAGTTACAACTGAATGTTGAAACTATTGAGTTTCTACGTATGCTGTACAGGTCAGGTATAAAGAATAGTTTTGCTCAGGTGGCGAAAAATGTCCGCCCAATAGAAAAAAGTTTTGCTCAGCATGAAAAAAAAAAAGAGGGAACATTGACAGTAATTGTTCAAATCTTCAGGATCAGAATTGTGCTTTTTGAGGACGGGAGTGACAGCAGCAGTCTTAAGAGGGGGCGGTACAATGCCAGTGGAGAGGGAGGAGTTAACTAATTGTGCCAGGGCGGATTAGATCCCGCCCTGTTAATTGTGGTGAGTGATGGGTGTGACAGCCTATCGGCAGCCATCCCTGGCATATTTAAGGCGGAGTTCAGGCCACCTGGGTATGTGTCATTGTCATTGTCACCCTTGTTTGGGTACGCGCGTGCATCTCTGCTGGAGGTATGTACCTAGCTGTTTGGCTAATGTTGTTGCTAGTACAAATGCACTATTAAAGTGGAAATGTATATGTGTTAGCTAGACTAGGGTCTGGATTTGTGCGACGTCGCTGTTGGGTGCAGGCTGTCCTCATCACAGGTATGTTGCTGCTAACGGATTACTGTTAGTTTTGGTTTGATCTCCGGTAACCTATGTTTCCATCATAGTACAGCTTATGTGTTTGGTCAGATGGAACACCGGTACTATTTCGGTTTGCCTATAATAAACGAGGCTGTGAGTAGCTGAGTCCTCCGTGGGTCTAGCGATCTACCATTGGAGAGGTAAATTTAATCTCTGATTTTGACGGGTGGTTTTTAAAAAAAAAAATGCATTCATTAATTGTTTGTTTTCTTTAGTGCGTCAAGCTGGTTGTGAGTGGTTCATCTTGGTGGACTGCGGGGCAAAATGCTCCATAGACAACGTCGTTAAGACTGCACTGTTTTGTTCTGCTGCCATTAATCTGATTATGTGATCGTTTTATTATTTCGTTGCATTATTCGTTTTCTTTTCTTTAGTTTATTTGTTTATTTTGTGAAATTTTTTTTTAAGCCAGCGCTGGTGGCCTAAGTGAGTGGTTAGTCTCAGAGCCGTCATTTGACGTGAGACGTGCTATCAATCGTGTAATTTAGCCCTTACCTTTTGTAATATTGCCAACAGCAGTTTGGTTATTTTGCACTGTGATCAGTGCTTTTCTTAAAGACTGTGAAGAAATGAGCTACATTCGGTTTTGGATTTGTTTTCTGTGATTTAATTCATTGTTCTCATTTTGTATCTTACTTTATTTTTTTGTTTTATATAGCATTTGGCTGGTCTAATGTTTATGCTGCACTGGCAGTCTGATGTGAACTCTTTGGGAAACACTAGCCAGTTCAACTTCTGTGACCAGTAATCTGCCAAGTGTTGTCTTCTTTTATAGTCAGAATTTGTTCTACTATAATTGGTTGATACAGGTGTCTGCAGCTAATTGTGAAATTGTATTGTGTCTGTTTGTGTGTCTTTCAGGAGCTGAAGGCCCCCGTTGTGGGGAAGCTAGCTGTTTGTGCCCTTTCTGGTGGTGGTGTTTCCTTCACCGAGTGTTTTTTTCATTGGCACCTGCGTTCCTTTCACTTATCTAGTGTGAGTGTGTTTGTGAGGAGTGGAGTTTTGTGAGTGGTGTGGTCTTAGGATGCTCACTGCCCAGCTAGCTCCCTACCGGTAAGCCTCAGCCCGAAAGTGTGTTTGTGTTTTGTGTTTTTTTTTTTTTTTTTTTGGACGCACACTGAAGTAGTTTTTATATATATTTAAAATAAGTAGGATTGTGAAAAATAAAGTTTTATGTATTCAGATTCACGTCTCTTGTCCTCTGTGGTAGCGAACCTGTGTTCTTGTGAAATTTTCCCCGTTTAGTGAACCGGGGTGGCGTAGTCTGCTTTTCCTTTTTTTATTTTGCTATACTTTTCCCATAAGTGTAACTTTTGCCCTACCTTCACCTCGCCACATAATGTAGTGAGTAAGGGAGAGATGGAAGGCAGACATGCTTTGAGAAGACTGGTAGACAGGGGGTCTAATTGGGAAGTGGATGTTTTTGATTTACTGACAAGCTCTGCGATGAGGTTCTCTGAAGCCAAGGTGAAGTTTGAGAGGGAGGTAGTAAAGGCAGAGCCCTGTAAGGTAGATGTGTAGGACAGGTTATGAATTTCAGTGTTAGGAATATTAAGTAGATGGTGATGGATATCTTGAATTTTTGCATGAAAGAAGTTTAGAAACTTGTTGCAGAGTTCCGGTGAAGGGTCCGAGAAGACATCATCAGGAGGCTTTCCGGTTTACTGTGGAAAACAAGAGCTTAGAATTGTTTTTCCCAGAGTTTATAATGTTTGAATAGTAAGATGTTCTCGTAGCAGAAAGGGCATTATTGTAATGTAGCATGTGATCTTTGTAGGCCTGGTATAAATCACTCAATGGCCTAAGACCTCAATACATTGCAGATATGCTCACTGAATATAAACGGTGAATATAAACAGATCACTCAGATCATTAGGATCACATCTACTAGAAATACCAAGGGTTCACTCTAAGCATGGAGAATCCGGTTTTAGCTATTATGCCAGCCGCAGCTGGCTCAAATTCAAATCCAGACTCAAAACATGTTTAGTTGTGCATTTACTGAATGAGTACTGTGCCACTGTTCGTCTGACTGATTACACTGTATTTTGGTTTGATTCTAAACTCAAATGGCACTGAAAATTGGATAAGAGACAAACATAAATTACTTAATTGGAGAAATTGAGAGATGAAACCATGCTGATGACCTGGGTGTGTGGTGGAGTAGTGAGTTTGATGTGTCAATTAAACTCGAGGTTCTGTAGTGTGCGAACTGGATCGAGTCCATTCCTAGAGCTTCCGAACAAATTGTTTTTTTGGGGTGTGGACTGATGGAGCAGTGAACTCAAGGAGTCAGTCCAAGAGGCCCTCCTGTCCGATTTTAGGCAAGGCAAGTTTATTTATATAGCACATTTCATACACGGTGGTAATTCAAAGTGCTTTACTTTGAAGCACTTTACAAAGTGCTTTATCAACATTTATAGACAAGTAGTTTGTTTAGGCATGGTTTGTAAGGAATTACAAACCTGCGCACATATATTCAAACGCACATAACTATAGAATCAATTCTTAATGCGCATGTGAACGCCATCAGCATCTATCACAGGTTCACGTTTAAAGTGTGTTTAGAGATAACGGTGTCGTCTTAGCAGCCCCTAATTTAATAACAAATGATCATTTAGACGGAAGTGAATCAATCAAAACTAACTTTAGCTGGAAAAAACATTTTTCAAGAGCCACTATAAAACCAAACCAATCTCTGTTCCTTAAATTATATGTTTATCTCTGTAAATTTGCTTTGAAACAATCTACATTGTTAAAAGCGCTATATAAATGAGGATGACTTGACTTGACTTGACTTTACATATAAGACATTAAAATAATCAAAAGAAATCAGAGTAATTAAAACAGTTTTGAATAATAAATAAATAAATAAAATACAGTACAAACAGTTGAACGAACAGTGGCACAGTGCTCATTCAGTAAATGCACAGCTAAACAGATGGGTTTTGAGTCTGGATTTGAATGTGACTACTGTAGGAGCACATCTGATCTCTCCTGGAAGCTGGTTCCAGCTACTGTTGGCATAATAGCTAAAAGCAGACTCACCATGCTTAGAGTGAACCCTTGGTATTTCAAGCTGATGTGATCCTTATGATCTGAGTGATCTGTTGGGTTTATATATTCAGCGAGCATGTCTGCAATGTATTGAGGTCCTAGGCCATTTAGTGATTTACATAGCAGTAATAATACTTTCAAATCAATCCTATATGTAACTGGCAGCCAGTGCAAAGACCTGAGGACTGGTGTGATGTGTTCATAATTTCTGGTTCTGCTCAGAATCCTAGCAGCAGCGTTCTGTATGAGCTGCAACTGTCTTATGGTCTTTTTGGGAAGGCCAGTGAGAAGTCCATTATAATAATCCACCCTGCTGGTGATGAAAGCATGCACACGTTTCTCAGGCTTGACTTGGAAACAAAGCATCTAATTCTTGCAATATTTTTCAGGTGATAGTATGCTGATTTAGTTATTACTTTGACATGACTACTGAAACTAAGGTCTGACTCCAGAACAGTGTTGTTTTTGGCAGCCCTTTTAGTTTTAGTCTTAGTCTTGGTCTTTTGGACAAATGCTTTTTAATTTTAGTCACTTATAAACTTAATAGTTTTAGTCAAGTTTTAGTCGACGAAAACGCGAAAAGGTTTTAGACAATTCTAGTAAAAAAAAAGTAGTCTTTAAAAAAATAGAAATAATAAAAGTGCAGCTGTGTCAAAATTTGTAACAAGTTCAAAATTAGAAAATAAATAAAAGTGCCACTTTGCAATATTTTAAAAAGAAGAAAAGAATATAAATCCATTTGGCAAGACATGTCTATTTATCCCTGCATTAGTGGCTCAAAAGTCATGTTCAATGTTCAGCTGGGATCTGTACTTTGTTTCCAGTGAAGCAACAGCTGAAAAGCCCATCTCCGAGATATGATGTGGCAAAGGGAAGAAGAATGCACTCTGCCTTTAGTTAAAAACGTGATTTATTTTTTTTAAGAGATAAAATAGACATAACATACTGTGTTTGATATGGGATTACAATGATGGGTAGTGTATAGTGTATAAGATATAAACGAATGATTAATTATTTTAATATTCCTTTGTTCTGATCAGAGTATGTGAGCGGAGAGCGCATTTCTGAATATTCCTCCGCTCGCTCATTTCGCTCAGGGTCGCGCGCTCAACACAGAATGGCTGCTGGTTCGAGAATATGTGGAATAAGGGCTGCCTCCGACTAAAGTTTTTTTTTTTCTAGTCGACTAGTAGTTGCTCATTTAAGCCATTAGTGAACAAATCGCCCCTTTATATTAATTTAATTACTTAAATAGGCTATACAGGATAATGAGCATTATATTGCCGCACTCAAGCGCACGACCGCACGCATAAAGCTTGCCACAAAGAACCGGCAAAAGTAATGATTATGAATGTGTAAAAAATAGCAAGGAGACATTTAATTGTTTATTAATAAACTGGTGTTTTCGGTGTCGCTGCAAAGATGAAGTTGACGATGCGGACTCGCGAACGAATAAACATATAAAGGCATAAAACGGAAAATTTCCTCCCGTTTGTAGGAGACCTGTCACGTCTGTCACACCAGTGGGGCGCGCCCCACACTTTGAGAACCGCTGGATTATACTGAAACTAAAAGTATGTCCATAAATCATCCCGCGTTTCCGACCACCAAGCCCGTTTATTGGCTTCGCTGCCATGGTCCTTCGAAGAGTGGTGAGTGACTAGCAGCAGCCGCCGCAGGTGTGGTGTTGTTGTGTGGAATCTAGTGCGCGTCATGGCGGTAGCCGGGTGGTGGGCGCAGTGTTGGGGAAAGTTACTTTTAAAAGTAATGCATTACAATATTGCGTTACTCCCCAAAAAAGTAACTAAGTACGTTACTTAGTTACTTTTTATGGAAAGTAATGCGTTACATTACTTTTGCGTTACTTTTTCTCACCTGCATGGGCTTGTTTGTTTGTTTTATAATAACAGCTAAAACAATCTATTTTTGCCAATTGTTAAGGCCATTTCACATCAAAAGTTAAATGAATAAGCCTAAGGCTGAAGGAAATGCATATTTACTACTGTACAGTAGAGGGCGCCGCTCAAACAAACCTTTCAGCTGCTGCTGTTCTTGATTAAATAACAATAGGATACAGGAGAAGGAAGTTCAACACTCTTATTTCTAAACCTAATCTAAAGTCATTTTTGCTTATTAGTATGGTTGAATTAGATCATTGTAGGTCACCAGCAAAGACATTGGTTAATAAAGTGACATTAAATACATAAAGTATATTTGTGTAATTCAACAGTTAATTATAAAACTTTTGCACACAATTCTGAGATTGCATTTGACTGTTTTTATTCATTTTGAGGAATACTGAATGTTTTTGTGCAAGTGAGATGAGTAAATGCATGTTCAATGCAAATGCACACAACACCTCACTTTATTTCTCTCAACATGGGGACAGGAGAGCTGTCAGTCAGTAAATGTGAAAAAGTAACTAGCGTTACTTATTTGAAAAAGTAACTCAGATATTTTGTTGTAAATTGAAAAAGTAATGCGTTACTTTACTAGTTACTTGAAAAAGTAATCTGATTACGTAACTCAAGTTACTTGTAATAAGTTACCCCCAACACTGGGTGGGCGTACCCAAAACAAGGATTATTTTTTACAGTCTATGGATGGGAAGCGGCAGCATTGCTGATACTTTTTATTTATTTTTTATTTATTTTGTTGTTGCTCAAAACAAACAGATTTCTGGCAAAATAGGTAGAAATGACATGCACTGTGAACGTCAGACTTATAATCATTTTCGTTCCGTCTCGTCTTGCAACCCATTCTCACCCCCAGGGCGTCAAAAACTGAAGCATGGTCAAGTGCCTTCCGCGTCACAATGAAGACGTCGAAGGTACCCCTAGGCGTCACGTAGTTGACGATCAAGGAACTCCATTGATTTCAACGGCTTGCCTTATGCGTCAGATTAACACGCAAAAGACACATTTAGCCTGGTATAGTAGACCCTACGTCATCGCAATTTTCTAAAGCTCGGGTAAGAAATAAATAGGCCTATTAAATTGATATTTTTCTATAGCCAAGTTTCTATAGCTACATACATTTATGTTTTGTTGTCTATAAATCCTCTTTTTTTTTTAAATATTATCTGTAAAGACTTTTATCTGGAAGCTCCAGCAGCTCCAAAGTGTTAAAATCATGTTAAAATCCATGACACATGTGTATACATATATTTGCGTTTTATATTGCATAATTAAATGATTGTGTAGGCCTACTGTGTATACTTCTGACCTGTTTCTTATTGTAAAAATAAATAAAAATGAAATAATAAAACACACTCACATTTATATTTATAATGCTTAATGTATTTTTTTTTTTACTGCTATTTGGTCTTTAGGCTATTTTTACATTTGATGCCTGGGACATTAATAAATTAATTATCAGCTCGCTATTAATCTTATCTGTAGAATATTATCACGTGTATTATCGATATTACGTCCTTTTACTGGTGTTCTTATGTTGGCCAATCAAAACATAACTCTTACACAAAATCAACAGGGTATTTTTAAGGAGTAAAATTATAATTGTTGGTTTATTAAGACATTTAAAATATTGTATTTTAAAAAATAAAAATAAATTAAACGAAGCAATGCCACCAATAAAGTTTTTTTTTCTTTTTTTTCTGGCATCTTCTCGCGGCAAATCCTGTCGCCACTCGCGCTTTCCAATGCTACACCTCGTCTTTGCGTCTTTGCACGGTAGGTTCTGGTACAGGAATGACATAATTTAGATAAAAAATGTCAGATTCTGGAATCATTGTACTTTTTGGTGCATTATGTTCACACGTCTATCAAGGTTGTTATATGTCAGGGTATATATATATATATATATATATAAATATATATATATATATATATATAGATAGATAGATAGATAGATAGATAGATAGATATATTATTTATTATTTATTTATTAATAATATAAGCAATATCCAAAACCTATTGACGGGTGCTAATGATACCTGATACTATGGTGCTATGTATATAACGTTAGTGCTTATGGTACCAATGAGGCCTACATCAATTTCAAGTGTTAGCATGTTAGCTAATACTTTATAATTTGAGGTTTATCAGATACTTTATGACCTGAGATTTGTGTCAGACTGCCATAATAGACAAGTTAACTCTTATGAATAAGAATGTTAATTCTTCGACTAAACAGAAAATAAGATTAGGTTAAAACTATAATAACTTGTCATTAAAACATTTTATTCATTTAGATAACCTAAAATATCAGTACTATTTACAGTCAATGATATGTGAACATTAAATAATGTTATTTTTTTAATATTTTTCTTTGTTTTTCCATAGGCTATATAACGAACCCAACAGCACTTTTAAGAGCTTATCTATCTATCTATCTATCTATCTATCTGTCTATCTATCTATCTATCCATCTATCCATCTATCCATCTTATCTATCTGTCTATCTCTGTTTTGATCTGTGTAACAATATTTCTCTATCCGTCGAGTGTCTATATACATTCACATGATGAACTTTGAGTTAGAAGAGCTGAGAAACACTGATGAGCTCCTTGAAAACTTACAAGCTCAAGAGGTAAGAGCAAGCTCAAGAGTTATCGTACAAGCATTGAGTTTAGTACATTTTCTTAAAATTGTCCTGTTGATTTTATATTAAGTCACAATCAATAATAATTTCACCATGACTGTTACTTTATTGGTCAATAGTATGCAGTAAATAACCCTAACAAGACATTAAGGGATATTTCTTGAATTGTTGGCTAGTCATTTGTTATGCTCTTAGGGAAGACTGGGCAAAAGCAATGTGCAGCCTCTACCCTCACCCCTTACTGTTCAATGGAGAAAGAGGGACAGCCAAGGGGAAATAATTTACAAATATCCAAGAGCCAGAAGGGTAACTGTAGAACGTAAGTACAGTATAAGGTACTCACTGTATATATGTATATATACAGTATATATACAGAATCCATACTCCATATATGCTCTGTATATATATACACATATATATATATATATATATATATATATATATATATATATATATATATATATATATATATATATATATATATATATATGTGTGTGTGAATCCATACTCCATATATGCTTAATTGTTTGCTCTGCAATATTGAACATTATGTAAAATTGTAGATTATTATGTAAAAAAGAAGAGACCACAATGAACTTTCTGGTAATGTTTAGCTACATGAAAATTATGTTGTGTGTACAGTATGTGTATCTCTTTGTGTGTTTATTTCTTTCTCACAAATTTTTAGCTGGTCCACTTGTTATGGAAGATGACTTGAATGGTGGCCCTGCGAATGCCTCTGAGACAACTGGTATACACTGAAGCAACATATTGATTTGTGTTTGATATTTAAATATACTTTTTTATATAGATGTGAATAAATCCATCATTAGACTTTTAAGTGCATACACAGTTATATACTTTTAGATGTAAATCTTTTAAATATATTTATTAATTTGACTTAGATACCATTCTTGAAGAGCTAAAGAGGCTGTTGAACACTGAGGAAGGTGATGCTAATGTTATGCCAATTCAAGATCATCAACCTCGGGTCTGCATCCAATGACTGGGCCATTAGAACTGAAATGAGGGAGGAGAGATGGAAAGAAGCTAGATCTTCACTTGTGGAGAACATTTTGAAAGGAGAGGATGCAAGTTCCTCATCCTGCCAACAGTGCAGATCAAATGCATCTATTGTGCGCTGTAGGGACTGTCTCCCTTACCCTTACCTCTGTGCAGGCTGTGATGAGAAAAGACATGGTAGCTTCTTTGTTCTCCATAATCGGGATTCTCTTTTCTCAGGTTTTGTACAACCTTTACCTCCATCCACAGGATTCTGCCAGGAAGCTGGTCACATTTCTGTTAAACATTTTGGTAAGATAATGTTATGCTTAGTTGTATTATTGTTGTTTTATTGTGCTCTTAATATATCATGTTTTTAAATATATCTTCTTTGTTGCACAGTTCGACTGCTGCCTGTAGAAATACCTGCCCATATTTTTGATTGCAGTAATGGGACAGTCCTTGTTTCTTCAGGCAGGCCCATGACCCTCATCACTATGAATGGAAAGGAAGATGTTTGCATCATATTTTTTCTAATATTTATTACCATTTCCTTATTGTCTTATAATTTCATGTAGCTTGTTTTACTCCTTTAGGCCGTTACAACCTAAGCATGCCTCATTTGTCCTGTGCTTCGTGTGGACATTCACGAGAGACGTCTTTGTCAGAACTTCAGAGGAGTGGTTACTGGCCTGGCAACATTCCTGCAAGTTTGCTGTTCACAACAGATGTGCTTGTCTCATTTCAAGAGATGAAAATGGCATCACCAGGGATGTCTTTTCAAGCATTTGTTAAAATGCTTGATGAGAAAACAATTCTCTTTGGTAGAGTATGTAGGGTATGGACCAATCAGACACATACTAATTATTCATTATATACAAAGGTTTATGAAACTCCTCACACTGCCCAAATGAACAAAGACAAGGGCAGAAACAAAGGAGATTTTACGACCTCCGAGGAATGTGGCCACATACTCGAGAGAGACTATGAAACAGAAACCCTCTTTAAAACAGACTTTGCTGCATTAATCATAGACTAACTGATCTATAAATGAACATGCATAAAACTGTGAAAGAAACAGTGTAAATGGTTTACTGTCTCGTGTACTATTAGGTATATATTATGGTATGTATCCTGGTATACAACCAACTAACGATCAATATAACCTCACCTGTATCATGCCTTCTACCTAATTAATCCTCATTTAATGACTCACACTTTGATGTACATCACCTTCTTCTAGAATGCAGTGTGGATGTGTTATAGCTATTTGAGCATTAATGAAGGTATAATCATGCTAGGGACAAAGATCCGTAAATCAACTAAGAGCCACTTTCCCTCTCAGACATGTCCCCTTTCTGATTGGTCGAGTTCAACCCTTAGGGGAGGATCTTTTCCAGGCCTTATTAGAGACAGTCCACATGTGACCGCCCTCTCTTAGTTCTTTCATCCAGCCGCAACACTGTTCTGGTGTTACTGGGGAACCCCCTCCCCCTCCACGGGGTCCCCAGGGCCCAGCAGGCCTCGATTCCAACCATATATTGGCTCAGGCAGGAGAGAGATGACTCTCTCACAAAGAACCAAGGACAATCTCAAGAGTTTTGGAACAAAGACTCCAACCAACAACGACTCAAATCACCCATCCTTCCGACTTCCTCACTTCTCCTGGGTGCTCGGCATGGCCTCAACAGAGTCCCAGGCCTTGCCCAAACCAGCCATGCGTTCCTGGAGAAAGAGAACGCTCAACCAACTTCCACTTGACACTGCCGGAACCATCAACGACTTCAATTTTCAACAACTTCAAGAATTGTTCCCATTACAAATGCAAGTATTCAATTCAATGAAATGTGAAAATGAAATTCTGATGGTTCTTCTCATAGACCCTCTTCCGGTTTCCAATTTCATCCTATCACTAACCTATTTATATATTCATGTGTGTATGTTGTTTAGTTTATTTATATTCATATAAATATCTATATTTAGTTAATAAAACTTGTACATAATATGTATTTGGTTCTGTTTTGTTTGCAATACAAGTCACTTTACGATCACGGTTTTTGCTACTGGCTCAAATTACTGTACAGGCGAAGAAATAATTATTCTTCTGTGGCCATGGAAGATACCCTTTATTAGAATAAATTAATAATCAAAAGAGTTCGTTGGAAGAACTGATTAATTGATTGTAATATTAATTCAGCCACATCAAGTTAATCCAATTAACTGACCCAAATATTTATAATTAATAATAACAAGATATTATTGATTATTAATATTTCCAAAAATCTGAGTTCCTTACAAGTAAGTATTTTATTTGTTTTTTAAATTAGTTTTATTAACCACTGGCAAGTTAAATAACTATTTTCTTTTAAAGTAGTAGAAACCTTTTCATTTTCATTCAGTGAAAATTTTATACAATATGATTCTCAATTCAGCTATATAACCAAGAAAATGGTTTCTTTCTCAATATGAAAATGATTGCTTCTCTGTAGACTATGCTGACTTTGTATGGCAATGATCTTTACACTAGCCTTAACTGATGTTAAACAGACTACCCTTTATGACTATCTTTTTAACCCTTTGGAGATTCGTTTAAAAGAATATGAGTACTTTCAATACTACATATAATCAAACATGGTCTACCCAGTAAAACACCAGTATTACATGTGATTCATTTTGCAGAGTGGCAAAATATCAGCCAATGTCTTTAGCTGCAGTTTTAATGAATGGGTTGAAGCAAGATATGCAGTGGAAAAGATGTGCCAGGAGGAGTTTTTCACTTGTCCAGCATGCACTCCAGACATGCTAGCTGTATGTGTTGATGGAAATCGGAAACACTATCGGTTTAAAAACACAGCAAGGTACTTTTATTTTTTTTAATTTTTTTTTTAATTAAAGTGATTTTCTTAATTTTGAATGATGTGTTTATACGTTCTGAATGTGTTTCTTGATAGCACAGAGAAAAGGGGATTACTTGACCATGTTTTTATACAGAGTGATGTGGAGGTGTCTGACTTTGTGGACTTTGTCCGCAAAAACTATGATCATGTAAGTATTATGATTTATTTTGGCAGATATTACTGGATAATTTAATTTACAGCTTTTCTCAAACAATTTTACACATTCCTTAAACTAAATGTATTGCTTAGAAAAGAATTAAAAAACATGCTGCCATCTGACAACATGCTATGTGCATTTTACATTATGACTACTTCAGATATTTGTGTTCATTGTTTTAAAATTAGCTTGGATTGAAGCAGTTGGAGATTGTGTAGTTTTTTAAAGAACATAATATAACGGTTAAACTCAGTCAATATGTACAAAACATGGTGAGATGGATTTGTTTGTTTGAGGATTTGTTTGTTTGAAGCATTAATCATTTTTGAGAAATCTGTAAACTCATTTTACAAAAGCTAAAGTGAATGTTCTGTAAATATTGAATCTTTTTTGTTGATCAGGTGTAATGTCCTGTGACTGTCACAATTAGAGTGGTCTATTTAGCATCTCTTTTGAGCTTTTTTTTAAATGTTTATAATTTATATGATCTAGGTGTCGGGAAGAGGATTGTGTGGTGCATCACAATGGACAGCAGCAAAAGAATTGGCCAAGAAATCAAGCAGCAAACTGGATGAGGAGGGATTAGAGATTGCTGTCTGTCGCCATGGCATTCTCCTTGTGGCCTTAAACATGTTCCGAGGGGAAATTTTTGCTTACCCCCTTTTTCTACAGAAAAAACTTGCAGAAATGTCACAAGGGAGCATCAAATTCTTCTGTTCAGATGTAGCCTGCAAATACTTCCCATATCTCCAACGTGTGTCTGAACAGTGCCCCGAGCTGCAGTCTTTACTGGACATGCATCCTTTTCTGTCTGTGATGCATGCCAAAGCACACTCTTGGAAATGTGAGGTATATTGCCATTTGTTTTAAGTATGTATTAAGAAGAAGAAATGCAGGAATTTTGAGTGGATTGATTTTGTCAAATTTAAAAACTTGTTAGGTCAAGTACAGTGGGGCCTACCAGGAAGGAGCTGGGTCAACTATTGGTGAGGAAGTGGAGCAGGTGAACAGCTTCCTATCTAGAATTGCTATTACAAGCAAATACATGTCAAAATCAGGTTTGTTGAATTAGGTATGATTAATTCATGACTTTTGTTACCTCATAAAATATTCTTATATTTATGTTATAGAGAGAACAGACATGATTACAATGCAAGCCATGTCCTGGAATAAGCGAGGGGTCCTCAATTTGGGACAAGCTCTAGTTAACAGATATATAAAGGTATAACTTTCTTCTCAGTCACATATTGCAGTTCGGATTTTTAGGTTTTACTAATTTATTCCTATCTAAATTAAAGGTGTAAAAAGAAAGCAATTTCTGAAGAAAAAAACCTATTTTTTTTTGTTGAAAGTGGATCAGACCGAGCACCACAACACTCGAATTCAATCAGTAGTAGGGGCCTTGTCCACTCATGATGGGGGAGAAGAGAATGAGAGAAGAAGAGAATGAGAGAAAGAGGGAGGGAGACATTACAAAAGAAGGCAATATCACTGGGAAAAGAGCAATGAAGGAAGGAGCTTGTTTGAGTTGATTTTAAATATCCAGTGTTTCTCAGAAATTGCTTACTGCACCTGTAAATGCAGGACTTTTTAAAGTTGACTTTGTATTGTGTAGACTCAGAAGGCTCTTCAAGTGCAGAAACACCTTGGAGGCATTGAAGACAGAGCTATCACTTCATGATGATAATGTTCATCAGTGGGTTTCAGATGTACAGCAATGGGCAGAAGGTATAGTTTTGATTTGCTTTGTTATTATTCTTATTATTGGCAGGTAATACATAAAGCTGTTTTTATGTATTTTCTTGTGTAGAAAATGACCAACACGGGAGTGGTGATGCGAGAAGGTTGCAAGAAGAAATAGAGGGACTAACAGTCAGCATTAAAAGGCGTACACAGCGTCTGTACAGTCAAACAGGTGAAACACAAACATTGGGAATTTACCATGTTATTTTTTAACTATTATATTATTATATGTCACATTGCATGTGCATATTTTTTGTAGCTAAAAAAAGTGCTATAATGCCTAACATTTTTATTTTATTTTATTCAGATAGCAACAAGCGGCGCCATTCTTTGCGTCTCAGAAGGAGTGAGGAGAAGAAGAAGCTAGCGGCTGCCGTGGAAGAATACAACAGCATAGCAGACCCATCCCAGCAGCTTGGCTCAGTCGAAAACTTCTTTACAGCTGAGACTGTTGCTTGGCCATGGCAAATCCCTTGCAGTACTGGTATGTTCTATATAACAGGGAAATTCAATTATGTTCCCAGAGAGCCACAACCAGCAGAGTTCAGTTCCAACCCCAGGGATTAGAGTTCTCCGTCGCTACGACGGATTTCCGTTAATTGCAGCGAGTCTATGACGGATTTCCTTCAATTGCAGGGTTCCCGTCTGTCCTTAATGTTCCTTAATGTCCTAAATTCACTTTTCATAATTTTAAGGCCGTAAATAGGCTTTCATTTCTCAAATAGTGTGATAAATGTCTTAATTTTAGTTTGAATAGGTTAAATTAAGGAAAGATTAGGTGTATTCACCCTGCTGAGGGGGATGTGATAAAGCCTGGATTGGAGCGAAAGCACGTTCCTCTCTCCACTCTAAGTATTCTGTAATCACTTCGCTTATTGTCCAGTCCGGGTTTTCAATTCCCGCTCACGGAAAAACTGCTCCGTGTTCACTCCATAGACAGTATAAGGTTCACTCAATTAATCTTTTTGGATATTATTATTAATAAAAAATATTATTATTATATAATATTATTAATCATTAAAAACTGACATTTAACAAACAGAGACAGGGTTGTATCGTTTTATTTTATTATGCATGTTCACATACAGTAAAGAGAATGCATAGTAATTATATATATATAAATATATATATATATATATATATATATAAAGAATATTTTATATATTTTAGAATATATAACATTACACAACCCTGTCTCTTTTTGTTAAATGTCAGTTTTAATGATCAATAATATCCAGTATAAAAGTATAAGTAGCCTAATAGGTAGGCTATAAGAAGCTATACAATGAGAAATAAATCAAACAATTCAGTCAAACATAAGTCAGCTCTCTAATAGGCTACAAAGTTAAAGTTAAATAGCCTAAATATATAAAGTTCTGAAACTTCACTTTGCCCTCAGCCAAAACGATTTGCCATGGAGCAAACTATATATTAATTTAGTTTAGCATTGTTTGGTCTTATAAGATAAATAAAAACATGTACTGAAAAGTTATGTAGATGGTTGATTATTTGTCAAGCTAATTAAATTTTTTTCATAGATTAAAATAGCTTTTAAAATACGCAAACTGGCAATATTAAAGCGGTTTAAAACATCTCCCCTTAAAACGTTATTGGTCCCGACTATTTAAATAAAGTTAAAGGAATATGACTTGGCCAGAAAAAAATTTCAGTCAGAAGAATTTTTTTCACTTTAATCACTGCAACCCTAATCAAACACATCTGCCTGTAATAATCAAGCAATCCTGAAGACCTTGACCAGGAAAAAAATTTAATAGCCCTATTCTGTAAAACAACTCTGTCACTGTTTTTATGAGCAGGTACTGTATATAGTGACTCTTTTGTTAACCTTATTTCAGAATTGGCTCCATTTCTCACCAAGAGGAAGGTGTTTGACAAGGTGTTGGCAGTCAGACGCCATCAGGAAGAGAGAAGTCTAATTTGTAAGGAGATGAAACAGCACTGGATGGTCCTGACACACAAGATGTCCAAATTCGAAGCACTGATTAATGAGATAAGTTCAAAATGTATGTCTTTAAACATTCATTTATTTGCGCTTGTATATATTGCACTGTATTTTTTCTTAATGTATACTTTTGTTTTTCAGCTCTTTTTCCAACACTGTCTGACACTGCATGCAAAGGTCTCCTGTGCATCGTTCGAAAGAAACATTATGAACTTAGGCATTTAATGCAGTTGGTAAAGGCAGGCTATGTGAAAATTTTCAGCCAACAAGATTTGGTGTCTGAAGAAGAGAAGCTTGAACAGGAAGAAGACTTGCAAGAGGAAGGGCTCTCAGAAAGTGACAACAGCTCAGATGATGAACATTATTTTCCTTAATAAGGCACATTTTGGTCACGATTTTTCTGTCTGAGACAGAATTTGCAAAACCTTGAAGATTCCTCTGAAGATTTTACTTCTCCTACGACCGACCACGACCACTTCAATACAAGTCATTACCAAAATTAACATTACAGATTTATTTGTCAAGTCAAGTCATCCTCATTTATATAGTGCTTTTAACAATTTAGATTGTTTCAAAGCAGCTTTACAGAGATAAACTTAATATAATTTAAGGTAAAAGAGATTGGTTTGGTTTTATAGCGGTCCTTGAATAATGTTATTATCCAGCTAAAGTTAGTTTTGATTGATTCACTTTTAAATGATCATTTGTTATTAAATTAGGGGCCGCTAAGATGACACCGTTCTCTCTAAACAGACTTTAAACGCGAACCTGTGATAAATGCTGATTTGTAGCCACCATCTCAATCCTGCTGTAATGCAGATCGCTGTCACCGAACGTCATTGATTAATGATGTAAAACTCAGGGGACTATTATAAATCGTACAGTGTGCACCCAGCTTTAGAATAAATTACACAATTCTGTTAGCGCAAAATGCTAAATACAAAGATAATTCTACATGATTGGGAATGTGAATCAGACTTTGCCTTTAAATGTCAAATAGAGCTATTAGATCAGAAGGCTTGTTTGTTGTCTGTTGGTGTTCATTGTGTCAACTGTTCTGTAACTGCTTGATGCAAGTGTGTCTTTGTGTGAACAATAACCTTATAAATTCCACATGGCTAATTTCACATCTAACAAAACTATATTGATGATTAAGATCAATTGAGCTGTCTACACATAAAAGATTCAGTTATGCAGTTTACATTCAGTGTGCATATTTTGACACTTTACAGTTACTCAAGGCACATATTGTGTAACCGGGTGAGAAATAGGAACTTTAGAACCGGGATTTGTTGCATGGGGGAGCGACTTCCGGTGTAACACCAGGCCGGTTCCGGTGACATGTCATGGCCGCCGGCATTGACGAGCGCCAGCTGCGGACACCAATCAGGCCGTTATCAGTGAGCACATGCGGGAAGAGGGATATATAAGGAGAAGTTTGAAGACATGGGGTGTGGTTCTTGGTGCTTAGTTTTCACGTTGGGTTCCCCTTGGCGTTCTTGTCAGCAGACAACAGAAAGCAGCAACCGCAGCGAATATAAAGTGTGGGGATGTTTGTGCATTGAAGACGGGTGAGTGATTGACACATGGGACTGAGAGGACAGAGTGATTAAGGGCCGCACTGAGGATCTATGCTGTTATCAAGGAGAGAAGTTAAGTGCACTTTTCATCAACGTACGAAAGGGTGATGTTATGAATACCTACCAAGAACATTTTTGAATACTGACTTGTGCTGGCAGTGTGTGGTGTTTCTCTCATTGTGAGTCTCAGAGATCCAAAGAAGAACTGGGCTTTATTGGATCTTTCTTGAAACCTGATACCCTCATGCGAAAAGCCATCTGTGGAGTGTCTGTGAAGTTGTGTCCAGGTTCCGGAATCATCCTTCTGAAGTGAGTCTGCTGACTACTGTGTTCCATCTGTTGACGTTCTGTGAACTGAGAGATCCCGTGAATCATCCTTCTAAGTGAGTCTGCTGATTGCTGTGTTCGATCTGCTGTGTTCAATCTGCTGTCGTTCTGTGAACTGAGAGATACTGTAAATCATCATTCTGAAGTGAGTCTGCTGACTACTGTGTTCTATCTGCTGTCGTTCTGTGAACGGAGAGACCCTGTGAATCATCCTTCTGAAGTGAGTCTGCTGACTGCCGTGTTCTATCTGCTGTCGTTCTGTGAACGGAGAGATCCTGTGAATCATCCTTCTGAAGTGAATCTGCTGACTGCTGTGTTCGATCTGCTGTGTTCAATCTGCTTTCGTTCTGTGAACTGAGAGATACTGTGAATCATCATTCTGAAGTGAGTCTGCTGACTACTGTGTTCAATCTGCTGTCATTCTGAGAACGGAGAGATCCTGTGGATCATCCTTCCGAAGTGAGTCTGCTGACTGCTGTGTTCAATCTGCTGTCGTTCTGTGAACTGAGAGATACTGTAAATCATCATTCTGAAGTGAGTCTGCTGACTACTGTGTTCAATCTGCTGTCATTCTGTGAACTGAGAGATACTGTGAATCATCCTTCTGAAGTGAATCTGCTGACTGCTGTGTTCGATCTGCTGTGTTCAATCTGCTGTCGTTCTGTGAACTGAGAGATACTGTGAATCATCATTCTGAAGTGAGTCTGCTGACTGCTGTGTTCAATCTGCTGTCATTCTGAGAACGGAGAGATCCTGTGAATCATCCTTCTGAAGTGAGTCTGCTGACTGCCGTGTTCTATCTGCTGTCGTTCTGTGAACGGAGAGATCCTGTGAATCATCCTTCTGAAGTGAATCTGCTGACTGCTGTGTTCGATCTGCTGTGTTCAATCTGCTGTCGTTCTGTGAACGGAGAGATCCTGCGAATCATCCTTCTGAAGGAGAAGCTGCTGACTGTTGCGCTCGATCTGCAGCTATTCTACGAGCTGGGACATCCGGGAGTGAAGAAAAGGAACCCAAAGTCATTCCGTTGCTGTTTTAAGTGTTATTAATTAATAAATAAAAAGAAGAGTTTTTTTACATTGCTTGCTGTCTTGCCTGATTGGTGCCTTGGTGTCGGCTCCTCCGGAGTGTGGTTATCAACCCTTGGCTTTGGGAAACGGTTACATATTGTACTTGTCCAAATGAAATAAAATGTACTCCAAAAATGTATACAATACTCAAAACAAACTGGTATATTCACACATAGTTTTATAATCCTAGATAGAATGAATGTGTTCTGGTATGTAAAGCACTTTGGCCAACATGTGGTGTTTTTAAATGTGTTATACAAATAAATGTGGATTGATTGATTGAGCTCTTTTTTTCAATTATTGATTTATTTAAAAAACTACATACAATTTCCATGACTCTTACTGAGACAATCTTTTTTTTAGTCCCATCAATGACATTTGGGACAAAACACCAAAATATTATCATTGCACATACTTAGGCAAGGCAAGTTTATTTATATAGCACATTTCATACACAATGGTAATCCAAAGTGCTTTACATAGAAGAAATTAAAATAATCAAAAGAAATCAGAATAATTAAAACAGTTTAGAATAAAAGATAAAATACAGAAATAATCAAATGAAATCAGAATAATTAAAACATAAAATAAAATACAGTGCAAACAGTCGGACGAACAGTGGCACAGTGCTCATTCAGAAAATGCAAAGTAAAACAGATTTGAATGTGACTACTGTAGGAGCACATCTGATCTCTTCTGGAAGCTGGTTCCAGCTGCGGCTGGCATACTTAGTAACGTGTTAATTAAATATGCCAAAGTTCAGTGACATGGATGGAAGGATGAGCAGTGCATTACAAGAGGCTCAAGTGCTATATTGCTAAAAAGACAATCAAGGCACAACTTCAATTCAACATAGACCCTTTACTCAATTATAAGCAAGATTATGCAAAGTACTGATGCCCAACAATTAAAGAGGACATTGTATTCTTGTTCTTGTTCCACAGGCCAAAGTCATTGCTCGAGAAATAAATGGAGAAGCTCATTCCATAGGCCCTTCTGCTATAACTATGAATTGGATAATAATTTGTTGGCTGTAGCCTAGTAATATATATATATATATATATATATATATATATATATATATATATATTTTTTTTTTTTTACAACATTTCTGTCAAATATTTCTGTATTTTATCAGATAGTCCCATTATACCCATCAACAACTAATATAAGCATGATGTAAGTATAGAAAAGGGTGGAAAGAGAAAATACAGTATTCAAATATAAATGTGATTCAACTCAGTTCGTTGTCCATGATTAAGACTGCATTTATGCATGTATGTATGTAAGGTAATATATGTGTATGTTAATGCGCATGTTTTACTGTCCTTACACCCCAAGGGCCCATAGCGCTCTCCGAAAGAGCAAAAAAGGGCATATTTCAAATGAATGTAAGTCTAACTATTTATGCTATGCTTACCTAATAATGCTGGACAAAGTTTTCAGACATGGAAAGGTGGTATAAAGGCGTTTAAAAAAGGGCTCACAGTAAAATCACAGAGCTCCTCTGCTGTTTTACGGATATCACTCAGCATGACATCGAAGACCTTCTAAGATGAAGCCCTCCACCTGTGATCTGGACCCTTTTCCCTCAGCCCTGATAAAAAGTCATTCCTCTGCAATAAGTTCCATGATCACCAACATCATTAATCAGTCTCTCCGATCTGGCCAAGTCCCTAAGTCTCTGAAAACTGTGGTCATTAAGCCAATACTCAAAAAGCCCTGCCTTAACCCCGAAGTACCTGCCAACTACCGCCCCATCTCCAACCTCCCTTTCTTGTCAAAGGTGCTGGAAAAGGTAGTTTCTGCTCAGCTCCACAATCATCTCGCAACAAACAGTCTTTATGAAAAGTTCCAGTCTGGTTTTCGCTCTGGCCACAGTACGGAAACTGCCTTGGTCAGGGTCACTAATGACCTGCTGATGACGGCTGTTGCTGGCTCTCCATCACTCCTCATCCTTCTCGATCTCACCGCAAGATTTGACACCGTGGACCACCATATTATTTTACACCGCCTCCACTCCTCCATTGGACTCTCTGATATTGCGCTGGCCTGGTTTACATCATATCTCACGGACAGAACTGAGTATGTAGCCCCTGCCTGGATTCAACCTGCCTGGAGGAGGTAAAGACGTGGATGGCGGCTAACTTTCTGCAACTCAACAGCTTAAAAACGGAAGCCATTCTTGTTGGCACTCCGCACCAGACCCGGTCATCCACCATCACCTGCATCACCTTCTCTGGTCATGATATCCAACTCTCACCCTCAGTCACAAACCTTGGTGTTAGAATGGACCCTCACTTGACCTTTGAGGCCCATATTAAACATCTTTGTAAAACCTCTTTCTTTCATCTCAGGAACATTGCAAAACTCTGTCCAATGCTCACTTTCCCCGATGCCGAAAAACTTGTCCATGCCTTTGTTTCCTCCAGGCTGGACTATTGCAATGCACTCCATATCGGGATCCCAAGCAAGAACATCAAGCAGCTCCAGTACATCCAGAACTGTGCGGCTAGGATCCTGATGGGCGTGCGGAAGTACCACCATATTACACCCATCCTTAAATTGCTCCATTGGCTTCCTGTCCAGTACAGGATTGAATTCAAAGTTTCCCTTCTGTCCCATCAGTGCCTCCATGGCACTGCTCCACCAGGTCATTGAATTGATGTAAAGTGCGTTATAAATAAAAAGTATTATTATTATTATTATAAAATAACAAATTTTGGGCTAAAATATGTCATTGAGGTTTGCACAATGAACACATTTAGGCATGCCTTTGTTCATTAAACATACTATTTATTTCATTTAGTTAATAAACGTTTTAAACTACATTACCCATACACCTCAGTCATTCAATTGATGCAGCAGGAAAACATGGTGCTGCTATTTGTAGTTCATTGAAGTGTATAGTCATGCTTAGGGTTAGGATCTCTGTAAATGAGTAATTTATCTCAACATTGCAACACCCCATTGTTAACTTAACGTATTATTGACGTAATAATAACAGCAAAACAGGAATCGTTTTGAAAGCCATACTAGCCTATGGCTTTAAGACCTCAACAGGTCCAAATGCAGTGAAAACCCAGATTTAAAAAGAAATGATCCATTGAGTAAGAGGTGGCAAGGTTGAAATCAGAACAAGATAAAGCTGCTGGAATGTAAATTTGCGATAACACCGCGGAAAATACATTTAGGTAGTATATTTGACACTGGAGACACTTAATTGTCCATGTAGATGAGAATGTTAATGTTTATTTGTCTGTCTGTGTTGCCATGCAATGGAATGGCCATCCGTTTGGGTTGTTTCCTAAGATACTGGCATTGACTCCCGCACCTTACCTTACTATGTGTGTGTTTTTTTGTTTTGTTTTTACAGCATTGAGCATTGTAGCCAATCACATCCATATATGTTGTGCCCATCACCGCAATGGCCAATCTGAGGTTTTTACGTTAGACTCCTCGGAATCACACATTAAAGGATATTATTGTGTATTGTAAAAACAATGTTAACAAAGGTCTCGAATATATCGTTAATTTATTAAATACTGCTGGCAAAATGTTAAATACATAAAACAAGAATATGTAAATTCACTTATTCAAGTTACAATAAAGAACACGTATCAATTCAATAACATTTACCAGATGATCGTGTAAAGTTTTAATAATGTACAGCCTTTGTAACACCCAGGTAAAAATATTACTCCAAAATGGAATTCCAGGGGGAAAAAAGACACTCACAGTACCAATGTTTGATAATTTATTTAACATTAATTACCATAAAAGTGATTTTTAAAGTGAAAAGCAATCAATCGATTGTTAGATTTATTAGAAAACAGTAAAGAAACAGTTACATGCAATAAAAGTAGAAAAGAAAACAAGAACAACAAACAAACACAGTAACTTAACCAAGAACAGGTACAAAAACTTTACACTAAACTTTATTCTGGGAAGAAAAGATTGTAGGGCTCCCAGGTGTCCGTCCATTTCATCCCACTGCAAAACAGTAAAAAAAAACTGATCATATACAATTATCGTAGTGCACTCTTATACATGCTTTATGTGATACATACCATCCTGAACAAGGCTTCCATCTCACTTTGACCTCTCCGACACCCTTTAAGAAACATAAGCAACATTAACACACACACACACACACACACACACACACACACACACACACACACACACACACACACACACACACACACACACACACACACACACACACACACACACACACACACACTTCTGACAAACATTTACAAAATATGAGTTCATTCTTACTTCCTTTGACATCCTCCTCCTTATGATCTTGTCATATGGAAATGTTTTTAATGTGGGATGTACTTGGCATTCTACAACAGAAAAATATTAAAGGATATAATATATCATTATGAAATGTTTACACTCATGATATATCAACAGTTCAGTAAGCAATTCTTAATAAATACAATGCATAAATATATCTGTTTAAAGTTCCAGCTGAACTGGGTGTCCTTGCAATGGGCTGGTCACCTGAAACTCTAAAAATGGACTGAAATTAGACCATCTGAAGCACAGTTTGCGTTGAATTGGTTGTGTGGTTTGTTAATAGTGGTGCAGTGAGAGATGCAGTGAGAGGTGCAGTGAGAGGTGCAGTGAGAGGTGCAGAGGTGCAGTGAGAGGTGCAGAGGTGCAGTGAGAGGTGCAGAGGTGCAGTGAGAGGTGCAGAGGTGCAGTGAGAGATGCAGTGAGAGGTGCAGTGAGAGGTGCAGTGAGAGGTGCAGAGGTGCAGTGAGAGGTGCAGTGAGAGATGCAGTGAGAGGTGCAGTGAGAGGTGCAGAGGTGCAGTGAGAGATGCAGTGAGAGGTGCAGTGAGAGGTGCAGTGAGAGGTGCAGTGAGAGGTGTAGTGAGAGATGCAGTGAGAGGTGCAGTGAGAGATGCAGTGAGAGGTGCAGTGAGAGATGCAGTGAGAGGTGCAGTGAGAGATGCAGTGAGAGGTGCAGGTGCAGTGAGAGATGCAGTGAGAGGTGCAGTGAGAGGTGCAGTGAGAGATGCAGTGAGAGGTGCAGAGGTGCAGTGAGAGGTGCAGTGAGAGATGCAGTGAGAGGTGCAGGTGCAGTGAGAGATGCAGTGAGAGGTGCAGGTGCAGTGAGAGTTGCAGTGAGAGATGCAGTGAGAGGGTGGGGGAAAATGGTGTAGGAGGAGGAGTGGGGAAAGAAGAGGTAGGAGGAAGAAGGGTGATGTAAGAGGAGGTAGGATGAGGAAGGTTGGAGGAAGTAGATGGAGGAGGAGGAGGAAGGGTGTAGAAAGAGGAGGACGGAGGAGGAAGGTTAGAGGAAGAAGATGGAAGAGGAGGAAGAAGGGTGTAGAAAGAGGAGGAAGGAGGAATGCTGGAGGAGGAAGATGGAGGAGGAGGAAGGGTGTCAAAAGAGGAGGAAGGAGGAGGAAGGCTGGAGGAAGAAGATGGAGGAGGAGGATGAGGAAGGCTGGAGGAAGAAGATGGAGGAAGGCTGGAGGAAGAAGATGGAAGAGGAGGAAGAAGGGTGTATAAAGAGGAGGAAGGAGGAAGGCTGGAGGAAGAAGATGGAGGAGGAAAGGTGTAGAAAGAAGATGGAGGAGGAAGGCTGGAGGAAGAAGATGGAGGAGGAGGAAGGCTGGAGGAAGAAGATGGAGGAGAAGGAGGAAGGGTGTAGAAAGAGGAGAAAGAAGGAGGAAGGGAGGTGGAAGAAGATAGAGGAGGATGAGGAAGGCTGGTGGAAGAAGATGGAGGAGGAGGATGAGGAAGGCTGGAGGAAGAAGATGGAGGAGGAGGAGGAGGAAGGCTGGAGGAAGAAGATGGAGGAGGAGGATGAGGAAGGCTGGAGGAAGAAGATGGAGGAGGAGGATGAGGAAGGCTTGAGGAAGAAGATGGAGGAGGAGGATGAGGAAGGCTGGAGGAAGAAGATGGAGGAGGAAGGGAGGAAGTCTGGTGCTGGCAGACAGTTTCAGCAGTACTGGTGTGGGTTTGAATCCTCTGGTAATCTATGAGATTTTTTTTGAAAGAAAATTAAAAAACATTTCTTTGAATTTTGCATGTTTAGATCATATGAACGAAAAACTTACTTTTAATAAAACATTCATAAAGGCTAGTCATCCTTTCAAAGATGGTTTGATTTGGTCCAACTGCAAATGGACCCATTGAAGTGATGACTTCAGCCACAAACCCATTTTTATTCTCTTTAGAAATTAAGAGAATTGGCTCATAGCCAAGTATATCCAATTTCTTGACCTGTAAAACAAATGCACAGACAGTCAATAAATATCTATGTATTCATAATGGTAAGCAGGGACTTATCAGACAATTCTGTAGCAAATCAACTGGATTATCAAAGTAAAAAAGAAAGGTGTCTAAATGTTTAATTGAGAAATGTAGCAACTCATAATGTAATAACTGCAGAAAATGTAAAAACTGCACATAATGAAATAAATATTACATATTGAAATAAAATGTTCATGATGTAATAATTTTCTCAAAATGTAATAAAATCTTGAGCTCATAATAACTATTTTTACATTTTGAGAAATATATTAAATTATAAACTTACCAAAACAAATAATATTTTCATTACTGTAATAACTTTTAAAACATAAAAATATTAGTATCACCTTACAGTACATTTAAAAAATCTAAATCCAGTCTTAAACTGCCTGCAAAATGCAACATTGAAATATTCATGCAATTGTTATTACATATGTTTATTTAACAAAAAACATTTGTATTCCTTGTTTTTTTTTTGTGTGTGTGTGTGTGTGTGTGTGTGTGTGTGTGTGTGTGTGTGTGTGTGTGTGTGTGTGTGTGTGTGTGTGTGTGTGTGTGTGTGTGTGTGTGTGTGTGTGTGTGTGTGTTTTTTTGATTGTGTGTGTGTGTACATCATGTAACACAGAGCACAATTTAAGCAAGCATTTATTCACTTTAATACAAGTTACAGCAAAACAAAGCCTGAATGTACATCAGAGGGTATGTTGAAAAATACAGTACAATTTAAAATCATGTACAGTGGTTATAAAAAGTGTTGCATTTTGCAGGTAGTTTAAGACTGGATTTAGATTTTTAAAATGTACTGTAAGGGAATACTAATATTATGTTTTAAAAGCTATTACAGTAATGAAAATATGATATGCTTTGGTACATTTCTCAAACTGTAAAAATTGTTATTACATTACGAGCTCAGGATTTCATTACGTTTTGAGAAAATGATTACAGTATGAACATTTTATTACAACCATTATGAGTGACTACAAGTAAGAAAAAAAAAATATATATATATGATTTTTTTTAAATTAACAGATTTTTACTATTTAATTATTCAGTTTTATATATACAGGTCCTTCTCAAAAAATTAGCATATTGTGATAAAGTTCATTATTTTCCATAATGTAATGATAAAAATTTAACTTTCATATATTTTAGATTCATTGCACACCAACTGAAATATTTCAGGTCTTTTATTGTTTTAATACTGTTGATTTTGGCATACAGTTCATGAAAACCCAAAATTCCTATCTCAAAAAATTAGCATATCATGAAAATGGTCTCCAAACGAGCTATTAACCTAATCATCTGAATCAACTAATTAACTCTAAACACCTGCAAAAGATTCCTGAGGCTTTTAAAAACTCCCAGGCTGTTTCATTACTCAAAACCGCAATCATGGGTAAGACTGCCGAACTGACTGCTGTCCAGAAGGCCATCATTGACACCCTCAAGCAAGAGGGTAAGACACAGAAAGAAATTTCTGAACAAATAGGCTGTTCCCAGAGTGCTGTATCAAGGCACCTGAGTGGGAAGTCTGTGGGAAGGAAAAAGTGTGGCAAAAAAACGCTGCACAACGAGAAGAGGTGAGGTGCCAGGTCGTGCTGAAAAATTTTAGGAACTAGGAACTATGTTTAATTTGATTAAAATTACGTATAGCCTTTTCAAGGGTATACGTAATTTTAGCCTTTTCAAGGCTAAAATATATAATATATATATATATATAAAATATATATATAAAAAAATATATATATATAAATTTTTATATATATATATATAAAAATATATATATAAAATATATACACGTATAGCCTTTTCAAGAGTACGCATAAAACGTTCAGCCTCTGCATTAGCCTGAGGCCAGAGTGGAGTTATCTTCCTATGTCTGAAGCCTAGATATGTTGCGAAATCTGCAAATTCTGAGCTTTGGAAGGGTGGACCATTATCTGTTTTGACCTCCAGCGGAATACCCAGTGTCGAGAATATTTTGTCTAGTTTAGGAATTAAACTAGTTCCTAAATTAATTTTGGAAAACTGTATTTTGCACAGTTTAAATCCAGTTTTGAAAAGAACCTGGCTCCATTGAGCGATTGTATTACGTCATCTACTGTAGGTGTGAGATGTCTTTCTCGTTCGATGGCTTGATTTGGTGTCCTCATGTCCACACAAATGCGCACCGCTTCTGGGTCTTTTGGCTTTGGAAGAGGAACAATTGGAGAAACCCATGGAGTGGGCCCATTCACTTTTTCGATGATGTCAAGTCCCTCTAAACGTTGTAATTCAGCTTCTATTCGCTTCCTGATATGGAACGGTACTCTTCTGTGAGGTTGCGTGACTGGAGGAACGTCTTTCTTTATGCACAGCTTGACTTGAAAGTCTTTTAATTTTCCCATCCCACAAAAGAGATCACCATACTCAGTGAGGAGATCACCTATTGCATTCATCTCCGTCTGGTTTGAGGTTGTCATAGGCTGTAGTGACTGCACTGGCTGCTCTGGAGCTGTGTGGAGGGTGTTAGCAACTTTGATTAGTCCCAATTGACTGGCAGTGTCATAGCCAAGTAAACTGCCGTTACTGCCTTGAAGTACTTGGAAAGTTGCGTTTGTGAATCGTGATTTGGATTCCACCAGTGAGGTGAATTTTCCCAGGGTAGGCAGTGGGGTGCTTGAACCATGCGGAAAGATGGGAACTGTGCATTTAGTGAGTGAGGGCTTGTGTCTCAGTCTCTGATAAGTTGCTTCATCAATGATATTTACAGTTGCCCCAGAATCAAGCATCACTTGTATCTTACATTCACTAACCTTTATCTTTGCATGTGGGAGATTCGTTTTTGGTCGGGTAACTGTGTATACATATTCCTCCGAGGACTCTGCGTCTGCGGTACCTACTGCTTGGGATGTAGTGCTGCTGCTTCCACTGGTCTGTACACAGTGCACTTCATGTCTGCCTCTGATGCGGTTTTGTGGCCATTTAGAGCGACAACATTTGGCAAAATGTCCTTGTTTTCCACAAGCGTTGCATCTTTTCCCCCGTGCTGGGCATACCATTCCCTCAAGGTGTGGAAATGTACCGGAGCAGTTGTAGCATCTTTTCTTTCCCGCCCCTCTTCCCATTTCAACAGCCATAACGTTTTCCCGTGGATTTTCTTGTGCTTCACCTTGTTGTATTTGTTCCATCCCTGATGCTTGAATCTCAGCAAGTGCTATGGTTCTGCCGAGTGACAGGAGTCCCGTCAATGTCATCTCTGGTTTCTGTAGTGCTTGACGCCGCAATTTATTGCACGTGCACGTTTGAATGATCATAGTTTTAATCTCTCTTTCAACATCCAAAAAATCACATGTTGCTGCTAAGTGCCGTAGCCTTACATGATATGAGTCAAGTGTTTCCCCTGCTAGTTGTTTAGCTTGTCTGAATTTGTAAGTCTCATAGGCGATGTTGATTTTAGGGGAAAAGTACTCACTTAGCTTGTCTTTTGCGCATTTGTAGTCCTTTGCTTCTCCGGTGTCAGAAAGTGTGTCAAAAATGTCCTGTACACTATCCCCAGCATAATGCAAAAGCATTGCACGTTTCCTTGTATCATCTTTTATATCCAAAGCAACTATGAAGTTTTCAAAGCGCTGTAACCATTTCTTCCAGCGGATGGAGGAGTTTTGATCGTCAGTGATATCAAAAGCAGGGAATGACGGCAGTGCAGCTTCCATTTTGAGAAGAGGAGGGTAAAATGAAATCCTCGTCGCCAGTGTAAAGTTTTTGAATATGACTGACACAGCAAAGTAGCTTTCAGACCTTTTTAATGAACTTCTCAATCTCCGTTACAATTCTTTCCTTTCCTTGTCAACACTCCTTTTCTTCTTTTCTGAATCCCGCCGCTGCATCCGCAGACTCAACTCAACTATATAACTCTAACGCCCCCTTGTGGACTCGATAAACAATGTCTGCTTACAAACTAAAACACATCACATGTGGACATAATATAACAACGTCACATGTTATAAACCGTAAACATTACATATACCAGGCTAAATGTGCCTTTTGCGTGTTAATCTGACGCATAAGGCAAGCCGTTGAAATCAATGG
The DNA here is from genome assembly GCF_051911475.1 of Siphateles boraxobius. NCBI lineage: Eukaryota > Metazoa > Chordata > Actinopteri > Cypriniformes > Leuciscidae > Siphateles > Siphateles boraxobius. The sequence goes on along the minus strand of NW_027508931.1, from coordinate 18,164,121 downwards.
AGTTCCTTGATCGTCAACTACGTGACGCCTAGGGGTACCTTCGACGTCTTCATTGTGACGCGGAAGGCACTTGACCATGCTTCAGTTTTTGACGCCCTGGGGGTGAGAATGGGTTGCGTCTTGTCAACGAAAACTCGAAAACGTCTCGTCATGTTTTAGTCACCTTGGAGCCATTTTTAGCTAGTCATCGTCGCGTTATCGTCATAAAAAAAAGTGCGTCAACGAAATAATTTCGTTATCGTCATCGTTGACGAAAACAACACTGCTCCAGAATCACACCCAGATTCCTGACTTGATTTTTAATTGTTTGACCCCTAGAGTGAAGGTATGCATTCACCTTGAGAACTTCATCTTTGTTTCCAAATGCAATGACTTTAGTTTTGTCTTTGTTTAACTGAAGAAAGTTTTGGCACATCCAACTGTTTACTTCATCAATGCATTGGAACAGGGAGTTAATGGGGCAGATTTTAGAGTAAAATCGGGTCTATTGGAGATGTCAAATAGATTTTTTTAGGTGCGTCAAAAGTACAATCACAGTACAAGACACAGTACAATCCACGTGGGATAATCTCACAGTATAACTAGCAGCTGTATAAAATATGATACACCAGTGTTTTGCCAGTGTATCTCTTTTAATTCTTTTTATAACTGTATCCACTGTACGTCCGACTGACTGCACTGTATTCTTCCTTTTGAGTCTAAACTGAACTCAAGTGGGACTGAGAATTGGGTAAGAGAGAAACATAAACCACTTAATTGGGGAAATTGAAAGATGAAACAGTGCTGATGACCTGGGCCTGTGGTGGAGTAGTTTGATGTGTCAAATAATTACAATTTTTAATAGTTTGTTAATTGAGGATACTAATTCTTGAAGTTTTGCAAGTTGAATTTTTGCCCAATCTCTTCTGATATAATACATCTGCTCAACAGTTCATGGTCATTGTTGTCTGATTCTCCTTTTCATGATGGGTCATACATTTTCTGTAAGCGACAGCTCTGGACTGCCTGCAGGCATCAGGCATATCTCTTCTATGGTACTGAGTGTCTTGAAACCCCTCAGTTTTAGCATGTGCAGAATGAGGCCTGCCATTGTCTTGCTTCCCAGGAAAGATGTCACCTTGTTGGCAGTGAATGTCTCTGTACAATCCAAATATAATGCCTCCATGTCAGTGGTACCTTCACACAAATGCAAGTCACACATGCCATTTGCACTGATGCACCTCCATACAATGATAGATGTTTGCTTCATTCAGTGCCATCGGAAGGCACAAAGGTCACGCACATTTAACAGAGCTTTCCTGCCTTGCCCTACACAGATTGATATTTCTCTGGATTCGCTGAATCTTTTCACAATATTATGTGTGGTAGATGGGTGAAAGACATAAATACTTGTGACACACTAATTGTGATTTTTCAATTGTTAGACGATTCTTGCATGGTATTTGGCACAAAGTGGTGAGCCATGACCCATCTTTGCTTACAAATATGGAGTGTGTTGCAGCCATCAAAATATTTTTTAATACAATTAAATTGGTCAGTGAAAACATTTAACTATTTTATGAGTTAAAGTGAGTTAAATACAGGTTCAAGAGAATAAATAAATCACAGATTCTTGATTTTATTGTGTTTGTCAAAATGTCTCAACTTTTCTGGAATGGGGGTTTTAGCCAGAGCACAAGATGTTGCCAGGGCACAGCACCCTCTGTACAGAAATAAGCAGATAATGGATCCCTGATGCGAATGGCAACACAAGCAGCATTGTTGCTTCCCAGTCTTGGAGCCTGTTGGAGTGCTGCTGGCCCCTCTTTCTGGCAAGAAGAGACACATAGGTGGTTACTGGTCCCTCTTCTGGACATCCTAAAAAAGTTGTGGAGGATGCAGGTGGCCTTCACACACACCTCTGCCTTTGCTGGGCTGACAGTGAGCAGTCGACGGTACATACGCCATTGGCTTGTTAGTATGCCAAAGGCACACTCCACAGTCAACCGGGCACAACTGAGACGATAGTTGTAAATACGTTTTTCCCTCGAGAGATTGCACCCAGGAAAGGGACGCAGGAGGTTTCTTTGGAGGGGAAAGGCTTCATCCCCCACAAACACATGTGGCAGTGGAGTACAGTGCTGTGATCCTGGCAATGCAAAGTCATCTGGGAGATCAAGGTTGCCATTCCTCAGGGCTTCACCAAAGGCAGAGTTGGCCAGGGTCCCCCCATCACTGTTACGTCCATATCCACCAACATCGATTAAACGGAACCGATATTCGACATCCATAACTGCAAGAAGCACAAGAGAGAAGGTACCCTTGTAGTTATAAAACAGAGACCCTGAGTTTGGAGGGGCCTGGATGACAACCTGTTTGCCATCGATAGAACCCAAGCAGTTTGGGAAGTTCCATTGATCTAGAAAACCTGCAGCAATGTTGCTCCAATCCTGCTTTGATGCCACAGGCATATAGTCATCGAACAGGCACTCCTATATAGCCTGGGACACTGCCCCAACAATGCGTGCCACTGTGCAGACACCCACACGGTGTCATGGTTCATGAATTCACTGACTCATTCTCGCACTGTGTTTGTGTGTCTCTGTATGTGTGTGGGCGGATACTGATCAGCGGCTTCTATTTAAGCTCATGGTCTTTCGTCTTGTGTTTGTCAGATCGTTGTTGGATTTTTCCCTGTGCAGCAGGGCTTGAAAACGGAAAAAAAAAATCAATCGGTTCACTCCGAGCAGAATCGATATTTTAATGTTTCGGTTTTTGCGTTCCTCATTAAAAATTACTGTTCCGAAAACGGTTTGATTCGAATAAATACCGGTTAATAACGTTATTTTAATTTAGCCTATACTTTAAACAAATATGTATAGGCTAAATAAAGACTAATTTTTACTCAAAAATAAGATAAAACATAATTAAACATGAACATTTATTTCAAAACATTGTTAAAACCATAACAGAAATACCTGCATTAATTACAAAGCAAACAGCTGGAAAATATTGACCTGTTTCACTGGACCGTTAGACAATTGAAAGTGGCCCATTTTATGCCTAATTCTTTTCAGAAGAGTGATATCATTCTTTGTACATGACTTTTTTTGCAACACGACTTGTTTAAGAATCAGAATAAGAATCAGAAAGAGCTTTATTGCCAAATGTGCTTGCACACACAAGGATTTTTTTTTTGGAGCTGAGGCTTCCAGTGGACTATACAAATACAACAAGAAACATGAAACATAATACTACAAATTATAAGAATAAAAATATAAATATATGAGAATAAAAAGTATCACAGTTAGGTTTAGTCAGAATAGACATTTCCAGATTTACAGATTATGAACATATTTACAGTGTTTTGAATATTATAATAAATAAATCTAAATATAAGTATGAGTTGTACCAGGTTGTCACCTGAGTTGTAGGATATTGCACTAAACAGTGGGAGTATTGCACTTAAAGGCATATGCCTTGGGAGGTATGTTAACTGTTCAGGAGGGAAATGGCCTGTGGGAAGAAACTGTTCCTGTGCCGAGATGTTCTTGTGGCCAGTGATCTAAGTCTCCGTTTTGACGGTAACCGTTCAAACAGGAGGTGTCCAGGGTGAGTGGAGTCTGTGATGATTTTACCTGCTCTCTTCCTCACTCTGGAAGAGTACAGGTCCTGGAGGGATGGCAGGGGGGCACCAATGATCCTCTCCGCAGTCCGGACTGTCCGTTGTAGTCTCCTGATGTCTGATTTGGTAGCTGAACCAAACCAGACAGTGATGGATGTGCATAAGACAGACTCGATGACGGCTGAGTAGAACTGAATCAGCAGCTCCTGTGGCAAGTTGAACTTCCTCAGCTGGGGAAGGAAGTACAGTCTCTGCTGGGCTTTTTTTACAATGGAGTCAATGTGATTGTCCCACTTCAGGTCCTGAGAGATGATAGTGCCCAGGAATCTGAATGACTCCACTGCTTCCACCGTGCTGTTCATGATGGTGAGTGGGGGGAGTGCTGAGCTGTTCCTCCTGAAGTCCACGATCATCTCCACTGTTTTGAGCGTGTTCAGCTCAAGGTTGTTGTAACTGCACCAGACAGCCAGCTGTTCAACCTCCTTCAAGTAAGCAGACTCGTCACCGTTCCGGATGAGACCGATGACAGTGGTGTCGTCGGCAAATTTCAGGAGCTTGACAGAGGGGTCTTTGGAAGTGCAGTCATTAGTTTACAGGGAGAAGAGCAGTGGGGAGAGAACGCACCCTTGAGGGGCGCCAGTGCTGGTGGTGAGTGTCCTGGATGTGTGTTTCCCCAGTCTCACTCGCTGCTGCCGGTCCGTCAGGAAGCTGGAGATCCACTGACAGATCGAGGATGGTATGGAGAGCTGGGTCAGTTTGGCTGTGAGAAGATCAGGCATGATGGTATTGAAGGCTGAACTGAAGTCCACAAAGAGAATCCTTGCATAAGTCCCAGGTCTGTCGAGATGTTGCAGGATATAATGCAGTCCCATGTTGACTGCATCATCCACAGACCTGTTTGCTCTGTAAGCAAACTGAAAGGGATCCAGCAGGGGTCCAGTGATGTCCTTCAGGTGGGCCAACACCAGTCTTTCAAACGACTTCATGACCACAGACGTGAGAGCGACAGGTCTGTAGTCATTAAGTCCAGTGATTTTGGGTTTTTTGGGGACCGGAATGATAGTGGAGCGTTTGAAGCAGCAGGGAACTTCACACTACTCCAATGATATATTGAAGATCTGTGTGAAGACCGGGACCAGTTGGTCCGCACAGGCTTTTAAACAAGCAGATGAGATGCCGTCTGGGCCTGAGGCTTTCCTAGTCTTCTGTTTTTTGAGGACTCGGCTCACGTCCTCCACACAGACCTTAAGCTCAGGTTGGATGCCAGGAGGTGCAGGAGGTGATGGTGAATGTGTGAAATGCAGGTTAGAGCCGGTGTGTGGTGTGAATGAGGGCTTTTCAAACCTGCAATAAAATGAATTTAAATCGTCAGCCAGGTGTTGATTGTCCACAGATCGGGGGGATGGTGACTTGTAGTTGGTGATGTTCCTCAGGCCATTCCAGACTGATAATGGGTCGTTGGATGAAAACTGTTTTTTCAGTTTTTCAGAGTAGCTTCTTTTAGCAACTCTGATCTCCTTTGTCAGTCTGTTTCTGGCCTGGTTATACAAGATTTTATCCCCACTTCTGTAAGCATCCTCTTTGGCATGACGAAGGTGTTTGAGTTTCACAGTAAACCATGGTTTATCATTAGTGAATGATAAGAATGTCCTGGTAGGAATGCATGTATCCTCACAGAAACTTATATATGATGTTACAGTATCTGTGAGCTCATCCAGATCGTTGGTACCAGCTTCAAAAACAGTCCAATCAGTGCAATCAAAGCAGGCCTGTAGATCCTGCTCTGCTTCATTGGTCCATATTTTAACAGTCCTCAACACAGGTTTAGCTGATTTCAGTTTCTGCCTGTAGGTCGGAATAAGAAGAACCAAATAGTGATCAGAGAGCCCTAAAGCTGCTCGTGAAACGGAGTGATACGCATTCCTTATTGTGGTGTAACAGTGGTCCAGTATATTACTGTCTCTGGTGGGACATGTAACGTGCTGTCTGTATTTTGGTAGTTCACGGGAAAGATTTGCTTTGTTAAAATCCCCAATAATTATTAGAAGAGAGTCTGGGTGCCTTTGTTCCGTTTCAGATAATTGTTCACCCAGCTGTTGTAGCGCCGCGCTCACGCACGCGTCTGGAGGGATGTAAACATTCACGAGAATAAAAGAGGAAAACTCCCGTGGCGAGTAGAAAGGTTTGCAATTAATGAAATGGGTCTCTAAGTTAGGAGAGCATATCTTGTTCAGTGTTGTTTATATCTGAACACCAATTTTCGTTAATGTAGAAAACCAATCCACCACCTCTCGTTTTCCCCGTTAGCTCCGCGATGCGATCCACTCGGAAAAGCTGGAAGCCCGGCAGATGTATTGCGTTGTCCGGTATGGCTTCACTCAGCCAGGTTTCAGTGAAGCACAGAGCAGCAGAGTTAGAAAAATCCTTGTTAATCCTTGTGAGGAGAAGTAGTTCGTCCATTTTGTTAGGAAGGGATCGGAGGTTCGCAAGATGAATGCTGGGGAGTGCAGTGCGCAGGCCGCGCTCGCGGAGTTTAACAAGCGCGACGGCACGCTTCCCGCGTTTGCGTCTGACCGCGCGTTTGAACAACAACGCTGCACCTCCGACGAGAATGTCCAGCAAAACGTCTGAATAATCAAAAACTGTATAGTTTTCTGGTGTGTGTTTCCTAATGTCCAGTAGTTCGTCTTTGGTGAAACTGATAGGAAAATAATGACTAAACACAGGACAAACGAACAAAAACAACACAATAGCTGAAGAGCTCAACACCGAGGCAGCCATCTGCGGCGCCATCTTTTGGAAAAGCAGAAATTACATGAAAGAAGAAGAAATTACATGAATGAAAAAAAAAATAAACTGGATAACCATTGCTCTTTAAATGCACTGTCAACTGCTAATTTCAAAGCAAACACTCCGCAACACGTCCTTGCATCACATAATCAAATTCAGTCAGCTAATAAACCTTGATCATTCAATGCAATATAACATTGTAAAACTACAACAACATTTTTACCATCTAATACAAAGCATTAACAGTCCATAAAGAAAAGATTGACCTGTCCTGTTTTGGCTACCTCAAAGACTAGGCTACAGGAAAAATGTGCGAGGTGCTAGTAGGCCTACTTGAATAAGCTTAAACGAAATCCACAAACTAAATCAGTCTATTTGAGCTTAAAGTCCGTACTGCTTGTTTAAACGTACAAAAAGAATGTCCTCCAATACCTGTGCATTCATTGAAGACCTCAGTGGGGAAAGAATGTACTTGAGGCATGAAAATGCTCGCTCTACGCTGACTTGCGTTACAGGTAGTGCAATTACATTCATAGCAAGTTTGTGCAAATCTGGGTTAGTGGGAGCAACACTTGCCCAGTACTTAAAAATACACTCACTCCTCTTAAGGCGTGCTTCTCTTGAATACATATCCAAAACAGATGAGATGGAAACCCGAGTGTGTTTTACTGTTGTACTTTCTTTTTCTTTCGCCATCAACAGCTGTTCTATCTCGTCGTCATCGTCGGATGACTGAGATGGAGTGTACTGTGTAGTTACTTTGCTGCCGGATAAAGTCTGAATGGCTTCCCAGGCACGACATAAGTTAATTTTTGCATTTTCGGATTGAAGTTCGCTGAGAAAAAGTCTGTATCTAGGATCGAGAAATAAAGCAGTCAGAAAGGCGTCATTGTCAAAGAGAGCTGTTTGTCATGATTTGAGACACTGAACTAGGCGTTTTGCAAAGGGATTGTCAATTCTGTCTGTGCACATTACACACTGAAGCCAAACACCATAGAAGTTACCTGCTGTGAGCTGGTCCAACTGGAGGCTTTTCGTTGCAATTTTCGCTGGTTTCAGTGTACTCACCAAGTTGGATATTGTCTCCCATTCATTCTCACGTAAATGTAGTTATTTAATATTTGGTGACATGTCCTCGCAAAAATTCTGAAGCTCTAAAAGCCGCTCCAGCATATTGTGTGTTGAATGCCAGCGCGTTGGACAGTCAACAATGGCCCTTTTGTGTCCCATTCTTTTAAGAAGAGTAACAACGTTCTGTGTGCGCAACTTTTTTGCAACACGTCTTGCTTTAGAAATCAAATTGGATGACCGTTGCTCTTTTAATGCGTCGTCAACTGCTAACTGAAGGGTATGAGCCGAGCACCTCACACTGCGCAACACATGTCCTGACATCACAGAGTCAAGTTCAATTACCACATCCGGTGTTTCGCCTTGGATTGCATCTAGCTCATCCTCATCCATTCCTGCGTCCAAGGGATCAGTTTCATTCGCTTCTTTAGATGGGATGCCCTCTTGCATTTCGGATAGTAAAGACAATGCCTTTAACATGTTAGCGCCGTTATCTGACGTAGCTGAGAAAACTTGCCGCAATTCAACATTATATTCCTGCAAGACATCCTTCACAACGGATGAAATGTATGCGGCTGTGTGTCGTTCAGTCAGCTCCCTTACGGCCAAAGTGCGCAACACAATTTTTTCTCCGTCAGTGTACTGTACATTTATACCCAGAACAGATCAGTCTTTGCATGTGGCTGAATCAATTTTAAGCATTAGTAGTCTTCCCTTTAACTCATTCTTGAGCTTTTCCCTTCTCACCTGAGCAACACTTGACACCATATCACGGATATTTGAGGAGTTGATAGCGAAATCATTTCCTATAGCCTGTTGTAATGGGTCAATAATTTTTCTTCCATTAATGTAAATGGTCTCCCGTTTACAGTTACTAGCTCTATGCACGCATCTTTTAGAACATCAGGATTCAGTTGAATATGTAGGCCTGTTGTCTTTGGCTTTTTAACTATGACTGAATTCAGAGTTGTTTGTCCATCTGCTGTAGATGCTGGTCTTTTATTGCTGGTTGAATCAACATACTCTGCTGGATGTTTACGTTGATTCCCGGTTACTTCTGCCCCGCATCCTTCAATATTGCAGACAGACTTGTTAGACGTCTTGTCATAGGAGAAATAATGACGAAAAGGATTTTCTTGGTGGCGACCCATCTAAAAAAAGTAATTGACAGACTATTATATAGGCCTAGGTTCTATTCCGTTCTAAAAATTAGCTCACTCCCATTAATTACAGAAGAGATACAAACAAAAATAGTTTGCATTACTTCGTATGGTTATTCTTCACGTTTCTAAGCATGTTTTAACTTAAACATACCTCTGGGCATTGGATGGGTAGCCTACTTTGTGGCTATTTAAGAAAAATCGTATTGTGCCGGAGAGATTGCCTGCCGATGACTGCTGCGCAGGCATTTAACTCACGCTTGATGCGTCAACGTCATATGCTGTAACCTAGGTACTCAATTCATGATTGTTCACTGCCAAATTCAAATATTAAAGAGAACGATAAAAAAAACGTTATTAACCGGTTAATGATAATTTCAAATAAACGTTTCTGTTCAGAACGATTAAAAATTATTTTGTTTTCGTTTTTGTTCCTGTTAAAATTTCGTTCGTTTCCGGTTTTCGTTTTCGTTCCTTGAACCGGTTCAGAGCCCTGCTGTGCAGTCTTGGTCTTCGTCTTGTGCCTCTGGTTCCCGTCTTGGATGTTCTGTGTTCTGTCTGCCTGCCGTCTTCCGGAGGATTCCATTCACCTGTCATCATTCTACATGGAGAATCGGGTTGCCCATCTGCTCCCTGCGCTACCTCAGAGACTGAACTTGCACCTTCACTCATCAGACCATCATCCTGTCCTTTCTGCAATAAACCACTATATTCATCGCATTTGCATCTTCTGTTTTATTAACGTCACACACGGTAGCTGTAACTTATTGTTGTGAATGAGTCACCAGTGGCAAGGTATCTGCAACAACAGAGGTATACACTGTAAAAACATTAATTTTCTTAGAGCTGTTTTTACAGTGTATACCTCTGTTGTCTCCCACCTCACTAACCTAAAAAAAACTTTTAAATACCAAAATATACAACATAAAAAAGTAACAATTCTCTCCATTTTCTCATCTTGCTACAAAATGTATAAAATTAACTATATTCTTATTATTCTTATTATTTATAATAATAAAAAAATTAAACATTTACTCTCCCAAGTTAAACGTGGGAACTTTGTTTTTATATAAACATGTAAAAGGCCTATAATGTAAAAATGACATTAAAAATCCTATAAATAATGGGCATTCACCGTGGGCAAATGGCAAGGCACTCGGTTGGGGGAATTGCCTGACGAAACGATGTATTCTGCATCGTTATCCTAGGTGCCAGTATGGTCAGCAGCTTATCAAACTCTGTCTTGTTCAGCCTACAGCCAACATCGTCAAAACGAAGCTCCTGTACAAACCGATGGCACCGTCTCCTTCGCATGTAAAGTAGGGTGATAATGACAATCTTCGTTACATAGTCCATGATGACAATTGACAAACATTGCTTGATGCCATTTTATAACCCTTAAGTTGTTATTTTATTTATTCTAGTCGCTTCATAAAATTAAGGTTGAACTACTGTAGTCACAAGGACTGTTTTAAAGATGTCTTTCCGACCTTTCTGGGCCTTCAAAGTGTTAATTAAATAGCTGTCAATGGAGCCCCCCCTGAGCCATCGGATTTCATGAAAAAATATCTTAATTTGTGTTCTGAAAATGAATGAAGGTGTGTAATTAATGAGTTATTAGTGAGTAATTAATGACAGAATAAAAAATTTTGCCCGAACTATCCCTTTAATAGAAAACAACTATAAATAATAAGACATACTTACAAGTTGAGATCCATAGACAACAGATAGTCCAGACAAAATGGGAATGGCTATGTCTTTCAGGAGAAGCTTTTGTGCATATAGCCTGCATTATACACTCTTTTGCAAGCTGTTCTCCTAAAAATGTGCAGCGCACAGACACACTTTGAGATTGTAATGTTCAGGAACAGTGTTAAAAATAAAATATAACCTCTCTAATTTGTCAGCTTTTGGACAAACTTTTTCCGGGGTGTTAAATAACAGCGACAACAACTCTTCCTATTCTCTAAAGCAGCCCAACATGGCCTCACCCCCTTTGTTGCATGTTTCTGGGGGCAGGGTTTATGTAAATTTTAGGGTTTCTGATGTTACCAACCCGGGAAGAAGCTCGTTGTAGTCCCTAGGAGCCGTTTGTTGTAGTCCTTAAAAAGCCATTTCTGTAAAAGAACATATTTCCGTTTGCATTGAACTTTTAGCTTTGTAACTTTGCAGATGCTGTTTATGCTCAAACAGCAACATTACACACTAACTAAGATTAAAAAAGTGAAATCATAATCAAGGACCCCTTTAAATCATGGCCACAATTTAATTAAAATGAATGAATTAATTAGTAGACAGCAAATCCACAAAATAACTTCTGTAATCAGGCATAACATTTATCACACCGTTTTATCAAATCGTCCAATTGTTCCTCATCTCCTCCCTGCTGTCCACCTTTCTTTTTTATTTTGTTTATTTTGTTGCTCTTTTGTTTTGGCTGTCTTTCTTCTTTTTTTCTTCCCATCATTTCCTGACGCTCCCTCAGGGGTTTCAGTGGAGGCTGGTGTCTCTTTGCTCTCCAGATCAGAGGGCTTATTACGGTACAGTAGAATGCAGTAAATGGCACACATTAGTGTACAGTTCCCATTGTATTTTTGAGAGTTTTATAAAGAGTTTTATAAATGGACTGAGTTTACACATCGGGAAGAGTTTGATAAAAGTGAACTGAGAGCTGAGTCCAGTGGGAAAGAGTGTCTTTATATTGTGCTGTAGCTTTACTACGGTGTACGCGCATGTGGCGCACCTTTTCTTAGTTTTTTTATTAATAAATTGTACGAGTCCCCGTTACGCCGACCTTTCTCTTCTTTCATCCCACACAAAGAACCTTCGTTACACAAATGTTTTATATTTAATGTCAGTTCGGTTTAGTAATGTAGGTGTATGTGATAAGTGTAGATTATAAAACTGTAACTTGTAGTGCTTTGAAACATATTTCAGATGGTTTGCTCATAAATTAAAAGGTTATTAAAAATGACTTAATGGAAGATCATAATGTTACATTTTGATAAAAACAAAATCCCAATTTATTAGACCAAATACTCAGGTTGTGCTAAAGGAAACATCCCAACATATATTCATAGCAGGTTTTGAATAAGTTGTTTTATTATTATACTGTGACCCTGAATCACAAAACCAGTCACAAGTCACACGGGTATATTTGTTGCAATAGCCAACAATACATTGTATGGGTCAAAATTATAGATTTTTCTTTTATGGCAAAAATCATTAGGATATTAAGTAAAGATCATGTTCCATCAAGATATTTTGTAAATTTCCTACCGTATATATATAACACATTTATTTTTGTGAGTGGATGCAGCACAATCGTGAAGATAAATGGACAACTTTAAAGGTTATTTTCTCAATGTTTAGATTTTTTTGCACCCTCAGATTCCAGATTTTCAAATAGTTGTATCTCGGCCAAATATGATCATATCCTAACAAACCATACATAAATGGAAAGCTTATGTATTCAGCTTTCAGGTGATTTATATATCTTATTTTCAAAAAATGTACCAATGTGACTGGTTTTGTGGTCCAGGGTCCAATATGATCCTGGACAGATTTGAGAAGCACTGAATGAATGACAGAAACAAACATGTCTGTGACTCAGAACAACTTTATTATAGGGAAACACAGAATCACAAAACAGAACGTTTTTCAAATATATAATTATGCTTTTCCCATAAGAAAACTTTTAGTGTTGTTTTCTGGCTTGAGTAAAATAATGTAACATTTTGGAACAAAGATACAAAACAAGAGTCCAAAACTAGAGGCCAAGATGGCAAAAATTTCCACAGCTACGCTGTACTTCCCTGGTGAGCTCACATATGCTGGCACAAAAGTAATCCACACAGCACAAAAGATCAACATGCTGAAAGTTATAAATTTTGCCTCATTAAAATTATCTGGAAGTTTGCGGGCAAAGAAGGCCAACAGAATGCAGACAGAAGCCAGAAAGCTAATGTAGCCCAGTACACAGGCAAATCCCACAACTGACCCAACTGTGCACTCAAGGATGACCTTTGAACCCTGGATTCCAAAGTTACGGCGAGGTGAAGGCGGACTGACAGAGAGCCAAATGGAACAGATAGCCACCTGAATGCAGGTAAAGACCAGAACGCTTCTTCTCTGCTGGCCCGGTCCAAACCATTTGATAAGAGCTGAGGATCCAGGTCTAGCGGAGTGGAATGCAGCTAGAACCACAATAGTCTTGACCAGAATACAGGAGATGCACATGACAAAACTGATCCCAAACACAGCCTGTTGAATCCTACATGACCAGAGTGATGGCTGGCCTACAAATACTAGTGAACACAAGAAGCAGAGTTTGAGAGACAGCAGGAGCAGGAAGCTTAGCTCTGAGTTGTTAGCTTTAACTATTGGAGTGTTTCTATGGTACAGGAAAATAACAGCCACTGTAGCTGTAATAACAGCACCCGAAACAGCAACACCCATCAGTGCAATGCCCATTGTTTCTCTAACAGAGAGAAACTCAGTCTCACGGGGCACACATTCATTTCTGAAACTATTTGACCAGAACTCTTGGGGACAGCGATAACATTTTATTGAACCTAGGGGGAAAAAAATCAAAAGAGGAACATTAAAGCTCTATGGTGTTTAGTGACTTAAATTAGTATAAAATATAGTGTTAGAGAACATTAATGACCTGTACTATTGCTGATTTCCCCCTCTGTACAGGGCAGGCAGTCAAAACAGCACACTGGAAGACCCTTCTTAATAGCTTTACGTGTCCCAGGGGGACACTCAGAAGTGCACTTGGATACAGGCATCTGGTAACATGACATAAGGAAGGCATTTAAGGGCAATAGACAATGATTATTAATACAATTTACATACATTGTATGTCTGGCATTTAGCAAGACCCATAACCAATACATACAAACACTAGGCCTATTTAATATATATATATATATATATACATATATATACATATATATATATATATATATATATATATATATATATATATATATATATATATATATATATATATATACACAGTATATTAGAAGCCCGTCTCACCTTCCCAGAGTCTCCAGGCCATGTAATGGCTGACTCATTAATAATGAGCTGGTTTCCCTCTACTCGCCCAATGGAAACATAGTGGAGTGAACCATCAGGAGCTCTCTGCCAGTTCACTAGGTCATAGACAGGTGGAATGCTGCCATCCTGGAAATAAAATTCCTCTCCTAACAGAGTGGTGAAATTAACTTGTCTAACGTGCTGTAAAAGCTGAACAAGTCAGGAAAAGAGAGACAATTTAAATATTTGGAACAACCACAAAGTTCATGTGACATTTAAGCCATACTTAAAATGAAACATTTCATTGCAGATTCTTAAAATTATGAAATACTTAATATTTACATTATATGCATTATTTAAACCTGAAAAGGTTTAAAGATGCCTTACTTGAAAAGTTAGCTTACTTTAAATTTTGATTTTGAAATATAAATCAGACATATTCAAATTGTGTTTATTTGATGAAGTACATAATTAAGTTTTAAAATGAATATATGCAATTTTACAGCTCATTTATTAACAACCCTATTAACCTTAAACATATGCTGTTTTAAACTAAATCTGAATAAGCTAAAACAGTAGGAGATAATAAATTATGTAAATAAAATTGCATTGAAAGAGCATACTTTTCAATTGATTAAAATAAAATAAAGTAAATATTTGAATGTGTAAAACATTCTACACAACAAATTAAACACTTCTTATTGTTAAATGTCTTGTTTGAAAAGTGCTTTCTTTAAATGAATGCCAGTTGGGTAGCTGGATTCATATTTTGTTATGTAAATGCAATGACATTCATACATTTTGAAATGCTAAAATTGTGTCCTTTTTTGGACCACTATATAAATAAATATTTAAAATTCACATGAGATGCATACCTGTGCTGGAGTGATGTTGTCTGGAGAGGAGCACTTTGGTTTTATTTTGGGATTGGAGTTTTTTTGCGGGGTGCAGGCCAGCAAAGAATGAAGTGCATGAGCAGCAGCATATACAGCCAAGTAAACATTATATGTCACTGTCAGATGAGAAGTATCTGTAAATTGACTGTGTACCCCTTCCAGACTCTCTCTGCCACTGCATGGAGGCAGGGCTTTCTGAATTAACACAGAAGAGCTTTCTGTAAGGCTACAGCCAAATGTATTTTCCCACAAGATCCTCAAGAATTCATCATCAGGGTAACGGGCAGGATGTAGCTGCCGGAGATGTGCATCAAAACCAGGTATAGGCACGCTTCTTAATGCCACACCTAGTGTTCCCTTAGAGATGGTGTAGAGCTTGGGATTGGCCAAGAGATCACTGGTACTCCAGATCTCACTTGCCAGGAACAGCCTGTCTGTCACATTCCTTCGGACCAATTCCAAGAGAAAAACTTCAACATCCGCATACCAAGCAAACACCAAGATCACACGGGCAGATGAGGCTTGGACTGTTGTGGCAGCATGGGCCACATCCTTTGTTAATTGCTCCCTGTAGAGTGTGTGAAAAAAGGCCAAGCAGATCCCCGAGCCCTTGATTTCCTCTTCAAATATCTGCACAGCCCCACGCCCATAGTCATTATCGCCAACCACAGCTCCAACCCAGGTCCAACCAAAGTGTTTGGCCATCTGTGCCATGGTGCGTGCCTGAAAGGCATCACTGGGGACAGTGCGGAAGAAATTGGGGTACTTTTGTCTGTCACTGAGACATTGGCAGCTAGCCAGGTAACTGATCTGGAAGCACATTTAAAACAATATTTGCACACTTGCATTTAAATGTCATAGTGCATTTTTACAAATGGACAAACATCAATTCAATCACAATTTGACTTTCTTATTCGGTGCGTGATATAACCCTCACCACTGTGATTTGCAGGGGACTCAGGGTCCCGGATAGAAGAATGGTCTGAGTAGAAGAAGAATCTCCAATGAGGAGCTTGGCTGGTCTAATGGTACCACAAGTTTCATTTCCTCCACTGATCATTGAGATAGCAGCCATCAGGCCGTTGGGGTATCGGGCACAGCTATCCATTATGTGATAACCCAGTCGGACCCCTGGCAACAGAGTGGCGCTCTGGTTAATTTCTTCAACTGCAAACACAACCGCCTGAAGCCAGCGAATAGAACGTTCCTGAAAACTAACCACAGATAAACAATTTCCAGTATAATAATTTTTTTTCTTGGGTGCCACAAAGCATATACAATATTGAATATGTGTAACATTTTTCAGAAAAATAAAACATATATATATATTTTTTTCATTGGTGAGCAAGAATCAAACTGATCACTGTCAGTACTGAAAGTTAGGAACATTCTGCTGGCAAAACAGCAATAGGGTTAGTATATTGAATGATAATTCTGTAGACTAAATCTACTGTATGTTCACATATATTTCACAATTAAGAGTTAGCAGATATAAAGCAAACAGTTTACTAATACTCTAATGAGAGTTAGTTGACATGTAGTTGCAAAGTTACTTATAGTCAACAGAATGTTAAAAGGGACCATTAAAATAAAGTGTTACCCAAAAACATATAAAACATGATTCTGTGTTTAAATGATAGTGTATGTTTGTGCATGTACAAAAAAAGAAAAAAAAAAGAAAAGACATTGTGGAAATAAAACAAAACAAAATAAAAAATCTGATTTTTTTTATATTGAAAATACACCTGCAGGGGAAATCTTACAGAACAAATTTAGTATATAAAATATCGTTCTACAGCACACATTAATACACAGGTGTGAGGAGTGATAGGAAAGATAATTAGAAATGGCACATAACTTACTTTAAGCAGGACCCTAAGTCAGGTTTTCTGGTAAAGCTCAGGTCAGGGGTTGCAACCAGGCTGTGTACATTAATGAGAGTACCGATAATCACATCACCATCCTGATAGGAACCATCAACATCTAAGTTCTGAGAAGCATCCACGTTCACACACTTTTCCTGCAGAGTCCCTTCTACCAGAGAAGTCCCACATACTGCCCACAGTAGAAGCACCAGCACAGAAAGTGGAAGCCATGATGGGACATGTACAGACATTGGGCACAGTTTGGTGTTACCAGTTTCTCTGGAAGTCTTTCTGCACCCTTGTGCGTCAGTGCAAGGCAAGAAGGGGTATTTGTTTTGACCACAGTCCCAAGAGAGCAGTAGGAAAACAAGGGGCAGAAAAAACAACATGAGGCCAAATTGCACCTCCTCCGAGTCATATAATTAAAGACAATTACACAATTATTTTTGATGAGTTCGAGGTAAGATAGAGATCTGAGACACTGTTATTTTCAGACTTGAAACAACAAAGCCCCATCTGCAAGAAAGCATCTGACAAATTGTGACTTAATTGCAAATTCTCACCAGTGTTTTCCTGAAAAAAAAAAAAAAAAAAAAAAAAAGCCCTGTGTAACATCAGCATGAGACTGTTTCTCCCTGCTGAAAAATCCAGCATAAACTAGCATGAATTCCATGCTGGACCAGGCTGGTTTATGCTGGCTAGTGCAGGTTAGTGCTGATATAGTGTCGGTTACTGCCATCATGGTCAGACTATAAATAGGTCTTGTGGGGTTGACTGTGTGTAGACCCGTTGTTTGTATGCAAGCAGTTTTTGCTTGCATATTTCTATATTTAACACACTAATGATGTAAGGGTAAAACAATATAAGATTAAAGGGATTGATTTATTGTAATAAATTATTATAACTTTTTAATTTATTTCGCTCCCTCTGTTGAAAGTAGAACTGAAATTTTGAATTTTGTAGTTATTATTATATTATTAATCAATGTCATAGAAATTTTTTGAATAACAAAGAAAAAAATTTAACTGGTAAAAGTTTCTATCAGTTAAAAAGATCTTGTGTTTATTCTTGTGGGCGATTATGAATCGATGATCTACTGATATTCCTGCAGTTCCCAGATGTGACATGTTGAATATTCTGTCGAATTTGAACCACTGAATTTGTGGAAAGGAATTTGTAAAGCGAAATAAAATGGACCGAAAATTGCCTGTCAAATATGATAGGTTGTATTTTTAAACAGAATCAACATTTTGGAAGTGAAACCTGAAAAGTAAATTCATAAAGGTTCCTAAGTGTTAAGACTAGGTCTCAGCTCCTAAATTATTTAAGAGGGCTGGAGAGGTATCCTAACCTAGTTAGGAGTAACGAGATGGCAGAAGAGAGGAGGAGGCCGTGCACTTTTCAACAAAAATATATTGTATTGGAGTTAAATGATGACGGAGTTGATCAAACGATAAAAGCTTGATCATTAAGGTATTATTTTTGTAACTGACATTCAAGAAATTGAATAGCTTCTCCCACTCAACAAATCAATGCTATTAATTGCAGAAATGAAAGTAATAATTACATTTCTGGAGACTGGAAAAAATGCAACAGTGCACCGGTTATCACTTGAGCCCCTCAGTCCCTAAGCAGGGTCTGAAATAGCACTATTGTGGCACTAACCACACCATACATAGTGGCCAAAAGTGATGAACCTTTGCTTAAACCATCAAATTATGAGGAAAATATTTTTATATTTATATATTTTAAATATTTTAAAATATGAGGGAAGAACAAAACACTAAACTTAGTGAAGGTATTTATCTGACACATTTATTTCAAACCAAGTCACCTTTATTTATATAGCGCTTTTTACAATAAAGATTGTTTCAAAGCAGCTTTACAGTGATAACAGGAAAATAATGCAACAAAGTTAGTTTTGGCTGCACAGCAGATCTAGAAGAAAATAGTGTCATAGTCCAGCTTAAGTAAGTTCAGTGTTGATTTTTTTTTTTTTTTTTTACAAACTAATGATTGTAAAAATCATTAGTTATCTATTTAGTTAATTTATCTATACAGCTGCTCTGGAGAAAACAGTGATGTCATCATCCAGCTCAGTTCAGTTCTGTCAATGCAGGCAGATCAATAATATTAAGTGAAAAAAAGGCACTCAACAGCTAGAGGTTTAAGAAAAAACTAAAAAGCACACCGAAAAAAAATCATACATTGACTGCAACATGGTCAGTTATTAATATTTCATTGTCCTCCCTTTTTTTGTATGACAGCCTGGCTAAAAATTACTTCTGTACAATTTGGCATGTTTCATTGTGTTATCACAAATAAACAACTGACTCCAAGCACAACAACACAATATGCTTACAAAATCTTAACACATTTTTAATACTATTTGAATAAAGGGTGAATATGTCAATTTTCCTACGCCAGAAATCATTTTGGCCACTACTGTATGGCAGTTCATTGACTTTCCAACTGATCTTCAAGTCTTGCAGCAAAATCAGTTGTTGGATGGAAACATTGATGGAACTCATGTTTGCATCATTGCTACAACTGCTCCTAATGCTCTCAGATGGACTCTTCATCCATTAATCCAGGATAAACACTTCACCCTAGATCAACTGAACTTTGAAATTGAAATTTTTTCATATTCGGTGAATGATAAAACATCTAAGCCACAAATATTGACGGAAAGAATGTTGCGAAGCAGAGGTCAAATCTCTGGTAAAGCTTCAGAAACCTGGACATTGTTTCGACTACTACCACTAATGGTCGGATCTTATGTACCTCCAAACATGTATTGGAACTGCTACATCTGACTGTGTGAAGTGGTAGATTTGATCATGGCCCCAGTGGTTAGAAAATCGTGGATACTGTTGTGAACTTTTTCTTCTCAAGTGTAGAAAAGATAGAGTTGCAGACCAGGAGATTGTTGACGTATAAGTTCTACCAGAAAGACTCGGGAGATTAATTGAAAAGCTGTATACATTTATTGACGGCTCAGCAAGCATAAATTTATAAGTTCTTTGGCGTAGGCCCCGTCCTTAGCGAGCAAAGCGAGGTTAGCCGAATCTGCATGTCCCGCCTGAGATGAAGGCGGGGGCGCAGCCGACCCCCTGGAGGTAAGGAAGGGACCATCCTGGTGGTGGTGATGGGGAGGATGGAGGGGAAGGTACCATCTTGGTGGTGGTTGGGGAGGATGGAGGTGAATGGCAGCGTCAGCATCTGCGAACTCAGACAAGTGTAAGTACCAATCTTTTATACTGTGACTGTTAACACCTGATTGGATAGGAATGAGGTAATGCATGACGTGCTGATTGAGTCTTCCTGACAGAACTTAAGCTAAAGCTTTCATTTCTACCAGAAAGACTCGGGAGATTAATTGAAAAGCTGTATACATTTATTGACGGCTCAGCAAGCATAAATTTATAAGTTCTTTGGCGTAGGCCCCGTCCTTAGCGAGCAAAGCGAGGTTAGCCGAATCTGCATGTCCCGCCTGAGATGAAGGCGGGGGCGCAGCCGACCCCCAAAGAGAAGTGGAAGAATAATTCCACGAGGACGGAGCCCACCCCCAAAGAACTGTAAATAAATATACCCACCAGTCGTGGATCCTGCGATTCCTGAAACGAGAAAGAAGAATACAGATAAGATGATGAATATTTATTTACGAAATTATTTATTTATATATTTATATAGAACCGGGCCCAATGGACCATCACGCAAGACCACATAAACACGGGGTCAGCTTGACCACAGGCCATGATAGACCACATAAACACGAGGTCAGCTTGACCACAGGCCATGATAGACCACATAAACGCGAGGTCAGCTTGACTGCAGGCCATGATAGACCACATAAACACGAGGTCAGCTTGACCACAGGCCGTGATAGACCACATAAACACGAGGTCAGCTTGACCACAGGCCATGATAGACCACATAAACACAAGGTCAGCTTGACCACAGGCCGTGATAGACCACATAAACACAAGGTCAGCTTGACCACAGGCCATGATAGACCACATAAACACAAGGTCAGCTTGACCACAGGCCATGATAGACCACATAAACACGAGGTCAGCTTGACCACAGGCCATGATAGACCACATAAACACAAGGTCAGCTTGACCACAGGCCATGATAGACCACATAAACACAAGGTCAGCTTGACCACAGGCCATGATAGACCACATAAACACAAGGTCAGCTTGACCACAGGCCATGATAGACCACATAAACACGTGGTCAGCTTGACCGCGGGCCCTGGTAGCCACATGTACGACGGGCTTCAATAGCCCACACATAATGAGTTAATCATAGACACAGCCATTAGGCTACACAAAACCAAGACCTCTAGAGGTCACTAGGCCGCGATGGACCTTGGGGGACAAGGCCACGGTAGACCACACGGCCATGGGAGACCACAGAGACGAGACCGCTTAGGAGCCACACCGACCGCTAATGCCACATGAAGACAAACCTAAAAGACAGAGCTGCTAAGCCACACAGAAGGTCGCGATGGACCACGGACCACGGATGGCCACATATAGGACAGGCTTTAATATGCCACACATAACGAGCTAATCGTAGACACGGCCATAGAGCCACATAAAACCAGGACCCCTAGAGGTCACTAGGCCACGATGGACCTTAGAGGACAAGGCCACGGTAGGCCACACGGCCATGGGAGACCACAGAGACGAGACCGCTTAGGAGCCACACCGGCCGCTAATGCCACATGAAGACAAACCTATAAGACAGAGCTGCTAAGCCACACAGAAGGTCGCGATGGACCACAGACCACGGATGGCCACATATAGGACAGGCTTCAATATGCCACACATAACGAGCTAATCGTAGACACGGCCATAGAGCCACATAAAACCAGGACCCCTAGAGGTCACTAGGCCACGATGGACCTTAGAGGACAAGGCCACGATAGGCCACACGGCCATGGGAGACCACAGAGACGAGACCGCTTAGGAGCCACACCGGCCGCTAATGCCACATGAAAGACAATATTCACGAAACAAGGCCACTAGACCAGACAGACCAGGCCGCGATGGACCGTAAGGACAAAGCTATGATAGCCTGCACGGACCACAGCTAAACTAGTGGCCGAGGAGGATCACATAAAGACAGAAGACGGGCGGAGACACCGCGGGACAAAACACAAACGCAGACGAGTACAGAGGGGCGTTATCAGATAATGCAAATTGAACTGCGCTCAAGTGGATAACGTAGTACCACCACCACCAGTAGTTGTGAGAGGATTTACCTGGATTATTAATGGAGAGCTTGCTGGGCTTCGATGATAATTTTTGAATCAGTTCTTATGTAGGATTCGAAAGCTGAGGAAGACCATCTTCCCATTATTTTGATGGCTGATGTAGACACACCTCGTTCGGCTGCTGTGGTGGCTGCCCCGATCCGGAACGAATGACCGGTATAAAGGGAGGGGGGTAAACAGCAGCTTTGTGGGCAGAACTAAATGAGTCCTAAACCAGGCTTTAGAGAGAGGTGCTCCAGTAGTTAGGATAAATAGCTAAATAATAGATAATTTTTTTTAATTTTTTTTTTTTTTTTTTTCGTAGATGAGAATCACCATTTTAGAAAATGTTAATGTGATACCTGAGCCTTGAGAGTCATTCTTAGAGTTCTTGAGAAGAGTAAAGAAATTAGGCGAGAAACCGAATCAGAAAAGGCCATGGGTAAGGTCGGAGTGAATCCCCTGGATGCATGAGTCATGAACACTGTAACCAACCCCGTTACAATCTGAATATAACAATAGGAAAAGAGACTGTCGCGGACGGGAGGTAATAAAAGGTTGGTTGGATGGATTTGCTTTCCTAACTTTCTTAAGTGTGTAATGTTGCCATTTAAGCATAACCAACATATGCAAAGTTACAACACTCAAAGTTCGAGCAATGGGAGAATTTCATTTAGAAATTCCTTTTAAGGACTACAACAGCGCTGAGAGGAACCACGCAACATTCCTCCTAGGTTAGTGCATCACAACCCTAATTTTACATGAATCCTGCCCATTGAGCATGATTTATAGAATATCGAGACGGAATAGCTAAAAATAGCTAGTGACTAGAAAATAGCTACGCATAAGCTGCAATTGTCAACTAACCATTCGGAATGTTGCTAACCATTCGGAATGTTGCTAACCATGCGGAATGTTGCTAACCATTCGGAATGTTGCTAACCATTCGGAATGTTGCTACATGTTGACGCCTCTTGAGTCTCTCCATCTGACTTCGGTTTGAACATGAAGCTAATAGTTTTGAAATTTTTCTGTGATAGGTAATCGAAACTGCGAACAAGCTGTTGAATTCCGCCCCGTGTCGGGAGCAGCAGCCCAACTGCATCCAAAGGGACAGACAAAAACTATGCGCTTTACTTACCCTCGAATGACAATTCCAGCATGTTATACGAAAACATACGTGGGGGATTCCGAGCCAACCTTTCACACGCCCTAGGGGCACCGGAGACCAATCACGCATTGGTTTCGTATTTGTTGATGACGAAGGAACAACCGGCCGTGATCAGAATGGAAATAGAAGAATCTGAAAAGAAAAGCGAACTTTATAAGCAAATAAAGGCAGAATACGTTTCTTAGGAGTAGGGAGCCAAGCCTTCGGTGATATACGGTCTAGCTGGATTGAGCAGAGAGAGTAATTTGAACTCTGTTAGAGGGCAGGGTGATGAATATGGGTTGCTAAAGGGCAAAGGTTGTCTGAAGCCTGAGACTAAAGCACGAATGCCCGTAGCTGATGAATTGGAGGGCCAGAATGTGAACGACCTTAATCATCCAATTAGAGACTTTGTTAGACCAAGCTTGTTAGGACATACAACGTATATGTTTTGCAATCTCTTCGAACCCGAAAGGATGTTAACAGCCGCTATAGGGTAAATTTTTGTGAAGCGCGGATGAACGAAGCCTGAGCAGGCTTGGTAAATCTTCTAACCGCTAAATCTTAATCTTATTAATCTTAGTACGATACTTACCTGAAGTAAGGTGAGGGCATAGCGATAAGATACTACCTCAATCACGCTGATATTCTAATGTTGACTTTTGAGCGTAGTATCCATTTCTCAGCTGCGCAGCATATACCTGGCATACTCTCGAGTTGCTCTTGTAGGAAGAAAGGGTTTTTTATTTATTTTTTTCGGCTGAGAATCTCTGGCCATGGCAACCGAGGAGTCCCTTGAATAGAAATAAATTAACATTTAAATTGTACAGATGAGTCGATATGTCACTTGAGTCTCCTTGACTGTGAATTGTTCTGGTGATTGGTTTAGATGTTATAATCTAACTTATAACTCCTGTTAATTCTACTGTGTTAAGCTTGTTTTGGCTAAGTAAATGACCTTTGACCTGAGCATCCTTAGTCTGCCTTCTCTGTACATTTAATACCAAATACATATAACGTAGATATTTCTATAACGAAAGTCATTGGATTCGTCACCAGAAAAATTTGAGTTATGCCGATTATACCGTGTTTTTGTTATTGAAGAATTTAAAACTTAAGTATTTAAAATATATTGATGATATGATGCTATATATATATATATATATATATATATATATATATATATATAATGTAAAATTGTTATAGAGAATTATCAGCACTTGATATAGAATTTCTTTCCTTTGAATTATATACTCCTGCTACATGCCCATTAAGCCCTACGTATGCTACCACCTTCTAAGCATGATTAACGTCCAATGACCAACTTGCTCTTAAGCTCAGCTTCTTTCTTTTAAGATATGGTCATTTACATGTTTTTCACATTTTACGATTTATTTATTTATTTTTAGGAAGTCTGCAATCATCTAGGTGTGAGTAGAGATCTTTGTGATTGGAAAGTGATTTGCAAAAACGTCTCCATAAATGCCGAAGCGATAACGAATTTAAGAATGGCGTAAACAAGTTGATAGGTATAGGCTACTGCTCCTTTAAGATGGAACTAAGGCGCTCTCACAATTTTGAGTGAGCAGATGAGGAGCGCGAGCTGACAATATATAAATCCCATTTAATATTTAATTTGCTCTTAAACTTGTTTAATTCTGTTCGGCAACGCAGTTGATGTATTTAGCAAACTGCCCTTGTAACGGCCACCTAGTGTTAAATAGTGTTCATGATATTAATGTTTATATGCCTTTAAGATGACTTCTTCTATGGCGTACGTTATTGTATGCGTGCTGTTCTAATGTGAGCGCGCACGCAGAGTGAGAAGGTGAATGCTCGCGCTAAGAGGAAGATGACCGCTCTATCTCTGACTGCTGTTTTATTATAATCTGTTTATTCCACTTTGATTAGTAGCGTTTTACGGAGTGTTTTCTTTTCCCCGTTAACATCCGCTCTTTCGGCATGTATGTGAAGAGTGTGCTTAACTGAAAGAAAGCAACTATAAAAGACTCGTGGAACTACCAGTTCGTTTGCACTGTCTTTCCTATTTTTCATCTGGGCAGACATCAAACTCTGACAGACGTTACACCCTATGAGCGTGGAGTCAACGACGCTAAAAAATAAATTACCACTGAGCTGTGACAGTTACGTGAATCTGCTTGCACTTTGCTACAACAGTTCAGCGAGCTATCCGGTCCTACTGTTTAAGCGTTACAGTATGTTGCGTTGCAATCTCTGAATCAACAGTTTAAGAAAACTGCTGCGTCACCAATTTGAACTTTACCGCTGATGAAGTGAGCAGCTGAGTAGCCAAGTTAATATACTTACCTAAATGAAGTTTGTCAAAGTAAAGGGGGTAAGTTAACAATGGCTGCTGCAAGCGCCTACTAAAACTTGGAAACCAGCGTAAAAGCCTTGAAAGTTGAACTTGAAAACCATGTAAGGAGATCATGAGATTTAAGCCCATGCGCTGGTTTCCTGCACGCGTGTCTCGCCAGAGCCGGTGAGATCAAACCAACGACACGACCCGTGCTGCAACGACAGGTGTCGAAATGAATGGCAGCGTCAGCATCTGCGAACTCAGACAAGTGTAAGTACCAATCTTTTATACTGTGACTGTTAACACCTGATTGGATAGGAATGAGGTAATGCATGACGTGCTGATTGAGTCTTCCCGACAGAACTTAAGCTAAAGCTTTCATTTCTTTATTTCGTCGCTGTAGTCATCTCAATCAAGTCTGACTTCTTGAGTCAAACATTGTAATATATATACATTATAAGAGGGAGGGATTACATTGTGATGGTGGAAACTCGTTTTTTACATTTACAGTCTGATCTAACACTATTAATGATGAAAGGCCTGTGCTGTAAAATAACATTTAAGGCTGTGAGTCTACTTTAACCAGTGTCCCCCAAAGGAAAAACTGAGATAGTCACTTTCCTTTTGTTCTATTAAACAAAAACCGAAGTCTTTTATCTCTGTTGCAAGTTAGTGGGGAAATTAAGCACTCACAGCCCAACTGGTTAACAACTAAAACAGCTGCCCAACGAGCTTAATGACGAGGGGAGGGGCTGCTTCAGAGCAGCCAGCAGGCTGAGCAGAAGCTTAGTTACATTGTTAGTTTCTCTAACATTCTTTTTGTTTTTTCTACACTCTTTTCCCCAATGTCCATGTTTACCACAACTACTGCCCTCTCTCTTAGGACATTTGCGTTTCTGTTGATTCTCTGTGTTGACCTTAAAGGATGCTGCTGCAATTTTTACTCTTTCCTTGACATCGAAGTCTCTTTCACATGCAGCCAAACTGTCTAAGTTGTTTTGTATGGTTCTAGTGGACCATGTTAAGTCTAAGAAAGGCAATGCTTTTCTATGTTCTGACAACAGACCATCAAACCATGTGCGAACTAGGGGACTATTATCTTCTAGCACCTTCTCTGAAGTGTCTGCTATACCACTGTATGCTGCTGCTGACTGACAAAATCTTTCAGTGTACTCACTAACATTCTCATGTTTCTTCTGTACACAACTAGTGATCTTTGACCAGTCCATGTTTGGTCCAACAATGTTCTTTAATACCTTCAGAACTCCCTCTCTCAATTCATCTTTTCTGGCATGTTGTAGTTCAGAAGTAACAGCAGACTCAAAACTGTTGAATTCAGATTCAGTTAGAATTTTATAGTATAGCATTTTACTGATCAATGCCCTTCTGAATTCAGAAAAATCAGTGCGTACTGAAGGTAAGCTTTGGGATAGTCTTTCTATGTCTCTAGGTCCGAGTGCTTTGGCAACAGTTTGGTTTTGGACAACAGAAGAGTTGGGAGGAACACTTTCAGTTCTCTCAATTCCCTGAGATCTTCTTGCGACACATACCTTTACTGAATCTACAGGCTTATCAGTTACTGATGGGATGTCTACATCTGTTTCAAAGAATGCTTGTAAGTCAGGATAAGTTTCATCTGACTGTTGGTCTTCTGAGTCTCATTTGGTTGAGGCCTTGTTATGGCTCACATTTGTCTTGAAACAGGACACTTGAGTCTGCAATTGTTTGTTTTGTTCATTTAACTTATCAATACACCTAGTTTGTTCTTGTGCAATGGATAAGCTATATTCTCTATGGCAACAGATTATGCCTTTCATGTTTTATTTCTGATACATGCACCTAACACCTTCTTGCATTCTTCAATAGACCAAACTTTGTCTGGATCAATACCAAATTTCTTTGTCAAATCCTATCTAACTGACTCAGTCACTATGGAATCCATTTTCTCTCCTAACAATGGCTTGAACTCACTGTCTGTCCATAAAGGGCTAGCTAGTCCAGTTGATGGAACTAGCCTAGCATTTCTTCTAACCATTTTGTGATGTTTCTTTATCGCATAATCAAAAACACTAAAACTTCTCTGATCAACAGAGGGTACACTTGTTAACACAGATCAACTATTGTTAACCTTCTTTGACAGAGCAAAGGGTAACACAAATTACTAGCACTTTACGCTAATCTTCCCTGATTGAATCAGAGGATACAAACAACTTCCCTGACTATTCAGAGGATAAAACCAAAATATTATTAGCACGTAATGCTAACCTTCTCTGTGACCAGAGGGTAACCAAACCAATATATTAACACGTAGGCTAATGTTAAAACTTCCCTGCCTGACAAAAACAGAGGATATCTTTCATCTCTAAAAGCAAACTTTTAAAGGGTAACTTTAGTTAGCAAACTCTATAGCTGTCTGTTAACTCTTTTCTCTGGCGGCGCAGAGGAAAACACATTTGTACTGGTCTCCAGTGGTTCTTTGAATAGAGTGAAACTCACCAAATCGTTCGCTGTACGGAAAGGTTCCGTCTGGAAACTCAGTCAGAAAGTTCTTTCTTTGTTGAGCTTGAAGTTTCAAGATTCAGTCTGGAACTGGAAAGTCAGATCTTTGTTGAGCTCAATCTGGATTCAAAAGATTCAGTCTGGAACTGGAAAGTCAGATGTTGAGATCTTTGTTGAGATCTTTGTTGAGCTTCAGTTCTGGAACTCAGTTAGCTTTGTTGAGATCTTTGAGCTTTGAAGTTTCAAATCAGTCTGGAAAAGTTCATTCTTTGTTGAGTTTCAGTTTCTCCATCCGGGTCACGGCACCATTTGTTGTGAACTTTTTCTTCTCAAGTGTAGAAAAGATAGAGTTGCAGACCAGGAGATTGTTGACGTATAAGTTCTTTATTTCGTCGCTGTAGTCATCGCAATCAAGTCTGACTTCTTGAGTCAAACATTGTAATATATATACATTATAAGAGGGAGGGATTACATTGTGATGGTGGAAACTCGTATACCAGTTTAGGAACCTGTATTAAAAGAGAGAGGGAAAAACTTATTCAAACCCTGAGACTCCAGAACAGGAGTGACAGGAATCTCTCTTGCTAAGACAAAAGCTCGCGAGAGTCTCCAAGAGTTTCATTAACATGTTTCATTAACTTACAATAGAAAGAAAACCCGTCTGACAGCTGTATATAGAGACACAGAATAAGACAAGAGTTTCGTGCTCCACAGCTGAATGCTAAATTCAAGTTACAGAACTTTCTCAGTTTATATATGAAACTAAATTAAACATTTGACAAAGTTGTATTCCTTCAATACCCTACCTTGAGGAGAAAACATTTCATGAGCTTTTCCCTGATGGTGTCATTCCAAAAATTAAATTAAAATTAAAAAAATATTTTAGTGCACTATCCTTCACTTATGCTGAAATATGGACCATTAATTAATTTGCCTTGTATGCTCTTTAAGGCACAACATCAATATCTCAAGAAAGTGTCTACTGTTGTTTGCAACTTCAAGAACATCACCAAATCCCTTTCTATAAGGCATCAGCTGAGACAATGCTGGGAGCAAGCTCAGAAGAAAAGCATTGGATATGAAGTGTGCAATGCCTCAGGAGCTTGTGATGTCCCATCAAACACCCTTCCTTCTTTAGTTTTGGCAACACTGTCAAATCACAGATTGGAAGACCTCTGTCAAATGAAGTCCTACAAAAAAAGCGAATTACATCACAGTTATCAATACAGCTTATAAAACTGGAGAATGCAAAGTGATTGACACTGTACACCCTGAAGAGATTTCATTATTTATCAAGATCAAAGCAATAAATGGACACAGTGGTTCGTGGTACATATTTGGAAAAATACTCACTCCTTTCAAATTTGACAGTCATCTCCATGCATACAAAGTTACAGAAACATCTTGGTGTGCCTTTGAAGTAGAGAAAAAGTTAGCTTTCCATGGACTGGACACTTATAAAAACCTGGAAGGAGCTCTTTTGATCCCCTTGCGGCATTAGATCACTAAACATTAGAATGTGTATGTGCATTTATACACAATTCCTAATGCAGTTTAGTGGAAAATGTCAAACGCCTATTGACTCTTGTTGTTTTTACAGAGAATGAAATTGATGGGGACACTTTTGTGAATCTAACTTAAAATATTTCCGAAAATGAAGGATCAAGTTAAATTTATAAGATTACGGCAAAGCCTAAAGACTGAGATGCCTTCTAAGACCACATACACCAATCATGAGTAAGTATGTTACATCAATATTTTATGTCCACAAGTATGTAGACAGCCCTACTCATTTCTAAGTCCAAGATTTTCAGACACAACCACTGTGAAAAGGAATTTTATAAGCATATATATTACTACCAATGCAAATCTTTACAATATCCTCACTGTAACATTGTCACAGATTCAACCAACACACCCTCAGCACTAGAGGCTGGTTTCAAAGTGCCTTAAGTTTTTCCCTTAAGTATGAGACTTATCACACTGCACGCGTTAGCAGAGCACATTTTTTTCGCCGCAAATGTGGGGTGTCAAACAGCCCTGCAAACTTTGGCTTCAACCAGAGAATGTCTAATAAGGGGAGAACTTTCACTCTCAGTAAACTTCCGGCTTCTGAACTGGTTGCAGTTCCACTCTGGTTCCATATGAGGGCGCTCACAGGATGAGTGCAGAATGAATGGAGGTCTATGGAGCTATATCCCTCAAAATCCACTTTTCTCAGGATATCATTTTTTGTTTAGTAATTTGAATGTTGTATTCGAATGGAGATGCAAATAAATTACTCATTGCTGGCTGTTCGATTTTTTTTAGAGTGACTTATTTGCTTTAAAAAGTCTTTTAAAATGTCAATGACGTCATACACATCCTACGACCAGAGATACTGCTTTACGGCAATCCTTCAGTAACTTTGGTGCTTTCGCACTCTGCACTGTCTTTTCTCTCAAGGCATCGACAACACAGCTGACACAGGTAAATACACGTGCTAGAAGAGTTTTTGTTTTGTTGTTTTAAAAGACCACGCCGAAAATACACACACACATTCTGGTCCCGCTTCGGAGAGCACGATGCCATCAAGCGATATGTCTGGACGTAATCAGTCCTTCACTGACCAATCAGCATTCATTAGCAGAATGCTAGCGTGTAATGGGCAACAACAACTCAACTTGTAAGAAATCGAAAGGACATAAGTACTCGTTCATTCAACTTGCGACCTATAACCAGTGGTTAAATTGGGCCGGGGCTCTCCGGGGTTCAGCCCCGGCACATAAGCCTGATCGTTTGTGTCCTGATGTGCCTGTTTGCAGTCAGTTGCCTTCTGGAAATTATGTCACATAAAATTTGATGAAAGTGGTGCTTTTGAAAGCATATTTCTGACAATAAATGAAAGATTTTTGAAATGGCATGTCTATTTTGTCTCGGCGGAGATGAGATGAGAACAATCGGAACACGGCCGTATTCTTGTTCAGCTATATATCGATAACATATATCGGCCATGATTGCGCACTGCTCGTGCATGCGCATCTAGGTGACACGGACATAAGCAGCAATATATAATGAATGTTCCTGGGAGATCAGTAGTTGCGCGGGATGTGGAAGCACGCAAAAGTTCCAGAAATGTACAAAAAGTGCCCTGGCCTTGAATTACATGGTTAGGAAAATAAGACTAAATCAAAATTAAATAACCAAGACTAGGTTGACCATGTGATTTTTCTCAGGAGATGTTTTGAGCATTTTACTTCAGACACCGGATTATCAGCAAACTGCCAAGAAAACTGCTAGTTGGCTACTCAAAATAAACTAGCAATCTAATCAGTCAGCATATTTGTATTTGATCTGTGTGAATTACAGAAATATAAGACTTGCTAGACCTACTTTTAGCTACCAAGCAACCTTTCAAAAAGGATAGATTGATTTTATTTTTGTGACTTGTGCATACCTTGATGTGAAATGACGCAGAGTAGGCTGTGTGTGTGTGTGTGTGTGTGTGTGTGTGTGTGTGTGTGTGTGTGTGTGTGTGTGTGTGTGTGTGATGTAGTACTAAAGAGAGAGAATGGGAGGAGAAAGTTTGTGTGAGGTGGGTTCTGGTCACCACAGACCCAAATCTTCTCAGCTTTTGCTACTGTTTTATGCTGCACTGTCTCTTCATGTGGCACATTATGTTTGGCACATTGTGTGGGTCACTATATCATTACAAGGTAATACAATGAGTAATCATGTGATGACTGATTAACAGTAATGTAAATGCTAAATGTCCTATTACCTGTTGATACTACAACAATGCAAAGTATATGCTCTTAACCTTGCACTTTTTCACATATCATGTAATACTCAATGTCTCCATTTCTTTGCACAAAACTCTCCAGAAAGTGCCATTTAATGGTTTATTTTTCAAAAGAATTCTCCGGGGGGGCATACCCCCGGACCACCCTAGAAATAGCACCCCACATAATAAATCTCAATTTAACCCCTGCCTATAACCCATGTTGAACTTGCAAAACCTACAATTAAATCTGAGATTTCTCAACGGCAATCGGGTGAAAGAGACACATTTAGACGTCTAGCTTCATAGACTCTCATTGAATAGGACTTAATTGGGAGTGACGTGCTCTCCGTAGACGGGCTCTGCTTCAACCAAGCGGCAACCTCCCTGTCTCTCTCTTGAAACCAACACGGAAGTGAATTAAACTGCAATTCATCGACTGGTCGCTTGAGGCTGGGTGCAAAAGTGAGTCAAATCTGTATCTCCCCCATGTTAAAATGCCCAACTGTATTTCCAGTTGTTTTCCTCGCATGCACTAATGGATGTCTGACAATTTCGTTGCTTTTTGGAGTTTAGATTTAAAAATGACTATAGCTATAGAGACTACACTCTTTATGCGGTACCGTTGCTCTCACGGAACAGATATGCTTATTTAACTTTTTAGTGTTAAATAAAAAGTACCGTCAGAAATCCTGCAGGTGTCAGTGCTTTCTCTCCGTCCATGCAATAGATGCACACCCTTGAATGAGCACGGATTTCTAGTGCATTTACTTGAACTTCTGAGGTAATATCTTTGGTTTAACCCATTTGAGAAATTGACAGGCGGCCAAAATAAGATTTTAAAATGGACTGAAAAAAGCTCTTTACGAACTTGACGTGCGATGCCATGCTGACTGACATGTATGCGCATGAATCACTGTCACACGCACAAGCTCAGAGCAATATTGTAAGTTACTGCATGATAATACATTTTTAACTAGCAGAATAATAATGCATCATGATACACATAGTCTCACTTTTAGTTACGTCTTTTAACTATTATAAGTTATATAAAGACGGTTCTTCAGTTTTAACTAATCAAGATCTTCAGGATTACTAGACATTTCCATGCAGGTGATTTGGAGCTGGTTGGAGCTCAACTCTGCAGGACAATGGCCCTTCAGGACTGGAGTTTGACAAACTGCATGCAGAGGCGAAGCCACAGTGCATTGTTCTTGATCAAAATGGACCAGATTAACATGAAAAATAAAAAAATTCAGCATAAAATCATGTAACTTTAAGTGTTTCACAATCCCTGTAAAGGACCAATTTGGAGTTTTAATGTATGCTGTTGATTAGATGAAGTATGGGTTGGGTTATTGGTAAAATATTTGTGTAAATGTGCTTATTCAAATATTTTATATTTTGTATGTGCTTTAATGTTATTTGTATGTGATTGACCGGAAATTCGGTGCACCTGTAATGTTTAAATTTGTCCCTTTGGTGGCACCGTAGTTTTGCACAAGGGAAGATTAACATTTTAAAGGTAGCTGACGGGTGTGAATGGTACGCAGCTGTGTTTTGAGCCTACATGGATTTTATCTCAGATTTTGTTTTATTCATGAACTTAAAGAACTTGACGCATGTTTCATGACGGAAGAAAGGACTATCGTATATTGTTTTGCATTCCTTGTTGAGCACAGCGAGGTACGATATGTTTTCATTCATAGATAATTCATAATATTGTTTGCACATATGGTTTATTTTGCTGTGTAATTAATGTTTTGTCACCCTAAATGTTTTCTTACGTAATGACGTTTGTAGCCGGGAAAACAAGTGTGTGAAATGTTTGCTGTATGTATGTTTCAATACAGTTTTCACGGTGCTAAGGTGATGATGGACTAAAAATGGAACATCATGCTGCTTTGGCGAACTAAATAGAGGACACCTTATGCATCTGTCGAGACTCTTATTTTTGGATCCTAGGGCTGCTACAGTGAAAACTCGACACTACATCTGAGTCATCTGCTATGCTCCATTTCGTCTTCGTTCTGGAGGTTGCCATTGTTTTTTTCACGCATCCAGGCAAGGTCGTAAATTGGTAACACGTTTAATAGAGGCTACAGATGCGGTGAGAGACTCTGGTTATCGGGATATATATATAAAAAAAAAATTAATTGAACTCTTTACTTACATGGCCATATCCTGATTGATCCAAGTAGTAAGGCTAAATAACTGGCTCTCGTGTTTGTGAATGAATTGACATATCTGAAAAGGTTACACATATGAAATGTTTAACGGTTTATTTTCCCTTTTAAATCTTAAAACTTGTGAAATATGATGAAATTGTATGGCTTTACATCTCGAAAGATTAACTTTAGCCATTGTAATTTGTATTAAGCTGTCTTGAATATTTAAAGTATTTTTTTTTTTTGTATTTAATTGACATTTTGGGTAGGCCTATCTTAATATTTGAAGTGAGCAGTGTTAGGTCACACCACCATCTTATAACCACAGCTCTCTGAATCACTTTAATTTAGAAATACATCAATTAGTGATACAAACATGTCAAGAGAAAAAGAAAGGTCCACTGATGAGAAAGATCTAAACTCTGACGAACCTTCAACAGAAGAGAAATCTAGAGGCCCAGAAGAAACAGTCTCTCGTGAACGAAAGCTTACAGAAAAGGGTGTAGTGAATTAGGTCTATGAAATATTAATAACCAATCATAAATTGTTATAATTGATTATGAATATTTGTGTCAGTTAATCGGGTTAACTTGAGGTAGCTACATTAACATTACAACCAATTACTCAGTTCATCCTGTGAACCCTCAATATTGGTTATTAATTAATTAATAGAAATGTACATTTCCGGGGCATGGGAAATGTCTTTCTTACTAAGTACTACTAAGAGCAAGTAGTTAAGATCGTTATGATTTGTGACTCTGGATATGAGCTGGAGGCACGGACAACTTTACGTGTGATATGAACAAGACTTTATTAACTAGACTAAACATTTAAACTACTCTAACATACACATACAAAGATGCATACAGTCTACCAAGGGAAAGAGAGACGAAGCAGAATACAGGAAAGCAAGAAGTTATAGCATTGTTTGAAATTCAGCAGATCAACAGCCTTGAGCAAACCATCAGTTTAGTTCTAACATGTCATTTAGAAGGTGTAAGGATACTTAATGTATCAAATAATGAGACTAAGTTTGATACTTGCATGTCTCGCCCATTTGAATTAAACTGTCCTGCTGCAATTTGTTGAGGCTCCAGTTGATCTTTGCTGATGTTGTTTTGATGAGAGAGAACCAGCTGAAGTCAGAGGATCTTTGGTGAATGGAGAGAGAGAGACTGATCTTGATCAGTGATTTTTAAAAGGGTGAAGATGTCACACCCTCTGGGGGTGTGTGAGACAATACGAAGTTGTTCCTTTGGAGGGAGATTTTACGACTCTTTGTGTTCAGGCAGCACATTTGAATCTGTAATTTCATTGGGTGTTTAAGAAAAGAATCTTCAAGATTCTTATAATACCCATGCGTCACAAAGTTAGCAAAATGTAATGTAAATTAACAAATGGGGAACGAAGATTGGAGTTTATAGAGACCAAATATGCCACACATGTTTGTATGCAAAGTCTGAAACATTAACCCATTAGAGTTTACAAGAAAAAAAAAACATAAAAGGAAAATCATGAGATGGGAAAATAAGTGTCACAGTGTCTGGTTTATGTTTCCCTGGGTGTCCACTAGAGGTCCCTTCCTTACTGTATCCATTCACTCTAGAACCACATTTCCCATAATCCTTGTTTGTTCCCATCACTTGTGATTGCACCCAGCTGTTCCCATTTATGTTGTTAGTGTCTGTGCATAAATACCCTGGTTTTGTTAGTTCATGTCACGGAGTCATTGTATTGTTTGTCACGCTGCAACTCTGAGGTTTGTTTCTTGTCTGTTCTCGTTTTGTTCTTGCTTGTTTGCTAATATTATTATTCGGACTGATTAAAATGGATTTCGACACTGGCATTGATGACTACGATTCTGATTATTTGGATTATGACGCTTGCATGGATGACGATGATTTGGATTGCCCTGACTATACTATTGCTGCATTTGGATCCACCCAATTCTCCACTATCTGTCGTGACAATTAGATGCATGTTTATACATTCTCAAGTGGTGTTATATATATGATTAGCAGGGTTTATTTCTCCTTCTCATTAAGAATTCATTAATAGTCACATCTCTCAGGAATTCCCTTTTTGAGGTCGTAAAAATCCTTATATATGTAACAGGACCCCGAGTTCTGCCAGTGGTGTTAGCTTCATTGGGATGTTAGTTTCGGGGGAAGTTACACTGATCCTTGTTGGGAGAGTGGGTTTGCCGGACTATTCATTAAATATAATGAATGAGTTGTGTGTGTGATTGGTTCAGATGCTACAAGGGCAAACAAATGCATGAAGAGGAAGCTAAAAGGCATGTAAAGGCATTTTTGAGAGCTTATGAATCTTGGAAGCAGATAGCACGAGAAGCTAGAACTAGGCTTAAGAAATTCTGTTTGAAGGAGGATCTTGATAAAATAAACCAACACATTCAGAGTGGATACGACCGTGTAAATCAAAATTATGAGCCACTTCAACGCAATTCTCTTAGCACACCAGAGATTGTGCAGAAATTGGATGCTTGTAACACACTGACAACAGAAATATGTGACCTTGTGAGTAAACGGCTTGATGTGGGTCTAGTTCAAGAGACCTATAAAGAGGAAGCTGAAAAAGAAAGGGTGCAAATGATTTTAAGTTGTGAAGAATATAAATCTGTCTTTGGCGGGACAAGTTCTGAAAGTGTTATTTCAGAAGAATCCATAAAATTAGATAACCTGTCAATCACAAGCTCTAAGGCTTCTAGTAAGAGAGCAGATGTAGAAGCAGATCTTGCAGCCAAATTAGAACAGGCAAAGTCTATTGAAGAGATACAAGCTCAACAGACCAAACTTATTAAGCTGGAAAGTAAATGGAAACTCCATCAGTCACAAATATTGATAGAAATGAAGCAGAACAGAAACAGTGGAGTTGAAGTTAGAAGAGGAGAAAACAATGTTGTAAGCGAGCATGGATGTGAAAGTGACTGCTGCTCGAGTTAGAACATACAATAAACTGGAAGGTGATGTGGAGAACATGGTGGGAGAACCTAATACAGCCTCTGTTGTCAGAACCACTCCGGTTACATATTCAAACAGACAACTAGATACAGGAGTCTCCCTGTTCCAATCGCAACCATCATCTCAGAGTGTAACAGCCAACTTAGCTGAAGCAATTGCAAGCTCCTTTAGTCTTAATTGTCTACCTGTTCCTGAACCAACTATGTTTGCTGGTGATCCTTTGAAATTTGTTGACTTTCGGATGTCGTTCACAACTCTAATTGACAGGAAACCCATCTCTGCTCGTGAAACAATGCTTTATTTGAAAAGCTACCTCTCAGGAGAGGCACGGAAGGCTGTGGAAGGATTCTTTTACCGGAGCTCTGAGGATGCATATGAAAGTGCTTGGGCAGTTTTAAAGAACAGGTACGGAAATCCATTCATTGTGCAGAAAGCGTTTCAAGATAAGTTGATGAAATGGCCTAAGATTAGTCCTAATGACTCTCTGGCACTTATGGCTCGTTTCCACTGAGCAGTACGGTACAGTGCGGTACGGTTCGGGTCAGTAAACCATGAACCGGCTAGCGTTTCCACCGCCAACAGTACCCTACTTGATAGGCGTGGTGCTTGCAGGAAAGAAGCGATCAACGTCATTTTCGCGCGAAGAAGAAAGCGACAAAGTAAACACTAATGGATGGCATACAGCAGATCTTGTCCTTACTTCTCGGCATGTTTGTCACAAGAAGACAAGCGCCGACATTAGGCATTTCTCAATACCAAGTACCCAAAGTTCTCAGCAGAATGACTCCCGAGGACGCGAGTCCGGTAATTCTCCAAATGGAACAGCGCGTTCTTGAAAGCGTCACTCAGCTCGCTCTGCATGTACATTTTAGGCAACAATAAAACGAAATATATTATAAAACACCACTCTGTCCCTTTTCGTTTTCATTTAAATACATTTTAAACATTATAGGCACACAAAT
Organism: Siphateles boraxobius; assembly: GCF_051911475.1. NCBI lineage: Eukaryota > Metazoa > Chordata > Actinopteri > Cypriniformes > Leuciscidae > Siphateles > Siphateles boraxobius. The sequence goes on along the minus strand of NW_027508931.1, from coordinate 18,126,586 downwards.
GTGGTTCAGGCAATGTATAGACCTGATTATATTATTTACTGCATGTTTAACGTTAGCCTATTTATAACAAAACGAAATGTAAAACACAACCCTGCATCTTTTCGTTTAAATTTTAAAAATATTAAACCTATTTCCAGGCAATATTTGCATTTGTACAAATTTTGCAATAAACAACATTACAGTGATAATCTTGTAATAAAATAAAAAATGACAAAACTCAACCCAGTTAAATTTCAGTTTTAGCAATAATAGCCATTATAAAAGTATAAGTAAAAGGTAACGTTATAAGAAAGCTATACAATAAGTGATAAAGCGAAGTCAAATATTCAGTCAAATATACAAATTCAGCGCTGGTCTAACATTAACGTTACAACGGAAAAGTTAAATAGCCTAAATATATGAAACTTCACTTAGCCCTCAGCCAAAACGATTGGCCAGGGAACGAATTATCGATTCACGAGACCAAAGATCACCCGTTAAATTTACACAAGACCAATTACCACTACAGAGTCAGCAGCAAACGTCAGAACGACTAGCCGAGGAAAGGCTGTTCCAGGCGGGGAACATGAGCGCCGAGCGCCCGGTGATCGCCTGGAATGGATCAAATTATCATAAATCATTATAAATAAACCACAGATTTCAGCTTTAAACAACTACATTCTCGTCTGAAAAACTCTTAAAACTACATTTCGTGAAAGAATAACCGTAGTATTATATTCCAACTGTATATTAAAAAAATGGCGCTGCTTTTGTTGTCATTCCCCTTGACGATACTCTGTCAACCAATCAGCGTTCTGCAGTGAGTCTAGCTCCACCCTTTAGTACCGTACCACTGTGCTAGGTACCCCAACGGAAGGGTACCCAAAAAGTGGTACGGTACGGTTCGGCTTTTTGGTACCATTCACAACTTTTGACAGTGGAAACGCAAATAATTGCGTACCGTACCGAACTGTACCGTACCGTACCGCTCAGTGGAAACAAGCCATTAGAGATTTTGCAGACTTTTTAAAGAGCTGTGAAGAAGCTATGCCCCGTGTCAAAGGATTGCCCATTTTAAATGATCGTGAGGAAAATCATGAAAAAATTAGCAGACTGGATTGTCCGCAAATGGAGCCGAATCATAGTGGAGCAGCTTGATGCATTTGGAGAATATCCAATCTTTGAACACTTTACTAAGTTCGTGCTGAAGGAAGCCCGTATAGCCTGTAATCCCATCACTTCTTCCTTCTTGAGCTCCAGCTGAGTAGATGAAAAGTTCCCTAAGAGGGCAAGGACCTCAGTACAAGTGCCCAAACAAAATATCATGCATTTAAATCAGAAAGTTTGTCTCCCTTCAAGCCAAAGCTGCCATGTCCTGTCTGTAAGGATGAGCTGCACGGCATTGCTAAGTGCCCAGTCTTTGCTGCCAAGTCTAAGGGAGATAAAAGGGTGTTCATACATCAAAATTATCTATGCTTTGGATGTTTGCGTAAGGGACATATAACTAAAGATTGTAAAACGCGGCATGTCTGTGGAGTGTGTAGTCGGCGCCATCCAACCTGTTTGCATGAAGAGAGAGAGAAGAGATAGATCTGGTGAAACACAGAGAAGTTCCACTTCTGATTCCACAGAAGGACAAGCAAATCAGCAAGTCCGCAAAGCTTTGTCCCATGCAGTAACTCAGAATTCTTCTGCTACCTCAAGTATTGTTCTGGTGTTCTTGTCATCTATGAAAGAACCCCAGAAGGAAATCCTTACCTATGCTCTTCTTGACACCCAGAGTGATTCATCTTTTGTCTTGGAAGACTTTGTCAGAGAGCTGGATGTAGTTTCTCAACCATTACAGTTGAAGCTTAGTACAATGACTGCTGTAGACACAGTTATAGCCAGTCAAAGTGTGTGTTGTTTGCTAGTTCGAAGCTTTCATTCTGAAAATCACATACAGTTACGGCAAGAATACACACGTGACTTTATTCCTGTTGATAAGTCTTGCACACCAACCAGATCCACAGTGTCGCTGTGCCCTCACCTCAAACATCTTGCAAATAACTTGCCATCTCTTCAAGACTGCGCAGTGGGACTGTTGATTGGCTGTGATTGTCCTTCAGCTTTAGCTCCCCTTCATGAGCTCATCACTGGTGGTGAGAATGAACCATTCGCACAGAAGACTGAGTTGGGATGGAGTATTATAGGAGCAGCTAATCCCCACTTGGATAGGCAGGGAAGTCAAAGATTCGTACATAGGGTCACAGTGAGAAAGATGCCAGTTCCATCAGCCCCAGACATCTTGAAGGTTCTGGAGTCTGACTTCAACGAGAGGAATTCTGAGGGTAAATGTGTCTCTCAAGACGATGTGCGCTTCATACAGATTCTTAGTGAAAACATTCAGCAGAAAGAGGACGGTCATTTGGAGATGCCTCTCCCATTCAAAGGCAAAAATCCCTCCTCATTACCTAACAATAAGAAGCTGGCTATAAGTCGCTTGCAGCACTTAAAGAGGAAGTTCAAGGCCATCAACAGTTTTATGGTCATTACAAGGCATTCATGGAGGATGTGATCAATAAAGGGGACGCAGAGCCAGCCCCAAAGGTATCTGTCGGAGATGTTGTTTGGTACATACCCCACCACGGTGTGTACCACCCGAAGAAGCCTGACAAATTGAGAGTTGTCTTTGATTGTTCAGCTAAATTTTGTAGCATCTCGTTGAACGATACTTTGCTGACAGGCCCTGATATGATTAATTCCTTGGTAGGAGTTCTCTGTCGTTTCACAAAGGAGAAGGTAGCCATCATCTGCGGTATTGAAAGGATGTTCCATCAGTTCTTCGTCACACCTGATAATCGCAGTTACCTGAGGTTCCTATGGTGGGAGCATGCACAGCAGAAAGTCAAGTGTTGAATTAACTCTCACAGAGTTGATTTCAACACTTTTTGAGAGTTTATATAGCTCCACACTCTCCAGAGTTAAATTAACACTTTCACAATAGTTAAACTTTTAACACTATGCCAGAGTTCCTTCTTTGACTCTATAAAGGAGTTAAAATAACACTGAACAGTGTTGTTTTTCCTTTCCCTTTTAGTGTTTTTTAACAACTTTATAGAGTCAAAGAAGGAACTCTGGCATAGTGTTAAAAGTTTAACTATTGTGATAGTGTTAACTTAACTCTGGAGAGTGTTGTTTTTCTGGATCCCTTTTAGAGTTAAATGTTTTAATTAGTTTCAATCTGTACAGTGTCAAAAAAAAAACTACAAAACCGTTAAATAAACTCCAGCACACAAAATAATTTCCATCAACTTGTTTATTTTATTTGTCTATTTTAATTCTCTTTTGCAGTACAATTTTAAGTTGACTTAAAACATTGAAAAACAAGGTATGATATACAAACTTTCATCTGCAACATTGTATGAGCTTTGAATATCAAATGGCTTACAAAATTTAATCTCTGACATTTTTATAACACACCTTTCCTCACTTCGTAGTACTCTGAATGCATGAAGATGCTCATCAAAATTCTCTGTAAATAGTGAGTTTACCTAGATAGATAAATGAGGTTGTCAACCAAAAGTACATCACTTATTTGACAAAAGACTGGCATTTCATTTTCCATTGCACTACAAATAACAAGTCCAGCTCTATATTCAACACCATCAACTTTGACCCAACTGGTTGAGAAGACATCTTTTGACAAGATCCTTTCAAGGATATGATTACTGACCACATTTTCATCTCTAAGGCTAAATGATTTAATTGGCCCAAACTCGTTATGTTTGAGGGTAAAGGATTCCCAATGATAAGCAATGGCCATCTGATGCCTTTTAGCCAACGATTTTGTTATGTTTTTGAAATTTTTAAGAAAAATATTTGAACATCTTGTGTTTGGCCTCAAACCTCATAGACCACATAAATAATAAGGGGCCAATTTTCCTTATTGAAGAGGGATAATGGATCATAATATGATGCTTGGGTATTAAATTTTTATGTGGGTACAAGTACTTAAATCATTTGTGGTGGTCAGAAATCAAGTGCTTCAAATAAACTGTCATGCCTAAAGTGAGACAAGGCGAAAACACAATGTTCATTATTTGAAGTAACAATAACAACAAACTCCAGTGTTTGTTACCTGGAGGAACGATGTCACCATACAAAAGAGGGAGATTTTTCACAAGACATAATGTCTGAATGGAATTTAAACCAACGTTATTACCAGCACTCTCCAAAATAACCTTTCTGGGGCGGTTTTTACGTTCTAAAAATCCATAATCAAAAGAATACATCCTTGAAAGCAAGTCCTCTTCAGAGATAAAGTTTTGTGTGAGATAACCAAAAAGCAATTTAATTTCGTACTGAGCCACACCCTCTAGAAGATCATGCATTATATCGAACGAGTAGTTATCGCAAACATGAAAATACTTCAGTGTATTAAGTGAAGAATTTTTTTTCAAACCATACAGTGACCTCAGTTGTGGGTTTTCCTGGAGAGACTGGCAATGCATTTCAAAGATTTCTTTTCCACGAAGGATCACCTTAGGATAATCTTCACTGTATACGGTTTGAGAATCCTGCTTTTCAATTAAACAAAGGCGACAGAAATGACGGCTACTAAATGACTCATTAAAACCAAGAATTGAGTGCATCCCTAAATTATCGCCAGTTATCTGCGCAATGGTGTCATAAATCTGCTCATTTGAAAATGGAAGACTTAATCCTTGGCTTTCCAGTATCTTTATATCATTTATCAACGGTTCCAGTATGACATTAAAACTTACTTAAGTACTTACTTATATCTTGTGTGTGAAAAAGTGCTAACAAATGAATATTCATCAGCGCAGAATTAAATTTGGGGGGCAAGTTTCTTACAATAAAATAAAGACAGACAATTTTGTGAATTACACGTTTAATGCAAAGGGGATTGGCAGTTTCAAAATCATCATAATATATTTGGATTTGTAATGCATGTCTCTTGGTTGTAAACAAAGGGTGAGTTTTTAAATAACTGCCATCGCTAAAATCTGTAAAAGTGTCAGTCTCTAATCTACAGTCTTTTCTTAGGAGATCACAAATGTCTGGATTTCTGCACATGAATTCCAAATTTTTTAAAATTGGCACATAAATAAAAGTATCTTTAACTGGTACTTGGTCATAAGTACCAGATTTCTGATTCAGTCTGCTGTCATATCTCAGTCCGAGTGTTATCTCAACTGGTTCAACCACTCTCCATTTTTCTTTAAAGTATTTATTTAGTTTCCATTCGGTATTCAGATTTGTGAATGGGTTTTCTAATTTATCAAAAGATTCATTTATCACAAATTTGTAGGGGTCACTTGAAGGTAAAGCAGAAAGCATGTTATGCTTTGCTTGTGAGTGAAGTGTATCTGTTAGTTCCTCTAAATCTCCTACAATTAAGGTCACTAAACTGTTTGAAATCCCACTTCCTTGTAATTTTGCCAAAATGAGAGGAGAGGGTTGGACACCGAGTATGTAGGACGTGTCTCCCTTTTGCTCCGCGAGTTTGTGTTTATTTTAACACTTTAACACAGTTTCTTTTCATTAATTTGGCTGGTGTACATTTGTGACAAGTACTTGGTCAGTTTTGGTGTGTTTTGGGGGAATTTCAATCGACAATGTCAACTTCACGTGGAAACGCGGCTCGCACAGGCCGTGCTAAGGCTTCTCCCTCGACTGAGCCCGCATCTCCGCCGAAGGTGATCATGGACTCGGAGTGTGCGCCCAATTTGGATCACCTCCGGGCTATGTTAGACCAGTTGAAAGGGGACATTTGCGGAAAAATAGACTCGCTGTCTTGCGAGCTTCGAGCGGACATTTCTTCGGTAAGAGAGGAGCTTAGACACGCAATTGAACCGATGCAACAAAAACTTAGCTCTCATGATCAAGCTATCAAGGAGTTGCAGCGCGCGTGCACTGACCATAGTGACCTGCTAACTTCACTGGATTCAACAGTTTCCACGCTGAAAGCCGAGGTTAAACTGCTGGCCGACAAATGTGAGGACTTGGAGGGTAGAGCGAGAAGGAACAACATTCGGCTGGTAGGTGTGCCGGAGGGGGCCGAAGGTGGGCGCCCAACCGAATTTATTGCCAAGCTGCTGATGGACTCCCTCGGTCTGGGGGAGTTACCCCTACTCGATCGTGCACATCGCACTCTCCGATCCAAGCCCAGTGATGGTCAACCACCCCGACCCTTTGTGATTCGTGTGCACTTTTTTCACGTGAGGAATGACATTTTACGCCGGGCTAGCGAGGCTCCTCTTCTCCATCAAGGCAAGAAACTGTTTCTTTTTCCTGACTACACTTCATCAGTTGCGAAGAAACGCGCTGCATTCACGGACGTTAAACGTCTGTTACATTCGTGTTCTGGAGTGACTTTAAAGATCACTCTTCCCGGTGGAGTTACACACACCTTTGAGGACCCAGCCACTGCGATGGACTTTGTCAAGGTGAACTTAAAGTCTGGTGTCTCTTCTGGGGCTACAGTTTGAAAGCGGCTGGCAGTTCGTTTGGTAAACTGGGGGTTAGTTTAACCCGGTTTCTGAAGCTGTCCTGTAAAAGTTCGTGTCACTTGGACTTGAGTCACTTTTCATATTTTGCTACTGTGTTTGTTTATATTTTTTATGCTTTATTACAAACTCGCATGAGCACTACTGGTTTGTGCTGTTAACGGAGCGTGTTAGGATGTTTTTGGTAGTTTCTGGGATTTGCGCGCGTCTTATTTGGGAAGACGCTTCAGGTCGTGGGGTGGTGGGTGGGTGTGTGAGGAGTTCTCCCTTTTTCTCTCATTGTGTGTTTTGTGTTTTGTTTAGTCAGGTCGCCCATGTTTTAATTTATTTCTGTGACTGTTATACATTCTATGCTGCAGTGTACACTAATACTTGACTGGCATGCAGCAGTCTAGGATGCCTCGACAATCAGGGACAGGACTCAAATTTGTTAGCTGGAATTGTAATGGTCTAAATCAGCCTATTAAACGTAGCAAAGTTCTTCACCATCTTCAACAATTAGGAGCCCATATTGTTTTCCTTCAAGAAACTCACTTAAAATCTTCCAGCCATATCAGATTAAAGGGGAGGTGGGTCAGTCAAGTTTTTCATTCTAGTTTTAATTGTAAATCTAGGAGTGTTGCAATTTTAATTCACAAATCGGTTCCTTTTGTGTGCTCTAATGTAATAGCTGACCCCAATGGAAGGTTTGTGTTTGTAACGGGTAAGCTATATAGTAATTCTGTGATTCTGGCTAATGTGTATGGTCCAAACTGGGATGATGAAAATTTTTTTCACTCAATTGATCGCCAAATTACCTGACATGTCCACACATCTACTTATTATGGGGGGTGACTTCAACTGTTGGCTTAATCCGTTATTAGATCGTTCTTCTACTAGACCAGGTGTGCCCTCAAAGTCTTCTAAGACCATTTTGTCCTTTATGGATGAGTTCTCGGTCTCTGATCCATGGCGCTTTCTTAATCCGTCTGGTAAAATATATTCTTTTTTCTCTCATGTACATCACTCCTTTTCTCGTATTGATTATTTTCTCCTGGACAACCGCTTTCTCCATTCTGTTCAATCTTGCTCTTATGATACTATTCTAATATCAGATCATGCCCCGACTACACTGGAGTTATTTGTACAGGAGCACGAACGTACCTGCCCCCCCTGGTGTTTCAATACGCGCCTGCTATCTAATGAGGATTTTGTTAAGTTTGTTTCTAATCAAATTGACTTTTTTCTTACAACCAACAGTACTCCAGGGATCTCAGCCTCCCTTCTTTGGGAGACTTTGAAAGCATACATTAGAGGTGAAATTATTTCATACAGCAGCTATGAAAACAAACAAAGGAAAAAAAAATAAAGGAATTGAGGTTACGAATCTCCCAGCTTGATAATATCTATGCGTCCTCCCCATCCCCTAACATATATAAGGATCGTCTCTCTCTTCAGGCTGAGTTTGATGTTCTCTCTACTAAAGAGGTTGAGGAGCTCTTATTTAAGGCTAAATATTGTTATTATGAATCTGGGGATAAGGCGACCAAACTTTTGGCCCATCAGCTTCGACAGGCTTCCTCCTCTCAGCAGATTTCACAAATTAATACTCCTTCTGGCGTCACTACCGATCCTAAAAAAATTAATGATCAGTTTAAACAGTTTTACTCTTCTTTATATACTTCTGAGGTTGGGTCTGATCTGTCTGCCTTGTATAGTTTTTTTGACTCACTGGAGTTGGTTAAGGTAGATGCTGATATTGCTGAGCAGTTAGAGGGCCCAATCACCATAGATGACTTAAAACGAGCAACATTTTCTATGCAGTCTGGAAAATGTCCAGGCCCGGATGGTTTTCCAACGGAGTTTTACAAGACCTTTTTTGATAAATTAGCACCAGTTTTAATAGAAATGTTCAATGAATCTCTTACTCTTTCTAAATTACCTCAGACTCTAAATCAGGCATCTATATCATTACTCTTAAAAAAGAATAAGGACCCTCTGTCCTGCTCAAGTTATCGCCCAATTAGTCTTCTATCTGTAGATGTAAAACTTCTGTCAAAATTATTAGCTATGCGACTGGAATCAGTTTTGCCTTTAATAATTTCTCCTGATCAGACAGGTTTTGTCCAGAACAGACATGGGTTCTTTAATCTCAGACGACTTCTCAATGTTGTTTATAATCCCTCTACGTCAATGGGTTCGGAAGCCATAATCTCATTAGACGCGGAGAAGGCTTTTGACAGAGTGGAGTGGAACTACCTTTTCTTCGCTTTGGAGAAATTTGGTTTTGGCCAAGAGTTCATTTCTTGGATTAAGTTGCTCTATTCATCCCCTATGGCTTCAGTCAGAACTAATGACACCCATTCAGGGTATTTCCCTTTGCATCGCTCCACTCGTCAAGGCTGTCCTCTGAGTCCTCTTTTATTTGCGGTTGCTATTGAACCTCTGGCTATTGCGCTTCGTTTAAAGCAACGCATCACTGGAATTACAATACAGCTATTCCAGAGTAGCCACCCTGATTGTCTTCTAATTGTGAGCTTTTTCTTGTGAAATTTGTAGCATGCTGGGATGTTTTTTATTTATCTCTCTGTAAGTGAACATATTGGGCTTTTATTTAGCAGTGGGTGACTGCTTTTTGTGTTTTTTGTTTTGTTCTGTTCTGTTTATTTGTTTTTGGGGGTTGTTTTTTATTTTTTTATTTTAATTTTTTATTTTATTTTAATTTTTTGTTAGTTGTATTGGACACTGTTTTGATTCCCGAATTGTTACCTCTTGATTTTCTTATGTCAATGAAAAAATCAATAAACAAATGTTTAAAAAAAAAAAAAAATTTTGCCAAAATGGATTCACACAGTTCTTTAGTTGAATCTTTAGTAAGCTCAGAATTATTGTTCTCAGAGGAAACACTGGAAAGAGGGGATTCATGCTGGGGATTCATTTGGTTGTCTAAAGTATCTAATCGAGATGAACTTGCAAGTGGCTCACTCAAGGAACATCCAACAGTTGAAGTTAGAGCAATTTTCTGAACATTGCTATGAACATTATTACGGTGCTTACGAAAACCTGCATATGTTTGAAACTGATTACTACAACTTTGCTGCGAACAAATCAATTTGAACTTAGATCCAGGATAGTAACTATGTTCACCTCTTAAATGTGAAATCAACTGTTGACTGCTGTGGTGCAGTGTCTGACAAATAAAACAGATCAGCATTCTCTCAACAAAGCTCAGACTTTAAGACAAGGTTACGGTCTGGTTAAGCAGTCTGGCTCTCAAATCTTTGACTCTGGGTGACTCCTTCATTCTCCCTACATCAATGTTATATCCAGTCTGCAGGAATGTGTAAAAGCTCACAAGTGCACTATCATATGACAAATTGAACACAAAATGTGCCTTGAAAAGTTCATCAAATGCCCCAAGGAAGCGGTTTGCCTGGCATGGGATGAGATGCTTATCCAAGGTGATGTAGAAGCTGTCAATCTTGCTTTTCTGACGTCCAACTGCAAGGAGGTACGGGTGCTGATGCTGGTTGTTTTGGAGGTGCTCCTCGAAAACTGCAGCATGACTGGGGTTAGAATGAACACTGAACATTAGACACAAACATAATGTGCAGTCACAGAGAAAACAACATTATAGAAGTGATTGTTCAAACATTGACTCATTGACTTGTGAAATATGGGAATCCCAAAGAAGACTTGATTTTAATCTCATTCATGTTTTGAGCAACCAACAACACATTATTAAACTGCCACTACCTTATGAAAGATTGCAAGTCTTTCAACAGCATCACATGCACTGATTTTTGGATACTTCGGCCCTCCTGGTGGTGGTGGAAGAAGATGTATCAGTAACATAAGGGATGCCATTTCCTGGTCGTAGACTGAAGACAAAGATTCACATGAATTAATTAACTGAAAATCAAATGTAATACTTTTTAAGTTTGATTAAGAACCGAAAGCATTTTAAACATCAATTTGTTTTGTTCATGTTTAGCCTAAAAAAAAATTCCAGATTAAACAAATTAATCCAGAAAACAACCATCTTATAGATGTTGCTCATTTGAATATTTTTCTCATCAAAACAATACAAGTAACGTCTCGGTTACGTATGTAACCCTCGTTCCCTGAGTAGGGAACGGAGACGTTACGTCGGATGACGACGAATGGGGTTTCGCTTAGAACACCTATCGACTTCGAGTATTACAAAACGAGCCAATGGCAAAGAAATGCCATGGGTCTGCGGAATTTGCATAGCGTAATTCCGCCCCACCTCGTGGGTATAAAAGGAGGAAGCCGGCAACATGCAGATATGTTTCTTCGCTGAGGAGTCAAGACTGAGCTCAGGCGATCCCCGCGGTACAGCGGAAAGTGGCAGGCAGACGTAACATACGTAACCGAGACGTTTCCTTTCGTTGTCACTCCGAGTTACGTCGGATGACGACGAATGGGGTTACCAGTCTAATCACGCCACCTTCTCGGCTGTCTTCCAGTGCCCTGCGTAAATCTGAGATCCTTTTCGTGAGACTGGCACGGATGAAGGAATCCTATTTAGCACAGGAATACCAAGGTACACTGGGGGGCATATCCCATAGCTTAGAGGAAATATGCAATTATTGCCAACCCGGAGGGGGGGACATAGAAATACACATATGACCCAGAGGGATGCATATGGAGAACACTGGGGTGTCCAGCCGCAGGTGGAATATTTCAACCCCAGGGGAGGCAAGGCGGCAAGGGAAAGACACATGCTCAGAGAGGCTTACAGTGGAAATACACATGTGGGGGTCGCTCAGAGGAGGGACCATGCACACGGGAGGCACCTAGCCGACGCGCAGGCAATAGATACTGGCGCCGACGTCAGGAGTGCTGGAGGAGCTCAGGGCTTTCGGGGAAGCTCACCTGAGGAGAATATCGCACGTATCCAGTCCGTGGAGTGGAATAGCGAGCAAGCATAGACACCTGAGCGGGTCCGGTACTAGCTGGTTGAAGCGAGTACATGAGAGGACACAGGCTCCACACGGAGATTATAGAATCTGGCGAATGTGTTAAGTGTCGCCCAGCCTGCAGCTCTGCAGATGTCTGTTAGTGAGGCGCCATGCGCTAGAGCCCAAGAGGACGCCACACTCCGGGTGGAGTGGGCAGTCACACCAAGGGGGCAAGGTCGACCTTGCTGCTGGTATGCCAAAGCAATGGCGTCCACTATCTAGTGAGATAACCTTTGCTTGGAGAGAGCCTTTCCCTTCAGCTTCCCACCATAACAGACAAAGAGCTGGTCTGAGGTCCTGAAACACTGCGTCCTGTCTACATAGGCGTGGAGAGCGCATACTGGACAGAGCAGTGCCAAGGCTGGGTCTGCCTCCTCCAGGGGCAGCGCTTGCAGGTTCACCACCTGGTCCCGGAAGGGAGTGGTAGGAACCTTGGGCACATATCCAGGCCGGGGTCTCAGGATCACATGAGAGTAAGCCGGCCCGAATTCCAGGCACGCTTCGTCAACAGAGAATGCATGCAGGTCCCCTACCCTCTTGATGGAGGCCAGTACAACCAGGAGCGCTGTCTTCATAGACAGGAATTTAAGCTCGACTGATTGCAGGGGCTCAAATGGAGAACTCTTAGGGCAGTTAGAACCACTGAGAGGTCCCAAGAGGGAACGAGAGGAGGGCGAGGCGGATTTAGTGTCCTCGCTCCTCTCAGGAACCCGATGACCAGGTCGTGCTTCCCCACCGATTTACCTTCGATCAGGTCATGGTGTGCGGCAATGGCGGCAACATAGACCTTCAGGGTGGAGGGAGACAGCCTTCGCTCAAACCCCTGTTGAAGGAAGGAAAGCACAACGCTGATCGAGCATCTCCGGGGGTCTTCTCAGTGAGAAGAGCACCAGCTGACGAAGAGGTTCCACTTCGACGCATAGAGGTGTCTCGTGGATGACGCCCTAGCGGAAGTGACGGTAGCCACCACCACTGGTGGTAGGGTACTCACACCTGCCTCGTCCCATCCAGGAGCCACACGTGGAGGTTCCAGAGATCGGGACGAGGGTGCCATAGGGTGCCCCGTCCCTGAGAAAGAAGGTTCTTCCTCAGAGGGATCGGCCAGGGAGGTGCTGTCGCGAGGAGTACTAGTTCGGGGAACCAGGTCCGGTTGGGCCAGTAAGGGGCAACCAGAATGACCTGCTCCTCGTCCTCCCTGACCTTGCGCAAGGTCTGCACAAGAAGGCTCACTGGGGGAAACGCATTGCGGCCCTGTCGAGCGTGCCCTCGGTCAGGGAATAAAACTGGGCGCAGTGGGTCAAGTCGTGAGAGGCAAACAGATCTATCTGTGCGTCCCCGAACTGGTCCCAAATCAGCTGAACCGACTGGGGATGGAGTCGCCATTCTCCAGGGAGTGGCTGAAGCCGTGAGAGCTCGTTGGCTGCAAAGTTCGGCGCTCCGGGAATGAAAATGGCTCAAAGCGACCTCAGATGCCTCTGACTCCATAGGAGGAGGTGGCGAGCGAGTTGTGACATACGGCGGGAGCGTAGACAACCTTGATGGTTGATGTACGCTACAGTGGCGGTATTGTCTGAACGGACTAGTACGTGTTGACCCCTGAGCAACGCACGGAAGCGGTGCAGGGCAAGGCGTACTCCCAACAGCTCGAGGCAATTGACATGCCATAGACGCTGGGGTCCTGTCCAGGAGCCCGCGGCAGCCTGTCCATTGCACATGGCGCCCCAGCCCGAGGTGGACGCATCTGTTGAGACAACAACATGCCGGGAAGCTCGTTCCAGGGGGACACCCGCCCTGAGAAACCTGAGGTTCGACCACAGGGTGAAGAACTGACGGCAGGTCGGAGTAACTGGAACTCTGAGCGTGCCGTGTTGCCATGGCCACCTCGGGACTCGGTCGAAAAGCCAAGCTGAAGCGGTCTCATATGAAGCAATCCGAGCAGCGTGACTGCGGCTGCAGATGCCATATGCCCCAGGAGTCTCTGAAAGAGTTTCAGTGGAACCGCACTCCTGCCCTCGAATTGTCTCAGGCAAGTCAGCAGTGACTGCAGCGCTCACTCGTAAGCTGCGCGGACATGGCAACCGAGTCGATGTCCATACCGAGAAAAGAGATCCTCTGCACGGGGCAAAGTTTGCTCTTCTCCCAGTTGACCCGAAGGCCCCGACGAGCTAGGTGCCGAAGCACTAGGTCCCTGTGTTCGCAAACCTGAACTCGAGAGTGAGCTAGGATCAGCCAGTCGTCGATATAACTCAGGATGCGAACCCCGTGTTCCCGAAGGGGAAAAAGGGCAGCCTCGACGACCTTAGTGAAGATGCGAGGAGACAGGGCTAGCCTGATGGTCCGCGCGACCCAGCGGGACAGACGGGGAAGCTCTAATCAGGCTCCCAGAAACTGAACCAGCGGGATCATGCGAACCACAGGCGTCCCCCCGGAGGGGCAGCAAAGCGGACTAACTGGCCCAGACATGGACGGCATAGAGGCCCGATGTGGGGGCACAGTTAGCAACCGTGCCCTGGCAGAGAGGGCAGGGGGGGCCAGGCTGGTCGTCCCGCGGGTGCCTGCTCTGCCAGGGGTCTGGCGACAGAGGGGGACAGGGGCGAAGCGGTCCTCGGGGACGAGGAGAGCACGGCTTGTGGGCGGCGCTCTGTGACGTCCGAGAACTCTCTGTGCTCAGAGACGGGAGAGTCAGTTCTTTGGAGAATAAGGATTCTTCCCCGGCCCTCCCCCGGGGAAAGGAGTGGTCCTGCTACCAACTCTTGGAAAGAACTGAGTCCCATCTCTGAGGAGCCCATCTCAAGAGCGCCGCTTAACCCTGCGTGTAGCGGGGGGCGGGGCTGGAGAGGATTGTAGCGTCCGACCGCAGCCTCCAGAGCTGGCCCGGGTGAACGGGCGGGGTGGGAGCCGCGGGGGGGCGCCCTCGGCGGTGGGCAGACCGAGGGATCTGAGCGGACGGCGGGGCCGTCGGGACAGAATCAACCTCAGTCTGCTCCATCCCCGAGGAGTCCGTCTCAAGAGCGCCGCTTAACCCGGCGTGTAGCGGGGGGCGGGGTTGGAGATGGCTGTGGCGTCCGCCCGCGGCCCCCAGAGCCGGCCCGGGTGAACGGGCGGGGTGGGAGCCGCGTAAGGGCGCCTTCGGCGGTGGGCAGACCGAGGGATCTGAGCGAACGGCAGGGCCGTCGGGACAGAATCAACGTCAGTCTGCTGATGGGCGGCTGAGAGCTGTTGGGCAAGCCCTCAACCGCACCGCCGAAGAGGCCGACCTGGGATATGGGAATGTCGGACTGCGCGACATCCAGCACATCAGACAGGTTCAGCCATAGAATGGTGAGCATCACCTGACCCAGGGAGCGTACGGCCACTTTCGTCGCTCGGAGAGCAAGGTCAGTGGCGGCGCGCAGCTCAGTGAAGAGCCCTGGGTCAGTCCCGCCCTCGTGCAGGTCCATGAGCATCTGGGTCAGGTGGACCAGCAGAATGTCCATGGCATGCAGTGAGGCGGCTGCCAGTCCCGTGGCGCTATAGGATCTCGCCACAAGCGTAGACGAAAAACTACAGGCTACGGGCGGGTGCTTAGGATTGCGCCGAGAAGAAGCACTCTGAGGACACATAGCATCGCAACAGAGCGTTCAGCCGGGGGGACCCCAGTGTACCCATGGGTAGCGGCCCCATCGAGGGGAGGAAAGGCGGATGAGATCAGCGAGCGGTCCCGAGAAGACAAGGGGGTCTTCTAGGACTTCGAGATCTCATCATGCATGTCCGGGAAGAAAGGTATTGGGGTTTGCCGTGGATGAGGGTCGGCGGCCTTACCCAAAAACCAATCGTCCCGGGAAAGCATGCCCATCATCTCCGGATCAGACTCAGGCACAGCCGTATGCACACCGGAAGGTGGCAGCTGTGCAGGCCCTCACTTCCAGAAGACTTAAACCCACCTAGTGATGCTGCAACAGACATGGCATCTTCCTCTGTAGCTTCAACTGAAACACGCGGGCCACCAGAGGGTAGACCCGCGGGAATCAGCAGTTCACTAGCGGGCACCGTCATTGAAGAGGGGGGCTGGGGTCGCGGACACATAGTCGGCGCCTTGTTCCAGACCGTAACCCTCAGGTCACCCTGGCCACCAGCCGAAGATCGGGGGGTGGATGAGGGGACTCTCACTCTGCGAGTTCACCGAGTCTCGACCTATATATGACGCGATGATCAGGTTCCCAGCGAGAACATGAGTCACCCACGAGCGCTGTTCAAGCATGATCAAAGCCCAAACACACTAGACTGCGCTCGTGCCCATCAGAGTACGATACCAGTCCGCTGCAAGCAGAAATGCACGGGCGAGCCGTCTTTAAAAAGACGTGCCGCGTGCGAGCTCTTTTATGAGAGGAGAAAAAACTCCGCGATTTTGAAGCGCACATGGAGACACACACACACACACTGGCAGATCACTGCACAGATCAGCAGGCACTGTGAGCTCGCTGCAGTTCGCCGTCACACCAACACCGGAGAGAGAAGCTCGTCTCGTAGAGCGAAGTCAGAGATGACTGTGGAGTGAAGAAATACTCTTGGCTCCGAAGCGAAAACATATCTGCATGTTGCCGGCTTCCTCCTTTATACCCACGAGGTGGGGCGGAGTTACGCTATGCAAATTCCGCAGACCCATGGCATTTCTTTGCCATTGGCTCGTTTTGTAATACTCGAAGTCGATAGGTGTTCTAAGCGAAACCCCATTCGTCGTCATCCGACGTAACTCGGAGTGACAACGAAAGGGAACTATAACCGCAAATTTAGCAAATGCTCGAAAACAATTCAATCAAATACAACTTACTTCTTGCCTCATCAAGATCACCTTCTGCTGACAGCAACAACTGACTCAACTCTACTGTTGATGATAGCCGCTTGGCTTCTTTTATGACGTTTGGCCTGAAGAACGTGTCCCACTTTTGAAGCAGCCTGGAGGATATCTCCGCATCAAATAGGAGAGTGAAGTCTTGATCCACCTTTAAGAAAGAATATATTAAACTATAAACAATACTCTCAAATTGCATGCCATTGAAAACATATAATTCCAAACTTATCAGCCCTTTTGTATCAAGGAATCTTGAGAAGGTGGAGAGGATATGAACACTAGAGCCTGGATCTTTAACAAGCTTCTGGCGATGCTGGAAGGTCTGTCTCATTTTCTGGAAAATTAGTGACTTGTCTGTGGCATGGTTGAGCAAAGACATGGCCTCTTTGCAAGCATCCCCATCAAGTTGATCTTCAAAATTAGTAGCCCTTTGGCATTTAGGGCCTCCTGGAGAAGCATCAAGAGGGCTGTCTGGTAGCACAGATCCTCGCCGAATCTTCCTGTGGACTGTTTTCATACGCCAGGCGATGTATCCTGTGTTGCTTCTAGCATCATAGAAGTGTTCCTGTAATAGACTTTTTTTAATCCTTAGTCATGTTAGGATTCAAATATCAAACAATAAAATTTCAAAGTCATAGAAACAGCTTGTGTCACAACATTGCAAGTATGCCAATAAAGTGCAATGCAAACAATAACAATGACTTACGTAGCCTCTCTTAGAATATGGATCTCTGAGGGAAGGGAACAGCATCACGATGCCATGAGCATACTGTTCTCTGATTGCTTTAGTTGGGAGTTGCCTAAGAGAAAGTATCAAATAAGTTATCGTAATTTCCACAATGACAATGCAGTTATTGGTGTGTAAAAAAAAAAAAAACACGCTAAAACAAATACCTGTGTGTATCAATCATGTCAGACACCAGAATGTTTATCATGTGTCTTCTTGTGGCATCTGTAAGAGTTTCTGTTTCTTGATACTCCTGTAGTACTGCTTCACCACCAGACTTTAATTTAAGCACATCTGCAACCAACTAATAAAAAATAAAAACATGAGAATGGTGATTCACACATTTGAAGAAACTCAGAGGGAGGGTATGGGAGGGGGAGGGGGGGTTAATAGGGATAGTTCACACAAAAAGTAAAGTCCTGCCACTAATAAACCCCCCACCACCACTTTCAAGTCCCAGATATGTAAAGACATCATTAATGTAATCCAAGGGACTGTACTAGTGGATAAACCTCAATTTTATGAAGTGACGTGAGTGCGCAAAAAAGCATAATTTACCACTTTATTTACAAAATATTATTCTATAACAAGCGTTTTTGCAACAACTCATGGACACACAAAACGTGTCGAGGTGCTCATGGTGCTTCATAAAATTGAGGTTAAACCACTGAAGTCACATTAATGATGACTTTACAACCTTTCTGGAGCTATAAAGTGGTAGTTGTGTGGGTTGTCAACAGAGGGACAGAAAGCGCTCAGATTTCATCAAAAAGACCTTCTTTTGTGCTCCGAAGATACACAGAAGTCTTGCTGATTTGGTATGAAACAAGGGTGACAAATGAATGACAATTTTCATTTCTGGGTGAACTAACCATTTAAGAGTAGCACAAAAATCAAGCTTTGTTCTAACCTGTTTAGCAGACAGTGCAGATGTATACTCAGTTCTCTGTCTTTTATTAGGGACCTCATCTAAGTTGACAGTTGATGCACTTGAGCTGCTTGAGTCAGATGTCTCAGATATGGAAGAGTAGTCAGAAAATTCTAAAGAATTAGAAAATATTAAAATATTTTAATGACCAGCACAAGGATCAGAAACATGAAATAGTTGATTTATTATATATTTATTCAGAGTGCTTGATAATACATTCCTCCTTTCAAATTCAATAAAACTTACCATCGTTTGAGAAAATGGTTAGCACCACATTGCCTTGTCCAACGAGGTCGCTGAATATTTCTGCATCGACTTCAGTGCCTGTTGCATCCTTGTATGAAACTTGCATCCGGAGGCAAACAAAATCTCTCGATGACTGAAAAAGATTAGAAGATAAAACTGAATGTACTTTTTACATGTAAAAAAAATCATTCAACATTTATATATATAATATGTATCATTTTAATTAAGTGAAATAAAACATACCTTTTAGATGTATAGCATAAAGTCAAACGGCCCTTCAATACAGTCCAGTTTCACATACTTCTGCTGTTCGCTGTACTTGACCCTGGACCAGCATTTTTTTTTTAACTGCAACGCCGTATCCCAATGTAAATCAGAGTAAATGAAGAGCACTGTATGGCTGCACGACATAAAATTTAAACATCATTAAGTTATTTTAATTAAAATTTGGCTTGTAATATTTTGATCCCCTGTTAGTTAAATCAAAACGAGGGAGCGTATTAGTAGGCTACATCACAGCGATTTGTATGTAGCCTATGTTATGCATGATCATAAATGGATATCGTGTTTATATTCATGCATATATATTATATATATATATATATATATATATATATATATACATATATATATATATACACATATATATATATATATATATATATATATATATATATATATATATTCGTTTTAGATATGGCAGGTAACGTTAACGTTAGGCTAAATCGTGACCACGTTGTAGGCCTACAATTCATGTCCTCGTTTTGATTGAAATTATTAACTTACGTGTCCACATGTTCTAAGGCAACGTACTATACGTAATATTGCACATGCTGCTGTTGCATTCATAGCATCAATCATAAATGTTTAAGTAGTTTGATTTAATTTGACTTACCGTTCAAACCTTCACGAGGACATTGGCGACACTTTCTCCAACGAACGAAGAAGTGAAATGCGACTGCGTGTGCGCGGGCGCAACTGGGCAGAGTGTAATTACATCTTTAAAGGAGTTGGTTTAACACTGATGATCAACTCTGTCAAATAACTCCAACTCCGAACACCATTTTACTCTAAATGTGTTAAAATTACTCTTTGGGTGTTGAAATCAACTCGGAAATGTTTAACACCCAAATTCTTACACTCCAATTTTTGCTGTGTGGAGACCTTGATCGTGAGCCTAAGGAATACCAGATGGCAGTCCATCTCTTCGGCGCTGCTTCCTCTCTAGGGTGCGCTAACTTTGGCCTGAAATAACTTGCACAGCAATACAAAGCACATTATCCCTCTACAGCGGCATTTGTTGAAAATAGTTTCTACGTTGATGATGGGCTAGTGAGTGTTCCCACAGTTAAGGAGGCCTGTGAACTGATAGTTGAAGCACAAGAGTTTTGTAAAAGAGGAGGCCTACGACTCCACAAATTCATCTCGAATGAAAGTGAGGCTCTTCATTGTGTTGAGACATCCGAAAGAGTGCCAAGGGTCAAACGTCTTGACCTCAATCCGGATTCGGCCTCAATAGAATATGACTTTATTATTTATTTTTGGAGATTGGTTGATGATGTTACATATGTTTTGTGTTATCAGCATTGCTAAATGTCCATCAGTTATGCATGTGCTGGAATAGTACTCTGTAAAATATATAATCATAGTTTTTAACTTTTTTAAAAGGAATGTAGCTTGTTCACTCTCGCCTTCCACTGCAACGGGGACACGCAGCAACAAAAATCAAAAAGAGTAAGTACATATTTACCTACTATTTTACAGATGTTAGTTACATTTTGTTTATATACTTAGTGATGATACAAATGTATATGTGCCTGCGTGGCTTTGCAAAAAATGTGTTGTTATGCATGCACAGTATAACATTTATTGCTTGGTAATGTTAATATAAAAGAGCTTATATTGTGTTGCTTTATCAGTATTGCTAAATGTCCATCAGTTATGCATGTGCTGGAATAGTACTCTGTAAAATATATGATAATAATAGTTTTAAACTTTTTTTAAAAGGAATGTAGCTTGGTCACTCTTGCCTTCCAAAGCAACTCACAGGTCACGCAGCAACGGAAATCAAAAAGAGTAAGTACATATTTATCTACTATTTTTTACCTACTACTGTGGCTTTGCAAAAAATGTGTTATGCATGCACAACATTACAATTATTGATTGGTAATGTTAATATAAAAGAGCTTATATTTTTTTTGTTTTATCAACATGCTGATTGCCCTGATAGCCCTGACATGCTGATAGTACTTTGATCAACCTTTATTAACCTTTATTAATATTATTATTTTTATAGGAATGTGGCAAAGAGGGCCAAGACAAACATTCAGGCGAGCAACAAGGAGTCCTTTCTGTCATGGAAAACAGAAACTGACATTGATATGGTTCCACAGACTCTGAGATTCCTGCCTGCCTGGGAACTTGGACCACAGCTGAGTTCTGCTGACACACACACTCCACAGACTCTCTTCAAAATGTTTTTTTTTCTGAGAATACAGTGTCAACTCTGTGCCACAATACCAATGCTCAGGCTGCTGGTGCAATTGCAAACGGCCGCAAATTTAAATGGACTGATGTCAGCATCAGTGAGATGTACCGCTACATTGGGCTGGTGTTTTACATGGCCATGGTGAAAATGAGCTCCATCAAGGACTACTGGCGGCAAGACAGTCTTTTCTCTTTGCCTTTTCCTGCCACAATCATGGCAAGAGAGAGATACCGCACCATTTCATGGAATGTACACATGAGTAACCCAGATGCAGATAAGGAGAATGACAGAAAGAGGGGCACACCTGAACATGACCGTCTTTTCAGAGTCAAACCTCTCATGGACACTATCCGTCATGCTTGTAAAGCCATCTATCATCCTAGAAGAAACTTAGCTTTGGATGAAAGAATGGTGGCATGCAAAGCACACACAGGCATGACACAGTACATGAAAGCTAAGCCAACCAGATTGGGTTTCAAGTTGTTTGTTCTTGCAGACTCCTCAAATGGATACACTTTGGACTTTTCTGTGTACACAGGAAAGAACAACTTTCCCAAGGCCATGGACTGTCATATGATGCTGTAACATCTCTTTTAGACTGTAAAGTTTTAGGCTCTGGGTACCATGTGTACATGGACAATTTTTACACAAGCGCAAAGCTCCTAAAAGACTTGTTTGCAATGAAGTTTGGTGGATGTGGTACTTACAGGGACAACAGGAAGGACTGGCCACGTGATACAACTAATTCACTGTCAAAAAAATCTGCCAGGGGATCCATCAGGTGGATTCGGGATGGACCTCTTATATTTGTGAAGTGGATGGACACACGTGAGGTATCTGTCTGTTCCACCATTCAGTCTGCTTATACTGGTGAGACTGTGCAGAGAAGGGTAAAAACACAAGATACATGGAGGAAAATGACATTTCCATGTCCTGCACCTGTGACTGCCTACAACAAACACATGGGTGGGTGTTAACCTGTCCGATCAACTCTTACAGTACAACACTCCACAACACAAAACAATGAAGTGGTACAGAAAGATCTTTCTACACTTCTTGGACATTGCTGCCACCAATGCTTTCCTTATCCACAAAGAGCTATGTGGTAACATGACCCATAAACAGTTAATGGAACAGCTTATTGAAGAGCTCTGTGGTGTGTCACAGAAAGTAGCACCAAAACAAACCAGTTGTGACCATGTGCCGGTTCCAGGCGCTGAGCTGAGCTCAGATGCAAAGAACATTTGCACAGTTGGTCGCAAGATCTGTTTGCTTTGCAAAGGACAGCTTGGTAAAAGGCAGGAAACACCTTGGAAATGCCAGGCATGTAATGTTCACTTGTGTCTTCAGTTGAACAGGAACTGTTTTCAAAAATGGCACCAAGACATGTAACTGTATTCTCAAAACAATCGGATTGCTTTGATTTCACTACTTATATCCACCTTTCCGAACTTCCGCTACTAGCCTTAGCCTGCTAGCATAGCAGGCGTGGTCTGCGAGGATAGCGATCTGCCTTTACTTTTGTTTATTTTGCTCACATTTGATTTGCTTAGAGCCCACATCAACGGGGCATAAGCATTTACTGTGAAATACCAGCCTTTACTTTTGTTTATTTATCGCTCACAATTGCTTTGTTTATAGCCGACTGATTATTTATTTATTTTACTCACATTTGATTTGCTTAGAGCAAATTTAGAACATTTAGTTTCTCCACATAGAGGAATTACAATAAAACAGATTGAAAAACAAAACCTTTGAATCTCCTCTCATTCTTTGTTCAGGCTGCCTCACTTGATGGGCCATTAGCCATTCGGGGAGTGTCTGTCACACCCCTGGTCTGCATCTCATTAATATTGATAGGCCATTACCACTCCCACGCATAAGCCTCTTCTGACAAAAAAAACTGTCATACAAAGTATAAATTAATGTTTTGTTTTATGTGAACGATTAGGCAGATGATGATTTTCACATCATTTTGAAGCCAGAACTCGGAGCGACAACATCCATTAGTCAAAAGTCTTGTGGACACATATTTAGTATGTGTTTTGTGGTCTTATATCAGCAACTTTCATTTTTATTTTTTTCAATAACCAGGCATAAACATTATTCTCTTAAAAATACAAACATGTACATACATGTTGCTCAGATATTATGGTAGCCCCGTTTGTGCTATATAGAGTGAATTTACACCTTTGCCATTAACATGTTTATAAATAAATGAAAAAAGCACAAATGTCAGTGCATGTCAAAACATCGCAAGGGCCCCAAAAACACCTTGGTCCCCAGAGGGTTAATAGCCGCCCACTGACAGTGGATGGAATAAATGATCCCAACTCTCTTGAACCTTTAACGCCTAATCATCTAATCCTAATGAAGTCAAAAATTGCTCTTCCACCTCCTGGGAACTTCGAGAGAGAGGATGTATACTGTACAAAGCGATGGCGCCGAGTTCAATATTTGATCGAGCAGTTCTGGAGTCGATGGAAGAGGGAATACCTCCAGAACATTTCCACACGACAGAAGTGGCACGTGGCCCAATCTCAAAGTGAATGATGTGGTCATTGTAAAGGAAGACATCCTCCCAAGATACCAGTGGCATTTGGGGCGAGTAGTGGAAACTTTTATAGATAGTGATGGCTTAGTTCGAAGAGTCAAAATACGAGTTGGAGAACAGAAATCAGGAAAGCATCAGTTTCCATCTAAACCTTCTGTTATAGAGAGGCCCATTCAAAAGTTGGTGCTGCTTCTTGAAAGTGAATTCATAAAGTATACGTTCACATACATGCATAGACAAACATACATATATACATAACCCATCACATTAACATAATTCTATGCTTATTTGCACAATTGTCCAGTATTGGGATAGTAAGTGGTCTATAAGATCTTAAGAATCATGTATGATTTATTTGGTGTCGCAATTATCATGACATGATTGGTGGGAGTGTAAAGGACCACTTTGGAGTTTTAATGTATGCTGTTGATTAAATGAAGTATGGGTTGGGTTATTGGTAAAATATTTGTGTAAATGTACTTATTCAAATATTTTATATTTTGTATGTGCTTTAATGTTATTTGTATGTGATTGACCGAAAATTCGGTGCACCTCTAATGTTTAAATTTGTCCCTTTGGTGGCACCGTAGTTTTGCACAAGGGAAGATTAACATTTTAAAGGTAGCTGACGGGTGTGAATGGTACGCAGCTGTGTTTTGAGCCTACATGTATTTTATCTGAGATTTTGTGTTTTATTCATGAACTTAAAGAACTTGACGCCTGTTTCATGACGGAAGAAAGGACTATCGTATATTGTTTTGCATTCCTTGGTGAGCACAGCGAGGTACGATATGTTTTCATTCATAGATAATTCATAATATTTTTTGCACATATGTATGGTTTATTTTGCTGTGTAATTAATGTTTTGTCACCCCTAAATGTTTTCTTACGTAATGACGTTTGTAGCCGTGAAAACAAGTGTGCGAAATGTTTGCTGTATGTATGTTTCAATAGAGTTTTCACGGTGCTAAGGTGATGATGGACTAAAAGTTGAACGTCATGCTGGTTTGGTGAACTAAATAAAGGACACCTTATGCATCAGTCGAGACTCTCGTTTTTGGATCCAAGGGCTGCTACAATCCCTATATGAAATTCAGCGCTGTGAAATAAATACAACACGATACACAAAAAAACATCATTGCCAGGAATTTTTCCCAAACTTCAAAAGGCCAGTTTAAGTTATTAAAACAAGAGGTAGGCTATCTTAATATTAACACTATACTTTTTTATCATATAAAATACCTATACACAGCATGTTATATGCATATGTGTGTGAGACAGAGGGGAACACGGTCGCATTGCAGCAGAGTATGCTGACCAAAGGACACTAGGGGGCCCCAAATCACGACTTCAGATTTATTTATTTATTTTTTTTAATTTTTGTGTCTTATGTGAGCGCGCTCTGTCATCACTTCAAAATACAACACATGACGAGCAACCGCACAAAAAAGAACACGATGAAAGGAATGGAAAGAACCACCTCTCAGGAACACAAAACCGAAAACGTAAAAAGAAATGAGGGATGAAGAAGTTCAAAGGAAGTTTCCCTTACGAATTGGGTCCTTAGAAATAAGAATAAACTAAATATTGGAGATGATTGTTGGTCGATTTTGTTTGTTTGAAATGTTTACAAGAACACAACATATATGCATAACATCAACAGCATAACATGGATAAGGAAAACGAAAACAGAAAACATCATAACATGGCTAAGGAAAACGAAAAAGAAAACCAAATATGAACGAGAAGGACCAGATGAGACAGAAACTCAAATTGATAGTTTACTCAAATATTGAAAATTCTGTCTCATGTCGGTCTAAACCCATAAGACTTTCATTCATCTTTAGACACAAATAAATTCATTTTTTAAATTTTCGCTCATTATTTATGTCTATTTATTGAATTACATTATAAATACAAGTAATCCATATAATTCAGGCTGTTTCCACCACTTTAATCAAACCACTCTTCTTTAAAACATTATGATGTGATTTTATTTCACATGTCTGCGTTTCTCGTTGCCTCTCTTATTGAGCTATTTGGTCCACAGACAAGACTCACTGCCAATCACACGTGCTCACATCATTCTCTTTCTATGAAACCTGTAAACTGCATTCACTAGTTTTCACTCTATAGCGGTTGACCAGAGCACTGAGATTATTTCTCACTTAAAATACAATCAAATGGATTTCCCCACACATTTCGCGTCAGTCCTCTGCGTGGCATTTTATTCTTTTCTGTGCGGCCGCTGCTTCAGAAGTGCGCGCCCTCGGCATCAGAAGTGCGAGGCCGTGCACGCGCGCAGTTTAGAGGGAACATTGGTTAAGGCACGCGGTGGAATTTAGGCCTACAATCCCAACGTAATCAAATCACACAATATCAACCACCCATACAATCGCAGTCTGAAACATTCTCTATGTCCAAGCTACAGTGGGAAGAACTTATTACACTTTAACTCAATTATTTACAATAATGCGCACCACATTTCTACCTTCTTTATGGTGCCGTATCAAATCTCACGTTAACTTGCAAGAATTCAGAGATTGAACCATGCCTACTGGGCAGACGTAACACTTGAACAGAACGCTGTATAAGAGTCTCCTTTCTCTCTCTCAAAAAATAAATAAAAAATATGTATATATATATATATATATATTTATTTTCTGATTTATTTACTGAAAAACATGCAGTTAATTACATGCATGATTTGCTTTGACTATATACGTCACTACATCAGCAACTACACAGTTACTATCAGTTAAATAAAGAAACATGCAGCATTTCATCAGTGTTTATTTGCTCATCCTGGACTGAAGCTCAGGCTCTACTATTCAACACAATGGTGACACACGAAACACGACAGTGGCTCAGTGGTTCATGTAGGTTGTCTACAAACCGAAAGGTTGGTGGTTCTATCCCCGGTTCCACCTGACCAAGTGTCGAGGTGTCCATGAGCAAGACACCTAACCCCAGCTGCTCCTGACGAGCTGAGTGGCGCTTTGCATGGCTGACACCGCCGTCGGTGTATGAATGACTGAGTGAATGGGTGAATGAGAGGCATATATGTAAAGCCCTTTGGTGGCCATTGGATCTGTGAAAGCGCTATATAAATGCAGTCCATTTACCATTTAGATCTCTCAGGATCTAAGCATCTTCGCTTATTACAATCCAGACTTTATTTCTTTCATACTAACATTATTATTGAGAATTAACAGAGGTTTAGAAGTTGAAGTTTTATTGAAAAGAATAAAGTTTGATGTCACCATGATGGAGATCAGTCTTTGCTTTAGTTGGTCTCTTGAACTTTCAGTGTTGAACTTTAATGTTTCTCTGGCTGCATTAAAGCTCCAGTAGGTCACTTTTGTAAACAAATATTTGTTAAAACTGTTATTATGTCCTGACAGTAGAATGTGAGACATATAATCTGTGGAAAAAATCAAGCTCCTCTGGTTCCTCCCTGTGGTCCTATTGCCATTTGCAGAAATACACCGCTCCCGGTCAGAAACAACCAATCAGAGCCAGGAGGAATGTCTTAGCAGTGTCAATCACGCTCGTGTACACGCATATCACCCCTCTCTTGCACAGCGCGAGCGGGTACCGTGTTCTTGACTCTCCTGTTCGAACTCGTTCATCCAAATGAGCGAATCTTTTTTCGAAGATTCACAGTTTCAGTGCCGCTTCAAAGGGCTTTAAACGATACCAGACGATGAATAAGGGTCTTATCTAGCGAAACGATCGGTCATTTCAAAAATAAATACAAAACTTCAAGTTTTATAAGCACAAATGCTCGCCTTGCTCTGTTCTGTGATGCACGTTCGTAATCCTGTTCGAACTCGTTCATCAAAATGAACAAATCTTTTTTCGAGTCATTTCGTTCATTCAAGGAACATTTTTGAAATGACCGATCGTTTCGCTAGATAAGACCCTTATTCATCGTCTGGTATCGTTTAAAGCCCTTTGAAGCTGCACTGAAACTGTCATTTGGTCCTTGAAACGTTTGTGTCCTATTGAAGTCCATTATATGGAGAAAAAGCCTGGAATGTTTTCATCAAAAACCTTAATTTCTTTTCGACTGAAGAAAGAAAGACATGGACATCTTGGATGACATGAGGGTGAGTAAATTATCAGCAAAAGTTTTTTTTTAAAAGTGAACTAATCCTTTAACGTTATCTTACTAGCTATTTATAACTTATAGAAAGAGTGCAACGTTATAAAGTTACATGTATTGCAAAATACATAATGATTTGAGGACCAAGTTTGAAGTCAAAGTATGGGCAGGCCATAGTCAATGTAAAGCATATTGTTGATGTTTCGTCCCTATTAGTGAATGTTCCATAACTGTTTATAATCCGCCGTCATCGGTGGTCCTGCTTACTAGCCTGCGCGTTCACGGCAGGCTCCGCTGTGGGGGAGGAGCTGTGGAGGGAGGGCTGTAGCGCAGCAGAGAGCAAGGGGGTTGGACCTGTAAGTTGTGCTTGTTAAAATTTTCAGGCTAAGTCAACATTTTCTCAAAACTCCCTACTGCAACTTTAACTGTGTGTCTCTGATGCATATTTGTTATGGTAAGAGTCTAAGAGAAACTCAGATCAGATAATGTTGGTCACTTTGTAGTGAGAATAGTCATCATGAGAGTCCAACTCCATTGATACCATCTGAAGTATAATATCTGATTATGTCATTAAATATTAGTTATTCATTTTGCATGACAAAGCTTCTATAAAACATTCTGCAGTGCTGTGATACTCAGATTTTATGTAGTTATTATACAGAAAATATTTGACAGGATCATATAGACTCACTCAGACATCAAGAATCAGCGTATGAATCCCAACAATGGTGACAATGAAAAAAAATGTTGAGATTCATATGTTGATTCTTTATGTCTCTATACAACTAAAAAAAAACGACAAAACTTTTTTTTGTAGTATATATGTATATTTTTTAAATGCAGATTGTTATAATACTGATACCACAATATTCCAAGGGTCATGTGAAAAATTATGACATTAATTAAAGACTTTGTATAAAGCTAAATTCCACCTACATACTCTGTAATCTAAGCTATCATATACAAAGATTTGACTGTCATATCAGTGAAGCAGATCATCATATGATGACTATAACATCATCAATTAATGATCAAGATCATCTGATATTTTCTCCAGCATTTATGACAAACGTGTATCAAACACACAGTTAAAGCAGCCAGAGAAAAGCACAAGTTAAATCTCAAGGGTCATGACCCCGACTAAATCAGACACTGATCCCAATCATGGTGACATCATATTTATTTTAAAGTTTTATACACTTCATTTAAATTAGCATATTTTACTTTAATTTTATGGTTTTTGTTTTCATTTGACCCTTTTTTTACGTTTTTTTTACAATGAAGGTATTTGATCATAATCATGCAGGAAATACCTGTGAAATAACTGTGTTTTTTCGGTTTATTTAAATTAGCATATTTTACTTTAATTTTATGTTTTTTGTTTGGCAACCGTAGCTGCCAGTCATTTGACAATTTTTTGACGATTTTTTTTTACAATGAAGGTATATGATCGTGATTATTCAGGAAATACCTGTAAAATAACAGTGTTTTTCAGTTTATTTAATTTAGGATGTTTTACAGTTGTTTGGGGAGCTGACAGTCATTTGACCATTTTATCATTTAACTGTTTTGTTACTGTTAAATTACAGATTATATTTGTAATTTTACATACATTTTTATGTAATTTAAGAAAACAGAAAAAATACTGTATGAAAAATACAATCAATTTTCTGTATAAAAAATGTGAATTACTGTAATTTGTCATTAATGTCACAATACCTAAGATAACAGCTGAATTTTTATTTTATAGATATTTTTTGTAATTTTACAGTGTTTTGAGTACAATTTAAAATGAAAGAAAATGATTGTCAAAAAATCACAGTTATTTTCTGTAAAATTAGGATTTTTTTACAGTGTATATATATATATATATATATATATATATATATATATATAGTCACATACAAAATAACACTTCTCTGAAATCTTTTTCTATAGGACTTCATTTGGTATTTCACAATGGGTCAATCTCAACACAGAACATTGCTCAAACAGTGTGGCCAGCAAATTATTTACCTTCAATGTAAAATACTTTATTTCACTTACTGCCTTAAACATATTTGGCAACATGTTCCAGATTTGGGAGCCCTTTACAGAAAAGGCTCTTTGCCCTTGTGTAGTTCTACAGAAATCAATCCTACAATTCCCACCTGCTGTACTCCTGGTGATTCTACTTGTATCATCCTTTCTCTTTACCAATTTACATAAGACAGATGGTGCCTTATTGTGCAAACATTTAAAAAATCAATGTTATATATGACAAGTTTGTAAAATTTGTAAAACTAAGCATAATTAATTTTTTTTAATACGTTAGATGCCATCGATTTGGCTTTTTATCCATTATTTTTAGAGCCCGATTATACAACATTTCAAGTTTTTTAATTAGTGAACCACTTGTTTGAGTCCAAACTGTAATACAGTACGAAATGCAGGACAAAATCATTGCATGCATAAAAAGATGAGCTGCCTCAATTGAGATGTATTGTCTAATAAGTTTAAAACAATTTAGGTTAATCCTTACCATTTTTGAAAGCTTCTTTATGTTTATCAAATTTAAGTTGGGAATCTAAAACAATACCTAAAAAATAAACTCATCTACCTCCTCTATTTCTTCATTATGAACCATAATTGTTACTTTTTTCTTTTTTCTTTCTATTAGAAAGGCACATAAAAACAGTTTTCTTAACATTTAAAGTAAGATGATTTTCCTGGAGCCATATAGATATCCTTTTCATCTGTTCATTTAAAATTGCAGATGACTTAGGAGATGTATAACTTACTGTATCATCAGCATAAAGCTGACATTAAACATCTGGACAACAACATGCTAAATCATTTATAAACAAACTAAAAACCAAGGGGCCTAAAATTGAGCCTTCAGGTAAGCCCATTTTGTTTCTCATAAACCAATGATTTTGTATCCTCAATTTTAACACTATGATCTCTAGATTTAAATATGAGGTAAACCACTCAATTGAACATTTACTAAAATTAAATGCACTTAATTTAGATAAAATAATAGTATCTGATGCCTTTTTTAGGTCAATGAATACTGCTCCCATCACATGTCCCTGATCCAAAGAATGCCTAGCTTTTTCCAAGAAATAGCAAATAGCTGTTTCTTTGGAATGCTGTGGTCTAAAACCAAATTGATGTTGGTGAAGAAGATTATTACTATTATGCACTTAATTTAGATAAAATAATAGTATCTGATGCCTTTTTTAGGTCAATGAATACTGCTCCCATCACATGTCCCTGATCTAAAGAATGCCTAGATTTTTCCAAGAAATAGCAAATAGCTGTTTCTGTGGAATGCTGTGGTCTAAAACCAAATTGATGTTGGTGAAGAAGGTTATTACTCTCTAGATAGTTTATTAATTGTTCAGTTACAGCCTTCTCTTAAAACTTTGACATAACCGATTCTCTAATCGATAAATTTGTCAAATGAGATAACGGAGCTATCATCGAGGAGCTGTAATTTTTTTTTAAAATAAAATGAATATCTAAATTGTAAACATCCTTTGCAGTTAAATTTGGTAAAATCTTTACAATTTCAATTATTCTATTTTCTTCAATCTCCTTGATAAAAAAAAAAATTGATAGCTCATCCTCCACCTTATTTATTAATGATATTGATTAAAATTGAGCCAATTCATCTACTGAACATACGAAAAATGTATTAAACTCATGTGCCAGAGTAGCTTTATCATCAATTACTTTTCCATCTATTTGTAACTCTGGTTGTTTGCTGCTTTTGAATCTTGTTTGTTAAATGATTTAATCGTTTCCATAGGGCTGTATTTTGACCTTTAGCACTTTCTATTAATTGTGTATATGATACTTTTGACTTCTGTAATTATTGTACTACTTTGTTTCTGAGACCTTTATAAATTATCTGTATTTAATTTTTAAGATAATGCCGTTTTTAAAGCTTGGTCTCTTTTTTTTCATAAGATTACTGTCAGGTGTGGGGGTGGTGAAAGGAGTGAGGACTCAGGTGCAGAGTTGATGGGCTTTATTTTAATAATAAAAATAAAACAAAATACAAACAAAAACTATCCCGAGGGGGAAAACTAGACTGACTTGACTTGACTTGACAGCAGAGAAACATGCAGCCAATGAGAACACTCATAAGCCACGTGTTCACACAAAACATGACAACATGAAAGCACACAGCTAGTGTTAAGGGCGGAACCGGAGGGACAGACCAGGCGGGCTCCGGAGGATCTGGAACCCTGGCTGAGGACCAGGGTGGTGCCGGCTGAGCAGGACAGAGCAGGCTTGACAGGCGTCCAGGGCAGAGCAGGCTGGGCAGGCTTCCAGGGCGGAGCATGAGTCCAGGGTGGCGCAGGCGTCCAGGGCGAAGCCGACACTTCAGGGGGCCAGGGCGGGGTTAGACAATCGACAGGAGAGCACATGGCACAAGGAAACATACATAACAAGCCATGTGCTCACACCAAACATGACTAAAACACGATCACATGGCCAGTAAAACAAATCACAAACCATGTGCTAACACAAAACTAGACATGAACACGCAGCCAATAAGAACACTCATAAGCCACGTGTTCACACAAAACATGACAACATTAAAGCTCACAGCTAGTGTTAAACACAAGCTGTGTGCTACACAGTACAAGGCAAAACAGGAGTGTCAGAGCTCTGTCACAAAATCAAGAAATAGACTAGACAGAAGCGACAGAACCCTGACAATTACAAAGATCACTGTTTAACCACTGTAATGATACACTTTTACTTGTGCATTTCAAAGTATAATATTTATTTACCAAATTAGTCACACTTTCAGTTAAGGAAGTGCAACACAAGTTCCCCTCATTTATTTGTAAGATATTATCCCAATCAGCATTCTTCATCTCTGGTTCAAATTGACTTACTTTAGATTTCGGTATCTCAAACTTAATTCTATCTGGTCTCTGGTTTTTGAATTGCCTTAGTCGTTGTTTAGTTAATTTCCTGACTGTTAATAGTCAAGTCAAGTCAAGTCACATTTATTTATATAGCGCTATTTACAATACAGATAACAAAGCAGTTTTACAGATATAGCAGGAAAATAATGCAAAAAAGTTTAAACTGCTGAAGAAAATTTACAGAAAAAATTCCAGAAGAAAATAGCGTCACAGTACAGCCTAAGTAAGTTCAGTGATGTTTATTTTTGTTTTTAAAAAAGTTATTAATTTAGTTCATTTATATATATAACTGTTCTGGAGTAAACCGTGATGTCATCATCCAGCTCAGTTCAGTTCTTGTATAATAGTAGTGATGTGTCCTCCCGTATCGAGGCTTCGAAGCGTGTGTCGAGTAATCCTGGATGATTTCTGTGAAGCGCGTATCGAGGCTTGTGTCGGTGACGTATGTGGTGACGTTTGAAGCCTCGCGAGCCGCCTGTACCACGTGACTGCTTCAGGAAGTGGTTCGCGGTTTGGCGGTCTATTTGAAATATAAGGGCCAGCAAAATGCAATGGATTCCCCCTCACATTTTGTGGACTTGGGACTTTGCGAGTTTGTTAGCGATCTATTCAAGCTTCTTTTTTTTTGCGATGGAACCATGCGATGTCATTATAATCACACTGCACGTTTTACATTTATTGTCCACTTGATGGCACAATAGAGCAAATGAAGCACCATGAAGTTTCGGTACATGAGTGAACCAATTGGATGGAACGCTTCAATGCTTTATGAAGCTTCATCTCGCCATCACTATATAATAGTGTCAATGCAGGCAGATCAATATTATAGTTGAATATTTAATTAAATGTTCAATTTAACCAAGATGAAGAAAACCAGGAGAATGCTTGAAATTGTAGTGTAACACTCAACATTCAAAATTTTGCAGTGAGTGATAGGGTGAACCAGGCTTTTATAGGCAGAGCCAATGAGGCTAATGATTAACAGCTGTATGTAATCATGGCTGATAAGTCCGGGCAAAGGATTATGGGGAATGGAGTCAGTGAAGGTGTGGTAATAGTCCTCTGATGGTAATCCCGAGCACTCTCATTGGTGATTGTTACAGTGTGATGGAGGATTATATAAAACAACAATATTAAATTGCAGGAGAAAAGGAGAAAGTATCACTTTTAAGGCTAAACATTAAATTTGTTTATTTAGCTCAATCTCTATACGCTTAAAAGTTTCTCTAATATAGATCAACAGCCCACCCTTACCAGATAATCTGTCTTTTCTAAAACAGACATAAACAGGGACATCTACCATATTTGTAGAGATATCACCTTGAAGCCATGTTTCACTTAAACAAATGTAATATAAATTTCATTCAGTTTGAAATATATTAACTTGATCCAACTTTGGCATCAGACTCCGAATGTTTAAGTGTCCGTCCTTTAGATAAGACGTTAAACGGAGGTCCTGATTCTCTATGGTCATTAAAATCCCATGGCACTTCTCGTAAAGAGTAGGGGTGTAACCCAGGTGTCCTGGCCACATTCCCTCCAATGGCCCTTGCCAATCATGGGCTCCTAATAATCCCCATCCATTGAATTGGCTCTATCACTCTCTCTCCTCTTTCCACCTATAGCTGGTGTGTTGTGAGTGCACAGGCGCCGTTGTACTGTGGCTGCCGTCACATCATCCAAGTGGATGCTGCACACTGGTGGTGGTTGAGGAGAGACCCAGACATGATTGTAAAGGGCTTTGGGTGTACATTAGTACATATGAAAAGCGCTATATAAATGCCTCATTCATTAATACACCAAAAATTCCTCTTAGTTTAAATTTAGTGTTCCACACAATTTTGGCATGATTTACAGTTTGAAAAAACAGGTGATTTTTCTGTTTCAGCGTTGATCTACATTCATCCGTAACTGACCTCAGCTCACGGTGAGTGTCGACAAGTGAATGAACTCTCGCGCAAACTCCTTTCTTCCTTCGCCGGCCCTGCTGGGTCTGTCCCACATGTTTACCTCATTTCACACCACTCTCACCTAGTTCATCAAAGCCGTGATTCACTCCGTCAACCTTCTCACAGTGCTCACTTTTAACTCCTCCCGCCATCGCGCAGGCCGCCCTCGCTCCTCGCAGTCGCAGATCTTGCCAAATCAATCCCACGTGCTCACCGCCGGACACAACAAGGTCATCGGTGGCATAATCCCGCTCCAGCTGCATATTCACTTGAAGTAAACTCCGCAGATCGAGGCCTTTAGCCACACTGGCCATCGCTGCAGCAGAAGCCACTTCAATGGGATATTGCACTCCCGGAAGAAAGAGATTATTCACTGAGCCCGTAGATTCACTTGGAGCTTCACTTATGCTTATATTTTTACCCATATTAGGTCCAGTCCAGGGTTCAAATGTACATCACCAGCCAACAGTAGTAAAGTAACTAAAATGTTCAACTTAAAGCCCTTGCACTTGTTCATGTTTTGTTTAGAGAGTTTTATTTTGTTGTATTGTCCCAATGATTTCTGTCCAATCCTGCGATATAAAATGTAATGCCCATATCCACAACAATACAACTTGATTTGTTCTGTTGTTGACCGAAACCGCATATCAATGGGTGATGAAGTTTGCTTTGTTTCCAACCTTGAGCCGTAATTAATTAATACCAGCACCATACAGCAGCTGATCAGTAAACAAATCAGTTGTTTACGAGGACCCTTTATCGTAGAGTCTGAAATTTTAATTTCTTGCCACATTAAAAAATCCAATAAGCTCAAAGAAAATCATTTGATAAAAATTAACTAGGAGAGTGGAGCCTAACCAACCACTCATTCTCTTAGGAGCCATCTTGCATTCCAGTCTTTAATTCTGGAATTTTAAGGTTTCCCCATAATTTGGAAATATTTGACCCATTCATTACAGTCACACCACAGCCTGTATCCACTTCAAAAGATATGTTTGACTCATTAACAGCCAATGTGATAGTCAGTGGAGCAATCTTTGGAATCTCGGTTTCTTTCTAACTGTGAAGTGTAAAAATACCCTCTTAATCAGATGCACTTTTTTCATCTCTGCTCACATAATACGATCTCTGTCCTTCTCTGGCCACAACTATCTTTTTCCCCCTTGAATGTTCACGCACACATTCTCTTTCACTTGAGAGCCGAGTTTCTGTTGGTCTTCTGAATACAGACTCAAACTACTGCGTTGAAGAATCCTCTCACCTTGTTTCCAGTGTTGGTGTGACGGCACGAACAGCGAGTGGCCGCGAGCTCAAGCTCAACAACTGCCGTTTTCACAGCATTGAAATTTATGTTGGTTTCGGTTGGGCATTCCCTGAAAAGTGTTCACAGCACTGCTGTACATTAAGAGAGGCATTAAAAGAGCATATTTTAGTTTTTTCTTCACAAAAGAGCAACACAAGCACACCCTGCGTCCTTTTCAGGATGTCATTCAGCGTGTGCGTTTCTGGATGTGGTCGTTCCCTGGCGCCAGCAGACGGCCACAATAGTTGCCTCTTGTGTTTGGGCATTCAGCTGCTGAGGCAGCTTTTGTGAATAGTTCATGTTCCCATTGCGGGAATATGACTATGGCAGCCTTGAGATTGAGACTCGCTTACCTCAAGGGAGGTGCAGTTCCCTCGCCAATGCCCCGATCTAGTGCTTATTCTGGACCTCAGAATAGGCCTACTTCGGTGCTTAGCCAGGGTGATCTGAGGGTTACAGTGAGGGCTTCCCTGCCGAGGCAATCTCCGTTGGCCCCTCACGCCTCACTAACGCTGCCGCCGACGGAGCCTCGAAAAGAGCGTGCTGGTCCTTCACATGGACGACCAGTCGTGTCTTTTGGAGCTCCTCCTGATGACCAGATGTCGGTTGCAGCATCGGAGAGGGAGCTTCAGTCCTCTGGAGATGAGGTTTCATCTGCGTTACCCCCTTCGGGGAATGTAGCGTTGCCTGAGTCCGATCCAGAATGGGCTGCAATGCTTTCACGGGCCGCCAAGAAGATTGGGCTTGCGTGGAAACGCCCACCACGTCTCGAACCTTCCCAGTTGGACGATGGGTTTCTCGGGACGGGCCGTGCTGGTTCTCAGCGCGCCGCCCCGGTACCATTCTTTGCGAAAGTGCATGAGGAGCTCACTATGACGTGGATGGCGCCGTATAGTGCCAGAAGCCGTCCGAGTGGCTCCTCCCTCCTCACCACCCTCGATGGCGGAGCGGCTAAGGGGTATGTGGATGTCACACTGATGCAGCGTGCCGTTGCGATCCAACTGTGTCCAGCGTCGGCTTCCTCCTGGCGGGGCAATCCATGCCTCCTGTCCAAGCCATGTAAGTTTTCGTCCAGTTCTACGGCGAAGGCTTACAGAGCCTGTGGACAGGCTGCTTCCGCCCTCCATGCCATGGCCCTCCTGCCAGTCCACCAAGCTCAAACGCTCATGGACATGAACGAGGGTGGTTCTGACCCAGAGCTCCTCCGGGAGCTCCGTGTGGCAACTGATGAAGGAAACCGCACGTTCCGTTGGTCAGACGATGTCCACCTTGGTGGTCCAGGAGCACCACCTTTGGCTCAACCTGGCCAATATGAGGGACACCGATAAATATCGGTTCCTGGATGCCCCTCTGTCCCAGGTTGGGTTTTTCGGCGACGCGGTCGAGAGCTTTGCCCAGCAGTTCTCGGCCGCACAGAAGCAGACGGAGGCGATCCGACACATCATTCCCCGGCGGACCGCTGCTGCTCCCACCTGTCCACCAGCCGCAGACCCTCAGTCCACTCGTCGCCAAGGTCGGCCTCCCGCAACGTCCTCCGCTCCCGCTAAGCCTCAGCAGCAGCCATCATCCAGGCCTCAGCGTGGAGCAAGCTGCAGGAAGTCGACCCTGCCCGTCTAGGCCACTGCCAAACTAGGAGGCAAGCAGAGGTGCAAACAACCCTGAGACGGGCGACCCAGAGGTGGATCAAGTTGCTCTTCAGGAGATGGTGAACAAGCTGCTCCTTCCCTCGGTGGAGGAACTGGCGGAGAATCTTTTGTTTCCTTTTCTTTTTGTTCCCAAAACTGGCGGGGGCCAATGGTACCCACAATTTCAAGAAAAGAAGAATTTCTGAAACCTCTGGGTCCCAAGAGGGCGTGCTTGGTGGTCGACGACGCTATGTTTGGAAGTAAAATAATGTCAAATGTTTTTGAAATAAAAAGCCTGTTGAATTGCACTACTTGAAAAAAATAGGCATTGCATTAACCATGCTTGCATTTTAATGCATTGTATTTTTAGGGCTTGCATTTTTATGGGCTGACATTCAACATGGTTGAATATTTAAGCTGTGAAGATTTCAATTAAAAACATTTCAAACACATTTTCATTATTAAAAATTCAATAATCCATATTCACCATTCATATTTCACTTCCAAAATATTCTAACTGTTTAAAAATACAACCTATAATATTCAACAGGCAATTTTAGGTCCATTTTATTTCCCTTTGCAAATTCGCTTCCACAAATTCAGTGGTTCAAATTCGACGGTAAATTCAGCATTGACGTCCAGGAACTGCAGGAAAAGCAGTAGATTGCCGAGCATAATCTCCATCTGCTGTTAGTCGACCTCACCAGCAGGGGGTGCAAGTGTGTGTTGTTGACGAAGACCAGAAAAATTAGAGCAAGTCATTCATTCATAAAACTCATTTACAGCAATGTAATGCCGAGTTCAGACTGCACGATTTTCAAAATAATTGTGTGGCTGTTGTTTTCACACTGCGTGACTATCTGGGGTAACATTCAGTTGCTGGTGTGTTCACACTGCACGATGGATCGGCGACAGGAGGTTTCACACTGCATGACTTTACAAAAGAAAGAATCGCCAACAACTTCCTCCTGGTCCGAAAACTACGTTTCACAACCAAACAAACGCGAGAAGTGATAAGGAAATAACGGAAGATCATGCGTGCGTGAGACCGGAGTTCTCGCGCGACACTGAATTTGTTATTAAAAATGATAGCCTACAAGAAGATTGCGATCCAAATTGTCTGTGCGCTGATTTGCAGCGAAAATTAGAAAAATAAACAGTTTATGCAGGAGGAAATGGTTGGGAAGACGAGGGGAGCAAGGACTGTGTTTTGCAAAGAGAGTTGGGGGTAAATAAATAATTTTGCAAATGTCCTGCTGTTGCTGCTGGTCATGCAAATGTTTGTGCTTTGTTTCTGTTTGATATAATTGTAAATATAGGCGTATATATTAAAATACTGATATTCTGGTCTATAACTCCTCCCTGAACACCCTGCTGTCCTGTATCTTGCTCTCTCATTGGCTGTCGGTCATCTCCGATGTAGTTTTCAGTCAGAACACTTTTCACACAGCAGGATTGTGAATCGCCGACAGGTCCAGATATTTAGCATGCCAAATATCTCACGGGCGTCGGCGACTCATCGGCGATTCTCTCAGATTGCGTTTTTGCTCATTCACACTGCGTGATTGTCACTCGCGTGAACGAGCACCGATTTGCCTGTGATTTCGGGCATTTGTCTGCGATTTCTCAAAACCTGTCGGCGAGCCAAAATCAGGGCTAAAATCGTGCAGTCTGAACTCGGCATTAGTTTATTTGTGATTATTATGACGGCTGTTTTTGTTAAATTCGGTGCCTTCACGGTTACTTTTCCTGTGTAGCCTACATGCATATTTCTCTACCGTGAACGAGATCATAATGTTATTCCCCGATACGGATATACAGATCCAATGTTACATTTTGGAGGTTGACATATATTTCTCTTGGTTGTTTAGTTGCTATAACTTTATATTCAGGCGATGTGCTGCATGCAGGCTATTAGGGTTTCCCTCAATACTTCAGGATTCCCCTGCTGGACATATAGAACGCTTAACGTAGCTTAATGGACTATTGATTTAAAAGTCCAAACATACAGGCAAGCAGAATAACTCAGAATAACGCGCACAGCTGAGCGTTTCCCAGTGATAGACTGGCATAAAGATGGCTTGATGTTGGACATTCACACATTTAGGGACCGTCTCTAAAGTGTATACGACTTTGGTATACACGTTTCTAACTTCAATAGCATTTGAATAGAACGACTTACAGTCATAAAACCAACTGTAAAGTGTTCATGTAGTGTCAAGCATAATGCACACTCTTTGGATTTTTGATATTTATTCAAATAAATTTAAGTTTGCTATTGAAGTTAGAAACATACATGCCAATGTTGTATGCAACTTTAGAGACGGTCCCTAAATGAGCGAATGCCCAATGTCAAGCCAATTTTACATTTAGTCATTTAGCAGACGCTTTTATCCAAAGCTATTTACAGTTAAACTAACAATAGGAGGACAACAAAATGCAAGTGCTATGATCCCAGTTTAAGCTAATGCAATACACGTAGGCATTTTAGGACTTGGACTTTATATATATATATATATATATATGAGAGAGAGAGAGAGAGAGAGAGAGAGAGAGAGAGAGAGAGAGAGAGAGGGAGGGAGGGAGGGAGAGAGAGAGAGAGAGAGAGAGAAAAAGAGAGAGATAGAGAGAGAGAGAGAGAGAGAGAGAGAGAGAGAGAGAGAATAGAATAGAATAGAAAGTGTTAGTATTAATTGATCAAGTGTTGATTTTATGCCAGTATATCACAAAACGCTCAGCATGAAACTTTGCGCGTAAAGTTTATAATCTGAGTCCATCTTCTTGCCTGTAGTCTATATAGTAGCCTACAGCCTACATCCCCAATAAGGTGCAAGATTGGTCTTTCATATCACTGTATGTGTTAAGCGTTTTGTCCCAACGTAAAGGGAATCCTTGAGTATGAGGTATTGAGGGAAACCGATTATAATCCTGTTCATGGTAGAGAAAGCTGATGACATGAAGAATACACAGGGAAAGTAACAATGAAGTTATTGAATGAAACATAAACACAGCTTTTGTGTGTTTATCTTCTTTTCCGCATATACTGTCACAGATAATCATTTCCATTTTATGAATGAATGTCTTCATCAACAACAAGAGCTTTTGCACCCCCTGCTGGTGAGGTCAACTAACAGCAGATGGAAAGTATCCTCGGCATAGCTGTCAACATTGAACATTGAAAATAAGGGAGATTTCCCGGAATCCATCCCCAAAATAAGGGATTTTTTTACACGATTCTTACCCACAAACTTTAAAAAAAAAAGCACTAATCATTAACAATCTAAAGAGTTTATAACTACATATAGGCCTACATATGTGAGAGAGAGAAAGAGACAGTGTGTGTGTGTGTGTATGAGAGAGAGAAAGAGACAGTGGGTGTGTGTGAGAGAGAGAGAGAGAGAGGTAGAGAGAGACAGTGTGTGTGTGTGTGTGTGTGTGTGTGTGTGTGTGTGTGTGTGTGTGTGTGTGTGTGTGTGTGTGTGTGTGTGTGTGTTAGGGGTGTGACCGTAACCGTGAGACCGACGGTTATAGTTGAACACCGTCATTAGAACTCTATAACCGCCAAAATCGTGTTATTAAAATATTTGTTACATTTTTTATCATAGAGAATGTTTAAATACTAATATCAGCTTACGAGGGAAACGGAGGCGGAGTTAGTGGTGATTCGGAAGTTCGGAGGCTGCTGCAGGAGATGATTTGGTAGAGGTCTGTGCCCCTTTACAGATCAGAGCGCACGCTGACACGGAGTTAGGGTTAAGCTTTGTTTATACCATGGTTTATACTCGACGCGTCCGCATGAGCGCGAAGGTGCGCGCGGCAAAAATGACCAGTTGGGTGCGCAAGACCACATTTCGCTTTGCTGTGTGCACGGCTTTTTTTGTAACAGCGATTGCGGCGCCGCATCCGAGGATGAACAACTTCAAGCCGAATCTGCCCGAGCTTGTACGTCTCACACAATCAGAGCGTAAAAATACGGGATATTTTACGGGAAAATACTAAAACGGGAAGACAGCGGGAAAAGAGCTAAAACACGTGAGAAACCCGGAAAAAACGGGAGGGTTGACAGCTATGATCCTCGGCAATCTACTTCTTTTCCTGCAGTTCCTGGACGTCAATGTTGAATTTACTGTCGAATTTGAACCACTGAATTTGTGGAAGCGAATTTGCAAAGCGAAATAAAATGGACCGAAAATTGCCTGTTGAATATTATTGGTTGTATTTTTAAACAGTTTGAATATTTTGGAAATGAAATATGAATGGTGAATATGGATTATTGAATTTTTAATAATGAAAATGTGTTTGAAATGTTTTTAATTGAAATATTCACAGCTTAAATATTCAACCATGTTGAATTTCAGCCCATAAAAATGCAAGCCCTAAAAATACAATGCATTAAAATGCAATAATGGTTAATGCAATGCCAATTTTTAAAGTAGTGCAATTCAACAGGCTTTTTATTTCAAAAACATTTGACATTATTTTACTTCCATAGCTATGCCTTTTCACCCTCAAGCCCCTCTTTCAAAGCCAGCGAGCAGCAGTGGCTGTGTCCCGGACGCATTGACGCCTCCGCACACTCACTCTGCCCGTCGACGGAAACAGGTACGTGTTGTACCACACATTCAGACCCCACTTCGGGCCGCTATGCCGTCCGAGTCGGGTCCCTGCATTCCGCTGCATTCAGGTCTGTGGACGGGGCCTCGACTGCATTGGCACATCAACTGCCTTGAGTTGTTAGCAGTACATCTTGCGCTGGGCCGCTTCAAAGTGCCGCTACTAGGCAAGCATGTACTGGTCCGTACGGACAGCACTGCGACCATTGCGTACCTCAACCGTCAGGGAGATCTGTTTGCCGCCCCGGACACATTTCACTGCCAGTTGTTCTATTCCCACAGATGCTCTTACAAACAGCTGGCCCCGGGGCCTAAATATGCGTTTTCCCCAGTGAGCCTTCTTGCACAGACCCTGTGCAAAGTCAGGGAGGACAAGGAGAAGGTCTTGCTTGTTGAGCCGTATTGGCCCAACCAGACCTGGTTCCCGGAACTAGTGCTCCTCGCGATAGCCCCTCCCTGGCCCATTCCTCTGAAAGAGGACCTACTCTCTCAGAGATGGGGCACCCTATGGCACCCGCCTCCAGACCTCTGGAAACTCCATGTCTGAAGTGGAACCTGTTCGTTGAGTGGTGTTCTTCTCACGAGGAGAACCCCCGAACTTGCTCGATCAGAGCCGTCCTTTCCTTCCAGCAAGATGGGTTGGAGCGAAGGGTGTCTCACTCCACCTTTAAAGTGTATGTTGCCGCTATCGCCACACATTACGATGCAGTTGAAGGTAAGTTGCTGGGAAAGCGACCTGATCGTCAGGTTCCTGAGGGGGCGAGGAGACAAAATCTACCTCGTCCGCTCTCTATATACTCTTGGGATTTGTCTCTGGTCCTTTCGGCACTTCAGAGACCACCCTTTGAGCCTTTGCAGTCTGGTGTAGCCTCCCCTTTCTCAGGCTGGAGCCACCCCGGTGACATTCCATATGTTTCACTGCCCCTAACCGGCCAGGCCATATGTGTATTCTCCACATGTTACCTCCCTTAGGGCGGGATGTGGCTTCCGCAGCATCTTTCTCCCCGGGAAAGGCACGCTTTCACAGTGTTATCCAAGAGTTCCACTGTTTGGGGTATAACGGAACCGCAGTTTGAACTGGAACGCAGGCCTTCCACCCCAGCCAGTTGGGGGTCTGAGAGTCTTGGATAGGGCGCTGGATATGGCAGCAACCGTGGCGTTTTCCATAGGGATCCCAATTACGTCGTCAGGTCAACGTTACGTCGAACGTGAATGACTGATAGTGAACGTCTCAGTTACTAATGTAACCCTCGTTCCCTGAAGGAGGGAACGGGAGATGTATCGTCCCGTCGCCACGGTTGCTGACCATCGCTGTACGGCCATCACGATCTCGGCTCCTCAGCGAAAAACAATGTGTGTGTGTGTGTGAGTGAGCCCGCTTCCTGTTTATACCTGCGGGGCGGGGCGCATTACGCGATTCACGCACACCAACGTTCATTGTCTCGTTCTGTAGACACTCGAAGATGATAGGGCTCCCTGAAGTGATCCCAATTAAGACGTCACGTCGATGTTACGTCTCCCGTTCCCTCCTTCAGGGAACGATGGTTACAATAGTAACCGAGACATTTGTTTCTCTGGTGGAACTTTTTGATCTGCATACTTTCATTATGTGTCCTTGTTTCCCACATTTGTGACATTTCTTAGAAGCAAATATGCACTCATTGGCCAAATGTTGCAATCTTCCACATCTGTAACATGCTCTACGTTGACTCTCTTCTTGCTTTACTGACGTTTTATGCACTCTCATTGAAATGGATATTTCTGAGCGTTGAGTTTGCAAATCCTTCACATCCTTATTGGCCGTCAATGCCTTTTCAAATGTTAAATCTGCTTCTGCCAACAGTCTACGTTGAGTACAGTCATTATTTATGCCACATAAATGTAATCTTTTCTCCATAATTACAATCATGAGCCAATTTCCTCAATACTTCCACATACTCAAGGACAGTTTCCCTTCT
This sequence comes from Siphateles boraxobius, assembly GCF_051911475.1. Taxonomy (NCBI): domain Eukaryota; kingdom Metazoa; phylum Chordata; class Actinopteri; order Cypriniformes; family Leuciscidae; genus Siphateles; species Siphateles boraxobius. The sequence continues at coordinate 18,082,873 of NW_027508931.1, read as the reverse complement.
TCTCTTGATCTTGAACTGAATTTAAACCGATGTACAATTTCACTGGGTTTTGGGTTGAAATGCTTTTTTAGCAATTTCACTAATTCACCAAATGTCTTTGTTCCTGGTTTAACTGGGCTCAATGCATTCCTCAGTAGACTGTATGTTTGACTTCCTACAATGCTCAACTATAGTTTTTTGCTTGGCCGATTCTGTAATATCATGTGCCTAGAAGACATGTTGCAAGATTTCACAATATTATTTCCAAGACTGAGATTGACTATCAATGTGACTCTTCATACCATCTTGGCCATCTTCTTTTCCAGATCTCCAACTTGTACGGATTCAGCTTCTTCACCTTCCAAAAACGTATTTTCCTTGCTTTCATCATCATTGCCAAAATGTAATAACCTTGCAAGAGACAGATCTGTTGAAGATGGTTCATTTTACTCAGGGGAATCAGCAGCAAGCAGTACACTTGATAACATCACAGGTGTGCTGCTGGCTCCCAATTCACCTAGTTATACTACGCCCTAAAAGTATGTACTCTTTTTGTGAAGAAAAAGTAAAATACTTTTGAGTGTGTAGCAAAAGAGTAGGCAAGCTTTGGGGCATACTACTTCATCATCTTTAACAGACAGCTCTGTCGCTTAGTCACATGCATCCTGTCACCGTACACTGCCCTGTCAATCATCTTGTCACAGTTAAAATCCTCCATTCAATCTAATTTAAATTCATACCGTTTCGGAGAGAAATGCGGAGACTTTTGTTTGCAATTTAAATAGGCTATAATGATGCATTTAAAAGTTAATGGCTAAATGTATTTAGCCATTAACACATTAACGCGTAATGAGGTATAATGAGCTGGAAAGAAAAATACTGACATCTCTCTCTTTTCATACAGATTACATAAACTGACAATATTTGTTTTTTATATAAATTACTTCATTTAAAAGAAGAGAATTTCAGCTTCATAAAGAGAAATCTCTCGTATCTCTGTGACAAGTATTGACAGAGTTACAGTTCATTTTTCGGACGCGTTTCAGAATGGACCTCACTGACGAGAGAAGGTAAAACGCGCATCATGTTTTTCTTTTTCTTTATTTGACGAAAAGCACAACACTTTGTTTTTATTGTGAGTACCCACAAAAAAATAGACACTTAACAGGATGAAATGATGCACAGCACTTATATGTAAGATCAAAATCAACAGAGTAATTTGAGTCTCTTTTGTACTGATAAGGAAAAAAGTGAGCTGGTATCGCCGGCGATACCGCCGACCCCAGAGGGTTAATCACTCAAACCCCTTTATCTAAACCTCTTTACATAACCGCCGGTAATGTCTACAAAATCGCACATCCTCCATGTCTGTAGTTTTTCAACACTTTTGACAAACACTTTTGTGTTTGTAGTTCTAATAAAATCCTTGTCCAATGTGCAATGGGTTGTGGGCAATTTTAGCCGTTAGAGTGTTCATGGATCTGCACTTCGGATTCTGACCGGAAATAGTAGACCATCCGGGTATCTTTGGAATACTCATTTCAACATACTACAATTTGGGACGTACTAATTCTATTTTCGAATACTATTTAGGATGGATAGTAGGCAAATTGGGATGGGATTGGGAGTGGATTCCATGGCTGGATCCCAAATGGCACACTTCATGTGGACTCGCGGTCTCGTGGCCTTAAATTGCCCGCCAAGTGTAAGAGTCCGTAGGGTGTCCCATTCGGCATTTTAGCGCTCAGAAGACTGTTACCGAATGCCACCTTTGTGCCTTCGATGCGGACTTCGGCGAAGCCCGCACTTCCGCACCCTCCAGACGAGTTACCTACCCAGGAATCATTGCGAACGCCCAATCAGATAAATGAGGGGAGGAGTTTCGTGGCTGTTTGACTTTCGGTGGCATGATGTCATAAAGCCTGTCCCAAAATACACTCTTGCATGCCCTAGTGGACTCGAGGCCAGTGCCCCCTAGGTCTGCACTTCCTGACGTCACCAAGTGTGAACTCGAAGGAGGTCCACAATGCCGGGGTTTGCCATTTGGGATCCAGCCCATATGCACACCTAACAGGTTCTTCTTTGCTACTTTTAAGCCAAGTTGAACTATATTATTAGATTGCCACCTAGAGGTCGATCTACAAAAGCTCCCTCTACATCATCAAGCAAAATCTGAAGTTCACGTTAATGAGCAGCTATTTTCGTAAGATCTTGAAACATCTCAGCTTGCATCAAATTTGCGATAAAATTCGTTAATTCGAACATGGTTAGAATTAAATGTCTAATAAGGTTAATGAGAAAAAGAAACAAGCACTAGAGGAGCCAAAATTCGCATCAAGCAACTGTGACTCAACGAAGTTACAAACTAACAAATTCAAAACGTGTGAATAGATCAAAAGATCAAACAAAGTGACACAAAATCAAGATCATTCTGATCATTCAGATCCTACAAATCATCCAGATCCTTGACGAGCCCCCAAATATGTTACGGCCAATAACAAAATAATAGCTTGTTAGACTGAATGAAATAAACAATGTCGGACCGAGCATATGAATGAGTCACAGACACTTGATGCTATTTTTAAGACACCAATCCACACCTTCATTTACTTTAACAACTTAAACAACCATAAAACAATATACAATGGTTCACACAAAATGTTTACAAAAACATATTAATATACAATAAAACAGTAATATTGTGAATATGTGACCCGTCACAGACACCAGGGACACAAGTCGGCAGCACAACTTTCGAGCAAAATGAGAAAGAAGAGTTTTTTTTTCAAAATTGGTGATGTTCAATTTTTTGGAGAATCTGTTAATTGAAATCACGAAGAAGCCTCTCCATGTTTGAGATAGCAGTATTGGTATATTTAAAAGCTTACATTTTGAGGTTGAAATCGGCTTGTTTTCGGAGATTCTAGCATGCAGTAGGGGCGTGGCGTGTCTTTGTCTGTGTGTATTTCCATACTGAATAACCTGGCGCTTTTGCCCCCGCCCTCCAAGTGAACCGCATGGCTACTTATTATGCTGTGCTCTGGCCGGCTCTATATGATATCAAAATTCAATGAAGATGGATGCCGCTAAGATTGTCGCAGACGAGCTGAACCGTCTGGCAGTTACACCGAAAATGTTTTCGCCGCACTTCGTGGGCTCGGGAAACTGAACCGGAGGTATGGGTGCGGCGCACGCGCCCTCAGTGCTTGAATACGGCGGCTCGGCTCGCTGACAGCGGTGGCTGGCTGTTTCATATGTGACGTCCCGATTGCTTTGAATGGGGAACGTTTTGTGAACAGGGAACAGAGTTAATGGACTGGCAACAATCTCCATAGAACATGAACTGGCACAGAGAATCGAAATAGAGGATGCAGTTAAGACCTTTGCTGCGATGAAGGCCTGCCGTGCGTGTTTCTGAAATGTAAGTTAAGCTTCATTTGCTCTTTAGTCGTTATTTAAGATGCTGTACCTGCTGATGATATAATGTGCTTGCGGACATTTTATTTGTGTGTGTATACGCACATAAGAAAGTGGTGTAAAGAGATTTGCAACAGTAATTTGAGGAGGTGAAATGTGATTATTTGGAAAATTCCAGAAATGACTGCTTAAAGAAAAATGCCAGCAGGCATTTGCCTCCTGCATAAACTTTAATATTGTTGACATTTTGGGCACACGAGCGTTGCGCACTATTTGCGTTATATGTAGGCCTATGGCTTATTGGTCTTTGTGTGTTGTTGCTGGTTTTGCGTTATATGTATATGGCATATTGGTCTTTGTGTGTTGTTGCTGGTTTTGCGTTATATGCAGGCTATATGGCATATTGGTCTTTGTGTGTTGTTGCTGGTACGTTGCAAATAGAGGGGCAGCACAATTGTTTTTCGCCTAGTGCGGCAGAAGTGCACTCATTCGAAGTGCAAAAAAAGCTGTAAAGCACATGGAGGAGCTTTACAGGGGTTATGGCTTATCTAAATGAGATGTAAATGAGCCCTATTGTCACCCCCACCAGCAGAGAGAGGTGAGAACTGCACAATCTTTAGAGGTCGTTTTCTCATCTTTGAGATTTTTTAAGTGCCTACTTTAAAATGGCCACAACTTCTCCAAATATTATCAGATTTCCACATGTTACACATCGTTGGAAAGCTTGGAGATTACACTTTCAGAATCTATGAATAACTCAAAATGCCCCAGAACCGACTTGTGTCCCTAGTTTCCGTGACCGGTCACATATTATTACAATTCAAAATAATTGTTTTGTATTTTAATCAATAAAAAAAAGTAATTTATTCCTGTGATGACAAAGCTTAGAATTTTTTTTTTTTAAATCTTTCTTATGAATAGCAAAAGAAAGAAGGGTTGGAAATTAGTGTGAGTAATTAATGACAGAATTTTTAGTGAACTATCCATTTAAAAGGACCGTGAAACAATTGAAAGCACATGTGAAAAGTAAATAAACAATGAAATTATTAGTAGAAGTAATCATACAAATTTTCATTGTGATTCATTATGACACAGTCCTTAAGGTGATGTCAATGGAATTATATAAGCAACAGGTCCAGGATCAGGCCCCTCCCATCTGGGGTACACAGGTTGAAGTGACTATGTAGGAGCTTATCCAGTGGGTCCATTTCACAAAAAGGATATAGCATGATTCCTTCTGGCCATACAACAATGACATTCCCAAGTTATCATATTATAACTAAACCAAATGTGGACAAATTGATTTATTTTTTCTGTTAATCATAGTTTTGTTCCAAACCAGCCACATTTTGTTCCCTTTCGTTGTCACTCAGAGTTATGTCGGATGACGACGAATGGGGTTTCGCTTAGAAAGCCTATCAACTTCGAGTATTACAAAACGAGCCAATGGCAAAGAAATGCCATGGGTCTGCGGAATTTGCATAGCGTATCTCCGCCCTACCTCGTGGGTATAAAAGGAAGATGCTGGCAATATGCAGATATGTTTTCGCTTCGGAGCCAAGTTTAATTCTTCACTCCCTAAGCCATCTCTGATTTTGTCAGCTTCTTCGAGACGAGCAAACTCTCTGGTGTTGGTGTGACGGCGATCTCCTGGCGAGTGCACACTTCCTGCTTATCTGTGCGTGTTTTACCAGTAAGTGTGTTTCTCCGTGGGCGCTTCAGCACTTGAGTTTCTCTCACAAAAGAGCTTGCACGCGGCACGTCTTTTTAAAGATGCCTCACCCCAGGCACTTCTGGTTGCAATCGACTAGTGTCTGACTATGATGGGCACGAGCGCTGTCTGGTGTGTTTGGGCATTAATCACGCTAGAGCAGCGCTCGTGGATGAGTCATGTTCTCTCTGTGGGAACATGACCATCTTAACACTAAGATCGAGACTCAATGATCTCGCAAGAGAGAGAGTCCCCTCATCCACACCCCGATCTAGCGCCTCCACGAGAGGCTCTACTTCGGCTGGTGGCCAGGGTGATCTGAGGGTGACTGTGTGGAACAAAGCGCTGACTATCCGTCCATGCCTTACAGCGCCTTCTTCTGTGTTGCAACCTGCGAGTGTTCAGGGGATTCCCACAGGACCGTCTTTTGATGTCTCGCGGGTTTCCTTTGGCGCTCCAGAGGAAGACGTAATGTCAATCGCAGCATCACAAGGCGGGTCTGATTCATCTGGAAGTGACGACTCGTCACAGCTGCCACCTTCAGGTGTGAATACGGCTGTGGCTCAGTCTGATCCAGAGATGACGGCCATGCTTTCCCAGGCGGCCGCAAGCATTGGTTTAGAGTGGACCCCTCCACCCTGTCCCGAGCGCTCGCGGTTGGACGATTGTTTTTTGGGTGCAGCTGCGGCTTCCCGTCCGCAGCCTGCCCCAATACCTTTCTTCCCAGACGTGCATGGTGAAATCTCGAAGTTCTGGAAGACTCCCATGTCTTCTCGCGACCGCTCGTTGGTTTCATCCGCCTTTCCTCCCCTCGATGGGGCAGCTGCCCGTGGGTAAACTGGGCTCCCCCCGGTTGAACGCTCTGTTGCGATGCAACTGTGTCCTCAGAGTGCTTCTTCTCGCGGCGAGCCTAAGCACCCTTCCACGCTCGGCACGGATGCACTGGCGCACAGCTGGCCGCGGGGCGGCAAATATGCGTTTCCCCCAGAGAGCCTTCTTGCGCAGACCCTGCGCAAGGTCAGGGAGGACGAGGAGCAGGTCATTCTGGTCACGACGTACTGGCCCACCCGGACCTGGTTCTCCGAACTCGAACTCCTCGCGACAGCACCTCCTTGGCCGATTCCCCTGAGGAAGGACCTTCTTTCTCAGGGACGGGGCACCCTATGGCACCCTCGTCCTGATCTTTGGAACCTCCGCGTGTGGCTCCTGGATGGGACGAGGCAGGTTTGAGTACCCTACCACCAGCGATGGTGGCTACCATCACTTCCGCTAGAGCGTCGTCCACGAGACACGTCTATACGTTGAAGTGGAACCTCTTTGTCAGCTGGTGCTCTTCTCACCGAGAAGATCCCGGAGAGGTTCGATCAGTGTCGTGCTTTCCTTCCTTCAAGAAGGGTTGGAGCGAAGGCTAAATCTTCCTCGCCCTCCTCTCGTTCCCTCTTGGGACCTCTCAGTGCTTTTAACTGCCCTGCAGAGTGCTCCCTTTGAGCCTTTGCAATCAGTGGAGCTTAAGTTCCTGTCAATGAAGACAGCACTCCTGGTTGCATTGGCGTCCATCAAGAGGGTAGGGGACCTGCACGCATTCTCCGTTGATGAAGCTTGCCTGGAATTAGGGCTGGCCTACTCTCACGTGATCCTCAGACCCCGGCTCGGATATGTGCCCAAGGTTCCTACCACTCCCTTCCAGGACCACGTGGTGAACCTGCAAGCGCTGCCCCTGGAGGAGGCAGACCCAGCCTTGGCACTGCTCTGTCCAGTACGCGCTCTCCGCGCCTATGTAGACAGGACGCAGTGTTTCAGGACCTCAGACCAGCTCTTTGTCTGCTGAAGCTGAAGGGAAAGGCTCTCTCCAAGCAAAGGTTGTCTCACTGGATAGTGGACACCATTGCTTTGGCATACCAGCAGCAAGGTCGCCCTTGGTGTGACTGCCCACTTCACCAGGAGTGTGGCGTCCACTTGGGCTCTAGCGCATGGCGCCTCGCTGACAGACATCTGCAGAGCTGCAGGCTGGGCGACACCAAACACATTCGCCAGATTCTATAATCTCCAAGTGGAGCCTGTGTCCTCTCATGTACTCGCTTCAGCCAGCTAGTACTGGACCCGCTCAGGTGTCTTCGCTTGCTCGCCATTCCACTCCACGGACTGGATACGTGCGATATATTCCTCAGTTCCTCCAGCACTCCTGACATCGGCGCCAGTGTCTATTGCCTGCGCATCGGCTAGGTGCCTCCCGTGTGCATGGTCCGTCGTCCATGGTCTTCCACTGTAAGCCTCTCTGAGCATGTGTCTTTCCCTTGGCAAGCCACCTTGCCACCCCTGGGGTTGAAATATTCCACCTGCGGCTGGACACCCTAGTGTTCTCCATATCCATCCCTCCGGGTCATATTTGTATTTTCTAAGTCCCCCCCTTTGGGTTGGCAATAATTGCATATTTCCTCTAAGCTATGGGATATGCTCCCCAGTGTACCTTGGTATTCCTGTGCTAAATAGGAGTCCCTCGTCCGTGCCAGTCTCACGACAGGGATCTCAGATTTACGCAGGGCACTGGAAGAGAGCCGAGAAGGTGGCGTGATTAGACTGGTAACCCCATTCGTCGTCATCCGACGTAACTCGGAGTGACAACGAAACGGAACGTCTTGGTTACGTATGTAACCCTCGTTCCCTGAGTAGGGAACGGAGACGTTATGTCTGCCTGCCACTTTCCGCTGTACCGCGGGGATCACCTGAGCTCAGTCTTGGCTCCTCAGCGAAGAAACATATCTGCATGTTGCCAGCGTCTTCCTTTTATACCGATGAAGTAGGGCGGAAATACAATATGCAAATTCCGCAGACCCATGGCATTTCTTTGCCATTGGCTCGTTTTGTAATACTCAAAGTTGATAGGCTTTCTAAGCGAAACCCCATTCGTCGTCATCCGACGTAACGTCTCCGTTCCCTACTCAGGGAACGAGGGTTACATACGTAACCGAGACGTTTTACAAACAGTATCTATTTCTGCGATGTTGCTGCTGGAACAACATACAATGTATGACAATGATAATCCCAGGTGACGATTATGTCCTTTATTTAATGTGAAAATAATTTAATGTGAGTTTGAATATAATTTTACTTGACCTTTGACATATTGAAAGCAACAATGGATAGGCTAATTCACCTCTTCTTGAAAATAAATTGAAGGAAACAACAATGTTCAGATTGTCAACAAAGTGAACAAATCAGTATATTCTATGATAAAAAAGATTGTTTCAGTTACTCAGTATGTATTCTTAATCAAGTTAAAATGGTGTAAGATTTATGAATGTGATAATATACTTATCCATTTAGTTGAGAAGGCATGCAGAGAGAGAAATCCACCGGGGGATCCACTGTATAGAGCAATACTCTAATCGAATTAGTGGGCTAAAGTCACACCTCGACTTTCTTCCAAATAACAAACATTTCATTCATAATATTATAAATACAGGCCTATAGTTCCTGCACATTTTTGTTTTTCTGAACTGTATAAAATGGATAGTATAAATAGGTAATACAAAACGATTATGTGGTCACCAAGGTGAATTGGTTTAGACTTGACTTCTGGTTGTGACTCGTGAGTGACAGTGTTGTGGGGGGGGGGGGGGGGGGGGTCTGTTGATTGTCGAGTGCCAAATAAACACAGAGATGGACAGGAAAAGGTCAAAGCCATCAGGTGCCCGATTTAGAAAAAAAAGAAAAGAAGACCAGGAGACCCGGGGTTGTATCTTTAAGCAGGATTCTTTATTTGCTGTAGTCTGCTTTGTCCAAAATCTTACCCAAGTCTAACTAAGGCAGTATACATTTTAGTTCATATACCCTTTCAGGGGGAGGAGTTACATAAAGGTGGAGACACTCTGAAACAAAAGCATGTAAATGATGTAAACCGGTTTGGGAACTTGCCCTAGACTGAGAGTGTTACCAATTCTAATCCAATCATCATAACTATTCAAACAGTGAGACTACCAAAGTTTCAGTACTCTGCTTACAATAGAGAGAAACAGGAAATATCAGGCTGGATAGAGCCAGATACAGAAAAAACAGGATTTGCTGGACTCTCTTGCTGGAAAACTGTTTCACAGCAAATATCATCATCATCATCATCATCATCATAACCTTAAATGCTGCATTCAGTATACGAAACTGTCTCAGTTTATATACTATTGAATTGGAACCTAAATGAAAACATTTTAATAAATTTGTAACACTACATTTCCCCCTTTGAGAGTTCTAATAACTCTCACATTATATACAAATTTAAACACTTAAAAGTTAATTCTTGTAACTTGTGATTGTCACAGGCACATAACGCATGTTCTGTGTTTGCTTTTCTTCAATTGCATGCTGACACAGAAACAAACATGCAATTTTAGGGTCCGTGGCGACCCTGCGGGTAATAGTCTTTTCTGTTAGGAAATGTGATTTTCTCGTGAGAGGCGTGATTCATATGTTGTATGAAACACTTAATACTGTGGACGCATAGATAGTACGCCAGTAGAACAAACAACAACATAACTGCTATTTCCTTTATCCACAGCCAGGGTTTACCAATCAAGTTTCCGAACCATGAAGAATTATCTTCAGTCATCTGGTGTAATTTTGCTGAAAGATCAAGAATGTCTTGTTGGATTTTGTTCAAGTTCTCTGTTGGATCCATTAACCCGGTGCAGAACTCAGGTCCGATGATGGTGCACGCTCCTCCTTGCGTTGCTAGAATGTAATCCAAGGCCACTCTGTTCTGTAAGATCATTATCTTGTGCGAAGCGAGAGTGTCCGTGATGTTACCAAGGGCCAAAGCCGTATTGTTGGCCAATTTCTGTACAGAATTCGATAAGCTTCTGACTTGATCAAGGGCTTGTATGACACCATAAGATGGTATTAAATGCTCCAAGAGTTCTTGACCACCATGTTTGTGCACAAGTGAGTCCTGAAATGCAGCCATCTGCTTCGTTGGTGGTAGGAGCTGAATTTTGTAGCTGTGGGGAGCTTGGGGTGGAGTGTGTATTTTCTATGAAAGCTGGTAGAACATAATCAAGGGTGCACCTTCCGTTAAATTGGCTGGGGAGGATGCTGTAGACAGAAGTTCCACATAACCAAAAAGTGTCAGTTGGTGGAGAGATCATACACAACTGATTTATTGCAAAAAAAAAAAATGGTAGGGATGGGTTTCTGGAGAAACACTCTGTTAAGTCCTTTTCCTCTTTCTTATCTGTTGTAGTAACGTACACATGGGATTCTGTTCCTCTTTCAATCACAAAGCTGCAACGTTCACGAGGAATTTCACCCAGTGGAGTTGATGCTGGAGCATAATTTTCCATGCACCAATAAAACATCATTGGCAGGAGTAGATCTGTCATGATGGGAGTAGCTGAAGTTAGGTTGCAGGATGGTAGTCCTGGAATGCAACAAGGAGAAGTTGGAGGAATTGTTGTATTGTGACATGTATCCTTGTTGTATAATTCACTGGTATGATGATTGAATAAGGTACACGTGTCACATTTGGAGATAGGGTGTGCCACCCATGGTATTCCTGCTCCTACTGAAGGTGCGTGTGGCATGCAAACGTCCTTTCCAGCGAACAAGGCATTTCTTGACATATTCATCAGCTCTAAGAATATGTTGTTTCTGGAGTCCACACTTTGTGCGATGTCCATGATGCTTAGTAGAACGACAATCTTGATCATGTTGATGGATGACTGAAGGTTTCCTATGTGAGTCTATGCTTTGTGTATTTTTTCTTTCTTGATGGTTGGTTCGGCAGTGGGTCTATTCGTTTTCTTGAGGTTTTCTTGTGGCTTCATATGCAGATGACGAGGTCGGTGCGTATGGGTCCCAGAACAGTCATCAAGTGGTGTCCGCACAGAATAAGAAAGAAAACAAAAGACACAAGAGCAGTCTTTGTTCAAACACTAGGATTGTGAACTTTTTTCGAGCCTGCTAGGCAGTAGAGCAGTATTTGTTCAAACACTATGGTTGTAAACTTTTTCTGAGTCTGCTATTGTTGTTCCCTCTTCCCCTATTTCTTAAACCCTTTGACACCTAAGGAACAGTGAGGTAAGGATGGACTAGGATAGGGCCTATGAGGGAAGTCTTCACCCCAGGGTTAACCACCGAAGCCTGTTGCGTTCGGTTCTTCCCGGGGCTCCTCACTGGTTCCGTGTCCTAACCTATCCCTGAAGGTCGGCGAACAACTTTACAGTGTGACAAGACATTTAGCAGTATGTGCAGCTGTAGCACGCCCTGTTGGATAAGCTTCTACCCATCTTGAGAACTTATCTATTACTACCAAAACATCAGTTTTTCCCTTACAACGAGGCAATGATATGCAATCAACTTGCAGGTGATGAAATGGTCCTGGTGGGGCTGGGTTATGTGCTGCTGGTGTAGTGGCTGCTGGTACATCATTACATTTATTAATTTAGCTGAATTATTCATTATTTTTCTGACATGTAAAACACCTCTTGGTTGTTTCTGAATTTTGGATTCCACCACTGATTTGAGAACCTGTGATTCATTGTTGCTGGACCACTGTGACCCAAATTGTGTATTTGTTGAGCCAAATATGGCAACAGTGATTCGGGAGCAACATACTTTTCCCCTTTGGTCCAGCACCCAGATGAATCCACTGTGGCTCCTTTGTCTAACCATGTCCATGCTTCATACAGAGGAACGTCTTTGTACAGATCAATTATTGATTCAGGAGGTATAATTGTCTTCTGTGCTGCACTACCTGAACAAACTTGTACAGTTGCATAGAAACAAGCCTGTTTACCTGCTATATCAGCAAGAGCATTACCGTTAGCGTCCGTAGTATTAGTTGTGAGATGTGCTTTCACTTTTATCACTGCTAATTTCTATGGACGTTTCATGGAAAACATTAGATCTTTCACTAATTCAGCATGCTTAATGGGGGATCCAGCAGAAATTAGAAACTGTCTGGTTTGCCAAATGACACCAAAATCATGAATTACCCCAAAAGCTTATCTGGAATCGGTGTAGATATTAGTAACTGATCCTGAAGCAAGCGTGCATGCTCTTGTTAGGGCTACTAGTTCTGCAGCTTGAGCTGAAAAATGATCTGGAAGACGTCCTGAAGCTAACACTTCCGTGGTGGACGTTACTGCATAACCTGCTTGTCTGTTACCTTCAATTACTTGAGCTGAACCATCAACAAACAACTCAAATTCTGAATTCTCTATGGGAGTTTCTTTTACTTCACTCGTAGGTGTATATGTAAGTGTTACACAATCGTGAGTCATTTCTCCTTCATCCTCTAACAAATTCTCAGTCATTGCAGACATCATACATGAGGATGGGTTTGTGACTGGTGCACACTGTAAAACAATTTTCGGAGCTGTGGGGGTAGTTAACCAATTTCCCCAATGGGAGGAGGTGACAGAAGTTTCTTTTGTTTCATTCATCAGTGTGGACACTGCATGAAGGCATTTTACATTTACAGTCTGACCTAACACCATTACTGATGAAGGGCCTGTGCTGTAGCATAACATTTAAGGCTGTGAGTCTACTTAACTTAGTGTTCCCCAAAGGAAGGGTGAGACGTCACTTTCCTTTTGTTCTATTAAACAAAAATAAGTCTTTCATCTTTGTTGTAATTTTGTTGAAATTAAGCACTCATGCTTAATTGATTAATTGATCAGCCCAAATGATTAACACATAAACAAGCTGCCCAACGAGTTTAATGACGAGGGGACGGGCTGCTTCAGAGTAACAAGCAGACTGAGTAGGAGCTGAGCAACCTTGTTAACTTCTCTAAAGTTCTTTTTGTTTTTCCTACACTCTTTTCCCCAATGTCCATGTTTACCACAGTAATAACAACTACTGCCCTCTCTCTTAGGACATTTGCGTTTCGGTTGATTCTCTGTGTTAACCTTAAAGGATGCTGCTGCAATTTTTACTCTTGCCTTGACATCAGAGCCTCTTTCCGATGCAGCTAAACTGTCCAAGTTGTTTTGCAAGGTTCTAGTGGCCCATGTGACATCTAAGAAAGGCAATGCATTTCTATGCTCTGACAAAAGACCATCAAACCATGTGCGAACTAATGGACCATTATCATTTAACACCTTCTCTGAAGTGTCCGCTATTCCACTGTAAGTTACAGCTGACTGACAAAATCTTGCTGTGTATTCATACACCGATTTATCATTCTTCTGTACACAACTAGTGATTTTGGACCAGTCTATTTTGCTTCCAACAATGTTCTTCAACGCTTTCAGAACTCCCTCTCTCAATTAATCTTTTCTGGCATGTTGCAGTTCAGAAGTAACAGCAGACTCAAAACTGTTGAATTCAGATTCAGTTAGAATTTGTGACATCAGCTGTGTGACTTCTGCCAACGACATGTCGTAAAGACGCATTTTACTGATCAATGCCCTTCTAAATTCAGAAAAATCTGTGCGTACTGAAGGTAAGCTTTGGGATATTTTTTCTATATCCTTAGGTCTTAGCATTTGGGAACAGTTTGGTTTTGGACAACAGAAGAGTTGGGAGGAACACTTTCAGTTCCCTCAATTCCCTGAGATCTTCTTGCGACACATACCTTTACTGAATCTACAGGCTTATCAGTTACTGATTGGATGGCTACATCTGTTTCAAAGAAAGCTTTTAAATCAGTATAATTGTTATCAGGCTGACTTACTTCTTCCACATCAGTTTTTCCTATAGCTTTGTTGCGGTTCAATTTCTTGGTTAAAGCGGAAACTTTAGCCCGAAGCTCATTGATCTGTTTCTCTAGCTCTGAGTTGCGTTTAGACTGTTCTGTAGCTAGTGCTAAACCAAATTCTCTGTGACAACAGATAATTGCTTCCACATTGTTCTTGCGAACACTTGCTCCTAGAACCTTTTTACACTCATCTACCGACCAAGTCTTGTCTGGATGAATCTCATATTTCTGCGTTAGTTCTTGTCTAACTTTATCAGTGACTATTAGGTTCATTTGTTCTCTTAACAGTATTTTGAATTCACTATCTGTCCATAAAGGGGTAGCTAGTCCACCTTTCTCAGTAGTTGGGATTAGTCTAGCACTTTTCCTAAACATTTTGTGGATTTATTTATTACCACACAAACAAACACTAAAACTTCTCTGATCAAACAGAGGGTACACTTGTTAACTCTGATTAACTCTTGTTAACCTTCCAAATTACCACCTAAACATTTTGTGGATCTCTTTGTTACCACACAAACAAACACTAAAACTTCTCTGATCAAACAGAGGGTACACTCAAAACTGATCAACTATCGTTAACCTTCCTTCAAATTACTAGCACTTTTACGCTAATCTTACCTGCTTACAAGAACAGAAGTTAAACAATTATTCTCTGTTGAAAAACAGAGGATAAAACCAACTTCCCTGACTATACTGAAGATGAAACAAAATATTAGCACGTAATGCTAACCTTCTCTGTGAAACAGTGGATCACCAAAAAAAATTAAAAAAATTAATAACTAGCACGTAATGCTAAATTCTTCCCTGCCTTACAACTGAGGATCACTTTCATCTCTAACAGAAAACTTTAGAGGATAAACTTAGTTACAAAACTCTACAGCAGTCTGTTAACTCTTCTCTGGCGGCGCAGAGGACTAACTACTTTGTACTGGTCTTCAGCAGTTCTTTGAATGGAGTGAAACTCACCAAATTTTTGTTGTATAGAAAGATTCCGCCGGGAAATCTTGGTTCAGCTTGAAGTTTTCAATGGAGGGGCTTGGAGGAAGCTGGAAAGATTCAGTCTGGCAATCTTTGTTTAGCTGGATGTTTCAAAATTCAGTCTGGAGACTCAGTCGGCTTTGTTGAGATCTTTGAGCTTTGAAGTTTCAAAAAAGTTCATTCTTTGTTGAGTTTCAGTTTCTCCATCCGGGTCACAGGGCACCATCTGTTGTAAACCTTGTTCTTCTTAAGTGTAGAGAAACTCAGAAGCGAAGACCAGGAGACTCGGGGTTGTATTTTAAGCAGGATTCTTTATTTGCTGTAGTCTGCTTCATCCAAAATCTTACCCAAGTCTAAATAAGGCAGTATACAATTTAGTTAATTTACCCTTTCAGGGGGAGGAGTTACATAAAGGTGGAGACACTCTGAAACAAAAGCATGTAAATGATGTAAACCGGTTTGGGTACTTGCCCAGGACTGAGAGTGTTACCAATTCTAATCCAATCAGCATAACTATTCAAACAGTGAGACTACCAAAGTTTCAGTACTCTGCTTACAATAGAGAGAAACAGGAAATATAAGGCTGGATAGAGCCAGATACAGAAAAACAGGATTTGCTGGACTCTCTTGCTGGAAAACTGTTTCACAGCAAATATCATCATCATCATAACCTTAACTCTCTGATGGTCTTCAAAAAAAAAATCACACTCGTGGTCTTCGGGGTCTATTGGACCCCAGACTACAACATTTAATTTTGTAACCGAACAATATTTTTTTTTTAACAAATATAATTTTACTCGGTTCATTAATGTTTTTACTCAACGTTTGTGCAGTTTTTGTAGAATTTATGATTTTTAAAAAATTTCTATAAATAAATAAATAAATATTTAATCAAATAGGATTTTTACAAAAAAACAGCATTTTATGTTAAATAAACTTTATAAAAGACCCAGATTTCTAACTTTCATTCCTGGGGATACCATGGATAATTTTACAAGGATTTGTAAAGGATGTAAGATTTTTGCCCATTTTTTGGAAAATACAGGTTAAAATTTTTAATAAATCACTTTAACCAATAGATGGCTATAGAGCTCCATTATATGCTATTTGCTATTTGAATTACTGAAAGATATAGTTTCTAAAGTTGGATTCAGTTGGATTCATATCTAAATATTATAAAATCACAATTATAACAAAAATTAAATAATTTGTCAAAATTTTGCATTTTTTGTACAGAAAAAACACAGCACACACAAAAACAACAACAACAACAACAGTGAAGAGCCAAACCTGCAGACAGGGTTGGAGCAAACACAGGATGTGTGTGTGTGTACATTTTATTTTTATGTGTATAGTGTCACCAATTTATTTTTGAGGTGGTTCTTCATTTTGTATGATTTTATTTGACAAATTATAAGACTTTTTATAGCCTTACAAATGTATTTCTGTGTGTGTGTTTTTGTTTGTCTGTGTGTGTCTGTGTGTGTGTGTGTGTGTGTGTGTGTGTGTGTGTGTGTGTGTGTGTGTGTGTGTGTGTGTGTGTGTGTGTGTGTGTGTGTGTGTGTGTGTGTGTGCGCGCGCACATTTTCAATGCGTCCAATTGTTACCAATTTATTTTTCTGGTGGTTCTGCATTTTAGATTATTTTATTTTACAAATGATAAGAGAACAGTTTTTATAATCTGTATGTATTCCTGTATAAATGTATTCCTCTTTATGTGTGTGTTTGTGTGTGTGTGTGCGCCTGTGGTGAGCATGATAATTTTGGATTGTGGATGTTTTTTGCATTGTTGGAAGTTTGCCACTTTATTTCTGTCATTTCTGTCTATGTGTTCTACGTTGTTTCTGATTTTGATGATGTTATTTTGTCTATTTTGATTGCGGGGTCCAATAGACCCCGAAGACCACGAGTGTGACTATTTTTGTCACGCCAACATAAAAACAGATATCATAAAAAAAAAATTTTTTGTTGTAGATCTAGAAAGTGTTGAGAGCCGTAGAAAGTTTCAAACCATTTGGACAAAGAGAACATTTTTTTTAATTTGAGCAAAAGTCATTTGGGGTCCAATAGACCCCGAAGACCATCATAGGGTTAAATGCTGCATTCAGTATACAAAACTGTCTCAGTTTATATACTATTGAATTGGAACCTAAATGAAAACATTTTAATAAATTTGTAACACTACAGAGCAAAAGATAAAGGTATGCAACCATGTTCTCTCTGTATGATTACAGTATCCATGTCATGAATGAATGGCTAATGTTAATTGGAGGGTGTAACTCTTACGTTTGTTAGCCTTTTTGGTATGATGCTTGCTATGCTTATACAACAATAATTTGATTTTAACTCAACAAACACGAGATCTAATTTCACCATAATATTGTGCTTTGCAAAAAAACTGTTACAAGTTCAGTTATTATTTATGTCCATCAGTTGGGTTAACGTTAGGTCCTTTAATTAGTCAACAGAATTTTCAAATCTGTAACGTTAGGTAGTTTCAAAGATGAACATTTGCTATTTATTTGCTACAACTCTATTTCGTGACAAAGTGTAGTTTAACAAGTCATAACTAAAAGTGTGCCATGCATTCGAGGCAGTAAGGAGCTAATGGTTTGTGTGATATTTATTCTATATTTTATTTGTATATTATTCTTAATATTTTATATTATTGTTGCTCTCTGCTCTTGTTAAATTTTTTATATATCTGATTGTATATATTTTTGGCACATTTATGTATATAGTGTATATTTATTTAAAGGGATAGTTCACCCAAAAATGAAAATTCTGTCAGTATCTACTCACCCTCATGTTGTTCCAACCTCGTAAGACCTTCGTTCATCTTCAGAACACAAATTAAGATATTTTATATTGAATCTAAGAGCTGGATCACTCCTCCATAGGCTTCTAAGGGATTGAAACTTGCCAGCCCCGAAAAGTTATTAAATACATCGTTAAAATAGTCCAAGTGACTACAGTGGCTCAATCTTAAGTTTATCAAGCGACGAGAATACTTTTTGTTCGCAAAAACAAACAAAAATAACGACTTTATTTAAACTATTCATTTCCTTCTCTGTAGGCCTCTAGTCAGTTAACGTAGTGTGATAGCGTAGTGCTACGTCACACGTAGGCTCACTATTGGCCGACGCTGGTCATGTGTGTGATCCGTGTGACGTACAACAACAGAAGCTTATGCTATTACACTAGTGAACTGACTCGAGGCCCACAGAGAAGGAAATGAATAGTTGAAATAAAATCGTTATTTTTGTTTTTGTTTGTTTTGTAAAATCTTTGCACTTTTGGTGTTTATATATATACATGCCCGGCCTCCAAAGATTTAGATTTTTTTTTCTTACCACCCTCAACAACCCCCCATAAAATGCACGAGTATCTATCATACCAAAGATGGTATTATGAGAAAGTGGCTCATATACTGTAAGAAAGAAAACTCACTGTACTTCACAGTATGTTTGGTATATGCAAAGCCATCTGCAAATGAAAGTGCATTCATTAAGGGGGGAATGACAGCCTAGAAGCATGTACATCAGAGAATAGAAGAGCACGAAAGAAGCCAAGTTCACAGAGACAGTGCAGAAGCATATTTGTGACCCTGGATCACAAAACCAGTCTTAAGTAGCACGGGTATATTTGTGGGAATAGCCAACAATACATTGTATGGCTCAAAATTATAAATTTTTCTTTTATGCCAAAAATCATTAGGATATTAAGTAAAGATCATGTTCCATGAAGATATTTTGTAAATTTCCTACCGTAAATGTATAAAACATTTATTTTTGTGAGTGAATGCAGCACAATCGCGAACATAAATGGACAACTTTAAAGGGGATTTTCTCAATGTTTCGATTTTTTTGCACCCTCAGAATCCAGATTTTCAAATAGTTGTATCTCGGCCAAATATTGTCCTATCCTAACAAACCATACATCAATAGAAAGCTTACTTATTCAGCTTTCATGTGATGTATAAATCTCAATTTCCAAAAAATGACACATGTGACTGGTTTTGTCATCCAGGGTCACATTTTATGATGGCCAGTCAAGCAGACATAGCAAGCTTGCTAAGTGGAAAACAAGTGTCTCTTCACCGTGATCAAGTCAGAAAGAAACGCCAAGTCATGGACCGTGTCATAGAAGTGATAAAAGTCATCGGAAAGTGTGGTCTTAGCTATAGAGGCACCCAATTTGAAGCTGCATACACATGGGACAACATTGCTGTTGGCAAAAGCCTACATAAGACAGAGTTAAGGGGTTAAAGACGTCTAAAACAAAGTGATTGATGTAATCAGCCACTTAATCAAAGAAAGCATTTCAAGGGAACACTGCGTCAAAAGGGGTGTATACGGGAGAATTCAGACAATGAATACGCCCGCTAAATGTGCTGTTTGGCAGGGATCTTTGGAACTTTGTTACGCGTACCTGTAAATGCCCGTAAAGGCCCGAAAACAGGAACTTGTCTGACCACATGCTGTTAGTTGATGGCTTGGCTTTGTAAATGCTAATTTGTGTTGGGACTGGCAGCTCAAGATTGCCCCTATTCCCCTGCCCCCCTCATTAGTATTCAGGAAAGGTGGGCTGATAAGTGCTTTACATTGTGTCAATCTACAACAAAGACTTTAGACCCTGAAAAGCAGTTTGTATCTGGGTGTCCTCTGCTCTTCAAGATGGCTTGCAAAAGATCGCTGGAGTTTTAGGGAGAGCAGAGTAGAGATGTTACTCCTTTACGTCGGGACAATGTGGCTATTCAAACTCCGAGTCCGAACAAAAACAGACTGGTGTATATGGTAAATGCAAGTTTGAAGAGGATATTTGAAAAGCTGGAGACGATGGACAAGAGGTTGGATAAGATGGAGGCTGACATCAATGAGCTCAAAGAGGCAAAAGAGGAGCCTGCTTCAAACAAATTAAAGAGAGCTGGAAATAATTCTGTTGCGGTAAGTTATTTTCTGACCGTCACAAACATTTGGCGGTGTCTGCTTAACTTCGTGTGCTTTATTTATTAATGTATTTGAATTGAGCCCTCATACTATGTTGGATGTTTACAGGAAGCTGTACGGAGATTGCACAATGGGGAAAACAACATACACAAATATGACCCACAGACAAGGTATATCTTTAAAACTATTGTTTCATAACAGTCCTTTCTTCTAAATTATATTTTTAATCAACCTTCTTTAATTACTGCTCCACAGTCTATCCTCCCCCCACAACCTCGAGGTCACAACCTATCTTTATAATGGCGTCTCCATGGCTGTACCGGACGTAGATCCTGCTGTTTTTAAAGGTAAGTCACAAGAGAATGTCCCAAGGCTACAACTATTTATCTGTATAGATTAGTTAGTTATAAATAAACACATTCTCCCCCCTCACTATCTTCCTCTCTCTAGCATCCTGCAAGACGTATTTTGAAACTGTTAGAAGGGGTTTCAGGATGGCCCAAGATGAGAACAAAGACAAGATGGAGGACAGCAGGATCATTGTGCGCATGAGACAAAGAAAAAGAAGAGTAAGTGTAAATAAATATAAATCTCAGTAAAAGACTCAGCCTGGGAGAGGCTCCCATCCCAACCAATTTGATATTTTCAGTGGTTTAATTACTTTTTTCCCTCCTATTTTGCAGCTGCTGAGCAGCAGGACTGGCGTTCTCCAGACAGAGGAAGAGGCAGCTATCTGGAAGACTACAACAGTTGACCACATGTCTGAAGAGGAGGATGCTATCTTGGATGGAAAGTCGGTGTGGGTTGTTCGGGCTCCAACCCGCAGTACAGTTTTGTCTGCGCTGTGTGGGGTGCTACAAAAAAGACTGGAAGCCTACCAGAAGTACTTGGGAACTCATCATGCACGAGTTGGTGCAGATCGAGTCGCGGTGGAGACCACAGAAGCTGGCCTGTGAATTATTTTAGTATTACGCATAAAAATATTATTCGATAGTATAATTTGAATATTCTGTTGTTTTTTTATATATAGTATTATTTATATTATAAAGTATTATTTATAGATTGTATTATATATAATTCTATATAGGTTTCTATATATATACTGCATTTAATTATTCTATACAATTCCATATAGTTATCTATTTATAAATTGTATTATTTATATATTGTACTATTTATATATTCTAAAGTATTTATATTATATTGTTTTCTATATATTATAAACAGGCCTTATATATTATATGGGGTTATATATTGTATGACTAATAGTAAAGTGTATTCTGTGCTAATGTATTTTTATTTATAGAATTTTGACTGTGTGTATATATATATGTCATATGCCCAGTGTCATTTACAAATAATAAAAATAACAAACTCAACTTTGTCTATCTGATTGTCTTGACATTATAACCATGAACACCAATGATAATAAATATTAATAATGAGTAATAATAAACCCAAATGAGGCCATAAACTGGACCAATAGTGTGGGGGTTTAGAGGAGGGACAAAGCATTGAGCAGCCAATCCTATGTAAGACCTCTGACCAATTGAAGGAGGCCACTGCCTTGTGTCCCAAAGGTGTGAAATGCTAATGTTCCCTTGCATTGACCCCGACCGGGGGATTATTCACCATGGTAACTGATGGCCCTTAGTGGCTCCCTGCTGTGCCCCAAACTTGGTACATATCCAGGAGTATTCGGGATTGTGTGACGGGACAGCAAACTCCCGTACACACACGTTTATTTGTGGAGTACACAGGAGTACTCAGGAGTTTTACATGCCCGATTACAGCTCTTTTCACGCAGTGGAAGTAAGGCAAGCAGGAATGTTTTCTCTGCAGATTGACAACACACAAGATGTTACCTCCACAGACCAGTGTGCTGTTATCCTCAGATATGTGACTGATGTGGTCCATGAGAAGCTCAAAGGTGTGGTTGAATGTGAGTCAGCAGCTGGAGTGTACCGAATCATCTTGATCGATTGCTCCTGTCTGCCTAGCTGCCTGCTGTGTTTTGTTTGCTTCGAGGCTGTAAGCTCAGTCTAAGCCTCGTATTAGTTTTGTATTTCTTTCTGTTTTGAACCATCATTTACTACCATTTCTAGTTGTTTATACTACTAAATACAGCTTAGACAACATCTCAGATTAAGCTGACATCGCTAGCTTCCGTTATTGTTAGCACAACACGCTAATAACTCGCTAGCCTGTTAACGCGCCACCCGTGTGCTCAGTTATTTATTTATTTTTCTCTCGCACGCCCGCGCCTCTGAATTCATAAAAAGCCCAGGTGAGTAAGAATCAGTCAACAAACACGATGAGTAATGTCTTGTCCTGTTATTGTCACCTGCACTTCATGTTACATGTTTAGCATAGCCTTCCCCGTCAGCAATATAGGGTTTATATGTGATAAATGCAAGGAAACAGTCAGGCTGACGGAGAAGATTTCAGAATTAGAAACACGCATCCAAACTTTAATTGAGGATAGTAAGTGTGCTAGAGCTTTAGATTCTATTTTGGATGCGCCTAGCATAGTGAACTCTTTACATGATTCGGTTCCGGCTGAATTATTGCCTGTGCAGCCAGGCAGATGGGTGACAGTGAGGGATCGCTCTAGTCGCGGATCAAAAAAACACTCTTCCGTTCCGATTACCACAACAAATTGATTTGCCCCACTCAGTGAAACACCCACTGAGAATTCTGTTGATTGGGCCCTGGTATTTGGCGATTCTGTTACACGGAACGTGAAAATAGGGACAACAGCCAACATAGTCACATGTTTGCCAGGAGCCAGAGCGCCTGACATCAAAGCAAATTTAAAAGTGCTGGCTAATGCTAATCGTAAATTCTCTAAGATTGATATTCACGTCGGCACTAATGATGTTCGACTTCGCCAGTCGCAGATCACCAAAATTAACATTAAAGAGGTGTTTGAACTCGCAAGTACGATGTCAGGCACTGTAATTTGCTCTGGCCCCCTTCCTGTTCGAAGGAGTGATGAGATAGTTTGCAGATTGTCATCACTCAATGGCTGGCTGTCTAAGTGGTGTCCGCAAAATAATATAGAATTCATAGACAATTGGAAAAGTTTTTGGGGCAAACCTGACCTGTTGAAAAGAGATGGTATTCATCCCTCCTGGGATGGTGCTGCTCTTCTCTCTAGTAATTTGGCTCATAGTCTTAGAGACAAAACATGACAATCTGGGGCTCAGGTCAGGAAGCAGACAAACTGGCTAAACCGACCGTCTGCTAGCGGCCTCGTGTCACCAAGGTCAGATAAATCCCATCACATAGAGCCTCTTTCACCTAGATATCATCATATAGAGACTGTGTCTGTTCCCCGCATTTGGAAATCCAAAAAACGTCCAAACCGATCTAAGGTTAAAAATGTAATTGATATTCAACAAATAAAAAATAGATATAATAGAGATGAGCAAACGATAAAGCTTGGGTTGCTGAGTATTCGATCCCTTACTTCAAAAGCGCTCATAGTTAATGATATGATTTCAGATTATAACCTAGATGTGCTGTGTATGACAGAAACCTGGCAAAAACCAAACGATTACATTACTTTAAATGAGTCCACCCCCCATGATTACTGTTATAAACATGAACCTCGCCTGAAAGGCAAAGGGGGAGGTGTTGCTGTAATTTATAGTAATATTTTCAAAACCACTGAAAAATCTAGTTTTAAATATACTTCTTTTGAAGTGTTGGTGCTTAATGTAAAAATATATAATGTAAACAATAAATCAAGTTTGAGAATTCTGCTGGCAACTGTATACAGGCCACCAGGGCACCCTAAAGATTTTATCAAAGAATTTGCTGACTTTCTATCAGAATTAGTATTGACTGCAGATAAAGTCCTAATTGTTGGTGATTTTATTATACATGTAGATAATGGAAAAGATGCAATGGGATTGGCATTTAAAGAAATTCTTAAATCTATTGGAGTTAGACAACACGTGTCAGGACCTACTCATTGTCGTAATCATACTCTAGATCTAATATTATAACATGGAATCAATGTTGATGCTGTTGAAATTCTGCAGCAGAGTGACAACATCTCAGATCATTATCTAGTCTCATGTAAATTACATTTAGCCAAGGCTGCAAAGCCAACTCCGTGTTACAAGTATGTTAGACCTATCACTTCTGCCACTAAAGATTGCTTTATCAATAATCTTCCTAATCAGTTTCATCGTCTCAGCATCCCAGATAGCTTAGAAGAACTTGATATTGCAACAGAAACTTTTAACTCTCTCCTTTCCAGCACTTTAGACACAGTTGCTCCGTTGCGCTTAAAGAAGATTAAAGAAAATAGTCCAACGCCGTGGTACAACGAGCACACCCGGGCCCTTAAGAGAGCAGCCAGAAAAATGGAGCGCAACTGGAAGAAAACAAAACTAGAGGTATTTCGGATTTCATGGAAGGAGAGCTTGATTGCTTACAGAGAGGCTTTAAAAGCTACTAGATCTGCTTATTTTTCAACCCTATTAAAAGAAAATAAACATAATCCAAGGTATTTATTTGAAAAAGTGGCTACACTAACGAAAAAGAAAGCTTCAAGCCCAGAAGTTTCCAAGAAACACAGCAGTAATGACTTTATGAACTTCTTCACTTATAAGATTGATAATATTAGGGACAAAATTATAACTATGCAACCGTCTACTACAGCATTACATCAGGGAGTGCATTATAGTCTCCCTGAGGTAAAATTTGATTCTTTTGTTGCCATAGGAGAGGAAGAATTTTGCAAACTCGTTAATTCATCTAAATCGAGAACATGTATGTTAGACCCTATACCGACTAAACTACTGAAAGAGATGCTTCCAGAGGTCATAGATCCTCTTCTTAACATCATTAATTCGTCTTTGTCTCTAGGATACGTACCAAAAACCTTTAAGCTGGCTATGATTAAACCGCTTGTTAAAAAAACGCAACTTGATCCTACAGAATTAGTCAATTACAGGCCGATCTGAAATCTACCTTTTCTGTCAAAGATACTAGAAAAGGCAGTATCCTCACAACTGTGTTCCTTTCTTGAAAGAAATGGTATCTACAAGTATCTACATCCAAAAATGGTATAGTACAAGATGGCGCCGCGGATGGCTGCCTTGGTGTGGAGCTCTCCAGCTATTTTGTTGTTTTTGTTCGTTTGTTCTGCGTTTAGTCATTCTTTTCCTATCAGTTTCACCAAAGACGAACTACTGGACATTAGGAAACACATACCAGAAACCTTTTCTACAGTTTTTGATTATTCAGACGTTTTGCTGGACATTCTCGTCGGAGGGACAGCGGTGTTGTTCAAACGCGCGTTCAGACGCAAACGCGGGAAGCGTGCCGGCGCGCTGGTTAAACTCAGCGAGCGCGGCCTACGCACTGCACTCCCCAGTATTCATCTCGCAAATCTCCGATCCCTTCCTAACAAAACGGATGAACTTCTTCTCCTCACCCACACTAACAAGGATTTTTTTAAACTCTGCTGCTTTGTGCTTCACTGAAACCTGGCTGAGTGAAGCCATACCGGACAACGCAATACATCTGCCGGGCTTCCAACTTTTCTGAGCGGATTGCATCGCGGAGCTAACGGGGAAAACGAGAGGTGGTGGATTGCGTTTCTACATTAACGAAAGTTGGTGTTCAGATGTAACAACACTGAAGAAGATGTGCTCTCCTAATTTAGAGGCACATTTCATAAACTGTAAACCCTTCTACTCGCCTCGGGATTTTTCCGCATTTCATTCTCGTGAATGTTTACATCCCTCCAGACGCGTGTGTGAGCGCGGCGCTACAACAGCTGGCTGAACAGATAGCTGAAACGGAACAAAGGTACCCAGACTCTCTTTTAATCATTCTTGGGGATTTTAACAAAGCAAATCTTTCCCGTGAACTACCAAAATACAGACAGCACGTTACATGTCCCACCAGAGATAGTAATATACTGGACCACTGTTACACCACAATAAGAAATGCGTATCACTCGGTCCCACGGGCAGCTTTGGGGCTCTCTGATCACTATTTGGTTCATCTCATACCGACCTACAGGCAGAAACTGAAATCAGCTAAACCTGTAATAAGGACTGTAAAAAGATGGACTAATGAAGCAGAGCAGAATCTACAGGCCTGCTTTGATTCCACTGATTGGACTGTTTTTGAAGCTGCTACCAACGGTGTGGATGAGCTCACAGATACTTTAACATCATATATAAGTTTCTGTGAGGATAAATGCATTCCTATCAGGACATTCTTATCATTCACTAATGATAAACCATGGTTTACTGGGAAACTCAAACACCTTTGTCATGCCAAAGAGGATGCTCACAGAAGTGGGGATACAATCTTGTATAACCAGGCCAGAAACAGATTGACAAAGGAGATCAGAGTTCACTGATCAAAGGAGATCACTGAAAACCAGTTTTCATCCAACGACCCATCATCAGTCTGGAATGGCCTGAGGAACACCACCAACTACAAGTCACCATCCCCCCGATCTGTGGACAATTAACATCTGGCTGACGATTTAAATTCATTTTACTGCCGGTTTGAAAAGCCCTCATTCACACCACACACCCGGTCTGATCTGCACTTCACACATTCACCATCACCTCCTGCTCATTACTCCCATTACTCCCCCCTCCTGCCATCCAACCTGAGCTTAAGGTCTGTGTGGAGGACGTGAGCAGAGTCTTCCAAAAACAGAAGACTAGGAAAGCCTCAGGCCCAGACGGCATCTCATCTGCTTGTTTAAAAGCCGGCGCTGACCAACTGGCCCCGGTCTTCACGCAGATCTTCAATAGATCTTTGGAGCAGTGTGAAGTTCCCTGCTGCTTCAAACGCTCCACTATCATTCCTGTCCCCAAAAAACCCAAAATCACTGGACTTAATGACTACAGACCTGTCGCTCTCACGTCTGTGGTCATGAAGTCGTTTGAAAGACTGGTGCTGGCCCACCTGAAGGACATCACCGGACCCCTGCTGGATCCCTTTCAGTTTGACTACAGAGCGAACAGGTCTGTGGATGATGCAGTGAACATGGGACTGCATTATATCCTGCAACATCTCGACGGATCAGGGACTTATGCAAGGATCCTCTTTGTGGACTTC
The DNA here is from genome assembly GCF_051911475.1 of Siphateles boraxobius. Classification (NCBI taxonomy): domain Eukaryota; kingdom Metazoa; phylum Chordata; class Actinopteri; order Cypriniformes; family Leuciscidae; genus Siphateles; species Siphateles boraxobius. The sequence goes on along the minus strand of NW_027508931.1, from coordinate 18,056,040 downwards.
AGTTCGGCCTTAAATACCATCATGCCTGGTCTTCTCACAGCCAAACTGACCCAGCTTTCCATGCCATCCTCGATCGGTCAGTGGATCACCAGCTTCCTGACGGACCGGCAGCAGCGAGTGAGACTGGGGAAACACATATCCAAGACACTCACAATCAGCACTGGCGCTCCCCAAGGGTGCGTTCTCTCCCCACTGGTCTTCTCCCAGTACACTAATGACTGCACTTATAAAGACCCCACTGTTAAGCTCCTGAAATTTGCAGACGACACCACTGTCATCGGTCTCATCCAAAACGGTGACGAGTCTGCTTACAGACTGGAGGTTGAACAGCTGGCTGTCTGGTGCAGTTATAACAACCTTGAGCTGAACACGCTCAAAACAGTGGAGATGATCGTGGACTTCAGGAGGAACAGCCCAGCACTCCCCCCACTCACCATCATGAACAGCACTGTGGAAGCAGTGGAGTCATTCAGGTTCCTGGGCACTATCATCTCTCAGAACCTGAAGTGGGACAATCACATTGACTCCACTGTGAAAAAGGCCCAGCAGAGACTGTACTTCCTTCGCCAGCTGAGGAAGTTCAACTTGCCACAGGAGCTGCTGATTCAGTTCTACTCGCCACAGGAGCTGCTGATTCAGTTCTACTCAGCCGTTATTGAGTCTGTTTTATGCACTTCCATCACTGTCTGGTTTGGTTCAGCTACCAAATTAGACATCAGGAGACGGACAGTCCGGACTGCGGAGAGGATTATTGGTTGCCCTGCCATCCCTCCAGGACCTGTACTCTTCCAGAGTGAGGAAGAGAGCAGGTAAAATCATCACAGACTCCACTCACCCTGGACACCTCCTGTTTGAACTGTTACCGTCAAGACGGCGACTCAGATCACTGGCCACTAGAACATCTCGGCACAGGAACAGTTTCTTCCCACAGGCCATCTACCTTCTGAACAGTTAACATATCTCCCAAGTCCTATGCCTGTAAGTGCAATACTCCTACTGTTTAGTGCAATATCTTAAAAATTCAGGTGATATTTATATTTATTCATACTATACAAAATACTGTAAATATGTTCATTATCTGTAAATGTTTATTCTGACAAAACCCAACTGTGACCATATATTTGTATAGTATTTTCATATTTTTTATAATTTTATTTGTAGAATTTGTATTACTATTTGTATTACTATTACTTGTTGTATCTGTATTTGTATATGTGCACTGGAAGCCTCAGTACCAAGGAAAATTCCTTGTGTGTGCAAGCACACTTGGCAATAAAGCTCTTTCTGATTCTGATTCTGATTCTGCGAGGATTTCCAGTCAGGATCTAGACCGCACCATAGCACTGAGACAGCTCTCATTAGAGTCACAAATGATTTGCTCATCATCCGATCGTGGTTGTATCTCTCTATTAGTGTTACTTGATCTTAGTGCTGCATTTGACACCATTGACCACAACATTCTCTTAAATAGACTAGAAAACTATGTTGGCATTAGTGGAATTGCATTAGCATGGTTTAAATCATATTTATCTGACCGCTATCAGTTTGTAGCAGTAAATGAAGAGATGTCTTATCGATCACAAGTTCAGTATGGCACTGTCACGGTATACAAATCCATTGGTTCCTTCTCGTCTCGTGTTTATGTTGTTGTATGAAAGCACGTGTGTAGTGGGTGTGACTTAGTGACATTCCTTGATCCGCTCCAGCTGTTCATCATCTCATCACCAGCTGCAGCCGATCTCATCTCACTATATATACTCACCGCTTTCTCATCCTCTTTGTCAGATCGTTTGGTTGATGTCTCGTTTGGTGTTCCTGTCCAGTCTGCCTGCCTATCCCGTCGTTGTGTTCCCGTGGGTTCGTTGTCTTGGTGTGGATTGTCATTTCGTGTCTTCACTTCACGCGTACCACAAGGCTCAGTACTAGGACCGCTGCTGTTCACTCTGTACATGCTACCTTTAGGAGATATCATTAGGAAACATGGAATTAGCTTTCACTGTTATGCTGATGATACTCAGCTCTATATTTCTTCCAAACCTAACGAAACTCACCAATTCACAAAATTATCGGAATGCATTGTTGATATCAAAAATTGGATGACTAGTAAATTCTGAAAAAACAGAGATTCTATTACAAAAAACTTCCACACGTAATAACCTAGAATACCGTCTAACACTTGATGGCTGCTCTGTTAAGTCTTCGTCGTCAGTTAGGAACCTGGGTGTGCTCTTTGATACCAATCTTTCATTTGAAAGTCACGTGTCTAGTGTCTGTAAAACGCATTTTTCCATCTTAAAAATATATCTAAATTATGTCATATGCTCTCATTGACAAATGCGGAACAACTAGTTCATGCGTTTATGACATCAAGGCTAGATTATTGTAAAGCTCTACTGGGTGGTTGCCCTGCACGCTTAATAAATAAACTACAGCTAGTTCAAAACGCAGCCGCTAGAATTCTTACCAGAACCAGGAAATACGACCATATTAGCGCGGTTCTGTCAACACTGCATTGGCTCCCTATTAAACATCGTATAAATTTTAAAATATTGCTGATTACTTACAAAGCACTAAATGTACTCCCCAGTACTTGAGCGAGCTCTTAACGCATTATAGTCCTTCACGTCTATTGCGATCTCAAAGTTCTGGCCAGTTGATAATACCTAGAATATCTAAATCGACTGGTGGCGGTAGATCCTTTTCCTATTTAGCACCAAAACTTTGGAACAATCTTCCTAACATTGTCCGGGAAGCAGACACAGCCTGTCAGTTCAAAGCTAGTCTAAAAACACATCTCTTTGACCTAGCATTCACATAACACTCTATAGACTTCTATAATTCAATATTAGGCTGCTTAGATTAGGTCAGCCGGAACTGAGAACACTTCCCTTAAATCCTGATTTACTCGTTACATCATAAGAAGAATGGCATCTACGCTAATTTTAGTGTCTTTGTTTATCCAGAGGTTTTCCTGCAGCCAGCCGGATCTAGGCCGTTTCCAGATCTGACGAAGGACTTTCGCCTGGACCTGATGACAATGCAGTGCTGAAGTGCCAACTAGCCTCTCCCTATGGAGGATCCCTATACCACTCTACAGATAAAGCGTTGTGGAATTTTTCGGTTCGCGTACCTACCCAAAGTGATAAGATAAAATAAAATTCTGCATCAAAATTTATAGACAAGTAGTTTGTTTAGGCATGGTTTGTAAGGAATTACAAACCTGCGCACATATATTCAAACGCACATAATTATAGAATCAATTCTTAATGCGCATGTGAACGCCATCAGCGTCTATCACAGGTTCAAGTTTAAAGGCTGCTTAGAGAGAACGGTGTCGTCTTAGCGGCCCCTAATTTAATAACAAATGATCATTTAGACGGAAGTGAATCAATCAAAACTACTTTAGCTGGAAAAAACTTTTTTCAAGTACCACTATAAAACCAAACCAATCTCTGTTACCTTAAATTATATGTTTATCTCTGTAAAGCTGCTTTGAAACAATCTACATTGTTAAAAGCGCTATATAAATGAGGATGACTTGACTTGAGAGTATTTTGTGGAGCTACTTAAAAAAACTCTGGCAAAGGTGGATATTGAGCTTAGCAACTGTGTTGGCAACTCAACAGATGGAGCCGCAAACATGCAAGGCCAGTACAAGGGGTTCTCTGCTTTGCTGTTATCAGAGTCTCCCAACCAAGTGCACATCTGGTGCTATGCACATGTGCTTAATCTGGTTCTGGGAGACACCTTGAGTGCTGTGATAGAAAGTGCATCCCTTTTCTCCATTGTGAACGATGTTGCTGTATTTATCAAGGACTCATACACGCGTATGAAAATGTGGGAGGAAGTGAGTGATGACAAGTGACACAGACGGCTATCTCCTATCGTGGAGACAAGATGGTGGGCCAAGGACCAGGCCATAAGCAAGATATTTGTGCTGTTTTGGTAACCCAGACAATGCTTTGTATGTTGAGTTAATCATAACACTGAAAAGGATAGTGGAAGATATGTGACCCGTCACAGAAACCAGGGACACAAGTCGGCAGCACAACTTTCGAGCAAAATGAGAAAGAAGAGTTTTTTTTCAAAATTGGTGATTTTCAATTTTTTGGAGAATCTGTTAATTGAAATCACGAAGAAGCCTCTCCATGTTTGAGATAGCAGTATTGGTATATTTAAAAGCTTACATTTTGAGGTTGAAATCGGCTTGTTTTCGGAGATTCTAGCATGCAGTAGGGGCGTGGCGTGTCATTGTCTGTGTGTATTTCCATACTGAATAACCCGGCGCTTTTGCCCCCGCCCTCCAAGTCAACCACATGGCTACTTATTATGCTGTGCTCTGGTCGGCTCTCTCTGATATCAAAATTCAATGAAGATGGATGCCGCAAAGATTGTCGCAGACGAGATGAACCGTCTGGCAGTTACACCGAAAATGTTTTCGCCGCACTTCGTGGGCTCGGGAAACTGAACCGGAGGTATGGGCGCAGCGCGCGCGCCCTCAGTGCTTCAATACGGCGGCTCGGCTCGCTGACAGTGGTGGCTGGCTGTTTCATATGTGACGGAGAATCGAAATAGAGGATGCAGTTAAGACCTTTGCTGCGATGAAGGCCTGCCGTGCGTGTTTCTGAAATGTAAGTTAAGCTTCATTTGCTCTTTAGTCGTTATTTAAGATGCTGAACCTGCTGATGATATAATGTGCTTGCGGACATTTCATTTGTGTGTGTATACGCACATAAGAAAGTGGTGTAAAGAGATTTGCAACAGTAATTTGAGGAGGTGAAATGTGATTATTTGGAAAATTGCAGAAATGACTGCTTAAAGAAAAATGCCAGCAGGCATTTGCCTCCTACATAAACTTTAATATTGTTGACATTTTGGGCACACGAGCGTTGCGCACTATTTGCGCTATATGTAGGCCTATGGCTTATTGGTCTTTGTTTGTTGTTGCTGGTTTTGCGTTATATGTATATGGCATTTTGGTCTTTGTGTGTTGTTGCTGGTTTTGCGTTATACTGTATGTATATGGCATATTGGCCTTTGTGTGTTGTTGCTGGTTTTGCGTTATATGCAGGCTATATGGCATATTGGTCTTTGTGTGTTGTTGCTGGTTTTGCGTTATATGTATATGGCATATTGGTCTTTATGTGTTGTTGCTGGTTTCGCGTTATATGCAGGCTATATGGCATTATTGGTCTTTGTGTGTTGTTGCTGGTACGTTGCAAATAGAGGGGCAGCACAATTGTTTTTCGCCTAGTGCGGCAGAAGTGCACTCATTCGAAGTGCAAAAAAAGCTGTAAAGCACATGGAGGAGCTTTACAGGGGGTATGGCTTATCTAAATGAGATGTAAATGAGCCCTATTGTCACCCCCAGCAGCAGAGACAGGTGAGAACTGCACAATCTTTAGAGCTCGTTTTCTCCTCTTTGAGCTTTTTTAAGTGCCTACTTTAAAATGGCCACAACTTCTCCAAATATTATCAGATTTCCACATGTTACACATCGTTGGAAAGCTTGGATATTACACTCTCAGAATCTATGAATAACTCAAAATGCCCCAGAACCGACTTGTGTCCCTAGTTTCCGTGACTGGTCACATATGTCAATCAAAGCACATGTCAGAGCAAGAGCTAAGGGGTACATGGAGTCCCTACTGAAGCATGAAACGGTGCTGACAGCACAGATATTCTTGAGAATCTTTGAGATTACCTCACCACTCTCCAGTTACCTCCAGGCCAGTTGCATGGACCTAATCACTATTCATCAACTAGTTATGGGGGCCCAAGACAGCCTAAAATCCTGCAACAGCGACATGGATGGTGTCACAAAAGCTGCAAATGTCTTTGTTGAATGAACAAGGAGCTGGAGGAGAATGGATCTAAAGAGGTGGTTGAGGGGGCTCTACCTGAAAAAAAAATCAGAAAGAAGATGTCCATGCCAGGTGAAGGAGCAGAGGAAGAACATTAATTGAATACAGAGGATCAGTACACAGCAAAATCTGTAGTGTTAATTTGAGTTAAATTCCCAGTGTAAATTATTCCGAGTGAATGGGTGTTGATTTGTGTGTTATTTTAACACTTGCAGTGCTGAAAAAGCTCTGTGGGGGGCGTCATTTCAAGGAGTCAGGAGCATACACTAATTTTGAGTTACTTTCCACATCCGGTTTTTTCGCGCTCATTGACGAGCGGGAGAATCACTCGTCTCTTCACTTACCGATTGGGATATTCGGCTTAAAAGGTACCACATTTATCAATTTATAAAGGCTGTTAACGTTAGTCGGTATTTAAACCATGTTTTAACGTTAAGTGGAGTGTGATGCAGTCAATTTGCAAACGTGTGGATTAAGTTAACGTACGGTGGGGGTCGTCGTCGGTTTATTTTTATTTTTTTAAATTAATGTTAGGTGATGGTTGAGAGAACATTGTGTTAGAGAACGTGTGTGAGAGGACATTTCTGTTAGGAATATTCGGTTAGAAGGGTGAGAACCACATTTATCATTTTATAGAATGTTAGTCTTAACGTTTGCAAATCGACAGTCAAATTAGGCTAGTTCAGCAACTGAAAAACTGTAAAATTACGCCAGCGCGTTTTAATATAACGTTAACAACTTGTGCTTAACAGTGTTTGTAACGTTACATTTAAGAAAACCACTGTATGGTCAGTGTGCTTATGGTAACGTTTAATCAAAGTCATTTTATGTGGCGTCGTCGTTAGGTTCAAAATGCGTTGCATGTCTGCGTGCAGGGAAAATTCAAATTTTTCGTCGGCGCCAACATTTGTGCTGCTTCCAGCGCCAACGTTATTTGAGGTTCAGATTTAACTGTTTTTTTAATTGCAATAAACTGATAAAGCTAAGCCGAAATACAAACATCGTGATGAAGATTTGTAAAACGTTTGAATTCGAACTACGGTAGCCTATATCAGGTCCATCCGCAAGACAACAAGCAAACAACTTTTAAAATGTTTGTTCTCTAAATAGAGTTTTGGGCTATGGTGGATGCATGCAAGTGGTAATCATGAACCCAAAATAAACTAATTCTGCCGTGATTTACTTTCTTAAATGGGTAAAACGTATGCCGAAGCCGCAACATCATGATCCAGATGAAAAATAAAATCAGGTCTGTTCGCAAAATGACAAGGAAACAACTTTTAATAATACTTGGTTTCTGAATGAAGTTCAAAAAAGTTGCCAGGGCATCATGTCAAACCAGAATATTTTTTTAAGTTGTTTCATTGCATATTATATTAGCAATTTTCACTGCTTGTTTGCCACTTAAACATAAGCTAACATATATCCTTGCAGTTAAGATTGAACCACTTCTCACTTTTTCTCCACTAGGTGCAGTTTCAGGATGTTACTATGTTGCTGAAGGTGAAATACCATAGTGTCAAGAAGTACATCAAATTGCGCTCAGGCTTCACCTATTCAGAGTTCACCAGGGAAGGTAAATAGCCATCCTTTTAAAGGCCAAACAAAATATGTAGCCACTTTTGCAACAAATCACAGTACATGATTATCTGTGGCTGACCTATTTAAATACTTTTGGCTGTATTTAACAGTTTATTAAAATGTTGTCATTTTATTTTAATTGCAGGGCTTTACTTTTGACAGTTCATAGTGTAATCATCAACATTAGTTAGTACATGGCAGTATACTTTTGCTGCAGATCCTTTAACATTTACAAGTCAAGGAAATAGAGTTAAGTAGGATGATTTAAAACTTGCTCCAGGTGACTTTATCTTGTTACATTCTCTCTTTTTATAGTCAAAAACAAGTTTGGGCTTCCTGATGAGGCTCAACTTTACATTTTTGATGAAACTGACACAGCAGTAGAGGAAGACATTCTTCTAGAGCTGTTGGAGGCCAATCCAGACATGTGCCTGACAGTACGTCAGTACAGCATTTCAGATGAAGGTAGGTGTCATTAAGAAAACCTGTGTTTATGGATGGGGCTCTTTGATGCAGCTGACATTGACCTTTCTTTATGGAACGAACAAGGCAGTGGGCAATGATGGAACAAGTTTGTTACTGATTACTAAAAATATCATCCAAATACTTTAGGGTAACTTAAAATGTTTATACTAAAATGGGTAAAGCCACAAAAAGTTAAGTTAATCAAATTCTCTCTTTTTAAAGAATTTTCTCCTTTACCACCATCTTCAACACCATCTTCCCTCACGGATACCACATCCCTTTCTTCAAGTGACAGTGACCGTAGAGAACTGAGTATTCCCACAACAAGCAGAAATGTATCCAGCAAAGAACACATGAGCAGTTCTGCAACAAAGGCTTCTGTGTCAGAGGCGGCAAAGGAGGTAATTGAGAGTTGAAAACTTCTTATAATTGATGGTAAATCAAATTAAGGTGTCATGCTAAATTAAGATTATCAACAATTGAAGCATTTGGTTCCAAACTCTTTATCAAAGAAAATGTTATTACTTTGCCCCTTCCTAGATTTTTACCATACAGACATGTTGTGCTATGTTTTTTTCTGATTTTATTTAATAGAAAGAATTGAACACTAAAACTTAAATTTCATTTTCCTGTTATGTGAGTAGATGGTAGAAAAGGCCTTGCTTAAGAAGCCTGGAGGAGAGGATATTCTTGAAGAGTACAAGTCAGAAAATTCACTAATGCACCGTACTCGGAGACAGCTTGTCAACCTATTGGCGAGTGATATGACTGAGAGACATGGGTAAGATTTAAAAAGGTTTTTATTACAAAGGAATTAAAAAAAAAAGGATGTAATCTTGTTATGATATAACTAATGTTTATTGTACTATATAAAGAGGAATTATTAAAGATTGACTTTCTTCACTCTATAGCAGGTTTCCTTCCCGTCAGCAGAAGGAGAAGTATGCCCTGGGAATTATTACTCTCTTTCCCTCACTGAAGGATCCTTTTTCTCCAAATGGCTATGTAAGTTTAAAACCTTAAGAAAACACAGCACCCAATTTACAGAAAAGGGCTTTGGTGTTGTAGTTGTCATCATAAAGTAATCACAGTTGCTTATAAAAGTGAAAAGATTTGATAATTCAACAACAATATTGATAATAGTGCCCTGATTTGAAATTACTTGGGTTATAAGGATATTGCAAATTAATTTGAAAAAAGAAAATCTATTAAATAAGTAATTGTTCTTTTGTTTCACAATGCTGCATCTGCACTTTCTGTAAGATCATTTTGTGATTTATTTGTGTTTATTCATTTAAATGTAACAGGAGCATTTCTATGATGGGGAAAAGGGCACTGGATATTTAGCATGGCGCCTCAAAACCATTTCCAGGATTGCAGGAAAACGGCGAGTCAAGGAAGCCTCAGTGTATCAACCACAAGGACCAAAGCGCCAAAGATCAGCAACCACACTGCCTGAGCAACTAGATGGAGATGCCTGCAGGGAGGCCATTTCATTTCTTGTTCACTCTCCCGATGAAGCAAGTGTATTTCAGAAGATGAAGATGACATTTCAACATCGTCAGGACCTAGTGCATGACCCACAAAGAAGCACAGATGTCTTTAAAACATTTCCACGCTTTTTGGATGTCAAAGGACTGGTAAGATGTATATTTCTTTTATTTAAACTTAAGTATTCAATAACCAGTGTTTTGTGGGATGTTAGCCATGAAAATACACAATCATTTATCTTCCTGGCTTATTTATTTACTGTATTCTTTTTTTCCAAAATCTTTATTTTGATTTAAACTGGTTTAATATACCTCACACTGATATAAAAAAAATAAAATCACTAATCGCACCAATGCACTGAGCTCTAGCCTCATATATATGCTTGTGTGTATAATCAACAGGTGAATCAAGACTTCCTGCTGCTGTTTGGTGCTGAAATGGCATCCAAGATGCTTGAGAAGTGGGACACCTCATTCAAGCCCAAGGTCATCAAAGAGGCCAAACAACTGACTCAGACAAATGAGCTGTGCCGACTTCTAAAAGCTGCTGAGAAACTCACAGAGAACGATGAAATGAGTAAGCTACACAGCATGCATGGTTCATAATACAAATTAGTTAGCTAGTTTTATCTTTTCCTATTAGACTTTAATGCCTTGTTTTTCCTCCTGATAGACTGGGACAGTGACATCGCTTCTATGCTGCTGCTTCTCTATCTCTTGCCACCCTCAGCTGGACGGAAGAGGACCAAAATAAGTCCAAGTGATGCAGTGGACAAAATGGTGCACTTTCACAAGGTACATTTATATGTCTCATTTGTTAATATTCCATGAGAAGACATTTTTTTTAGTTCTATGCACTTGCCAGCTTTTCCTGTATATATTTTGCTTTTAAGTGCGTTCCTTTTAGGGATGTGACTGAGGAAATTTTCCCAATGGTTACCGTTAATCGACGTGTGACAACACCAATAATACCGGTATCACCAGGGGGTGGGGTGTAGTGGAGTTTTTCCCTCTTTTGCTCCTCGTTTTTAAATCACTCATTTTAAAGTGAAAGTAAAATGGACACGGCCGCACAGGCGTTCATAACGATCCTCATGTCTTTCGCTGAAGCTCAACTTTGAATGAATGAATGAATGAATGAAAAGCCTGATCTCTTGAAAGTGCGTATCAATACCACGGTTTCTATGTAGGATTCTATTTATACAGAGAAATTATTTTTCCTGTGCATATGATCCGCACTTCTGGCGTACATATAATACGTCCCTAACCCACACCCCTACCCATTGTGTATCATATGCAAGCAAAAAGTAATTTCAGTGCATAGATAGCACACCAAATGCAAACATAAACTCGTGCTATAGATACGCAGTAGTAGGAGATCGTGTTGGAGCAAACTGAGAACGCTCGTTCCACGCACCGTTATAAATGCCTGTGCGGCCGTTACCATTTTACTTTCACTTTCAAATTAGCATCAATTCAAGGGTTGCAATTGCTTGAAAATTGGGTTAATTATTAAAGGATAAAGACAAACTTGCTAAATGGGCGCTTCCCACCATCATCTTGTCAGACCGTGAGGTGAAATCTGACTGTTGCTGCTGATCTTACTGTTATTACTGGCCAGTATGTCCCAGTTATTTAGGGGGACTGCTTTCACGTTGAAGCAAATGATCGCAAATCACAGGGGCAGTTTACAAAGTCTATTACATTAACCAGCAAGTACCAGATTTACTTGAAGGTGTATACATTTATAATATATTTTTTCTTCTTTTAGTCATGCTGCAGCATCAATGAATATATGCAGGAAAGAGAGGGTAAACAACCGTACATCCTTGCAGTTGGCCGAACCCAGAAGAAGATTGATGCCTTCTACATCGCCGTTGACAAACAGCTCATCCCCTGCCAAGCCACCAGCTCATTGGGTGCTTTTGATGAACTGTTTAAATCCCACTACGTCTTTAACTTATCTTATGATGAGTCCCTGGTCCATTTCTACACTTTTTTGCAGACAACGGTCTACAACATTGATATTACCACAACAGATGAGTCTCCAAGAGTTCGTGAGTTGCGGGCAAAACTTTTGAATAACATATGATTATGTTTAAATGTTTCATTTGTCAAGCAGTGCATGCTACCAGCCAGTGCCTAATAACTCATTTGCGAATCGGGCACAGTTTCTATCCAAGCACCAGGTTTAAGTTAATATGTGCACAAGATAATTGTAGGCGTCAGCTTTCAACATTTGCAGGTTTAAAAAAACATTTAGTTCATGTTCATAAGAGTTGTCAAAGTGGTGATGCAGAAACCTCAGAGTCATTTCAGGCTGATTTTCACATTTTGCAAAATAGTACAGAAGTTGCAGGAACAAGTGTCGTGCAGAGCCCTGATGCTGGGTATTTTGACAACAATGGATCAGGCCAAAGTATCACAGAAAACACAAAACATGTCTGTGCTACAATTGTTGCCAAACTCCATGGTAGTGGTATGGCAAATAGTGTAGTTTCATCAATTATTAGTGATTTGGAAGAACTTGCTGGTGGACTGCACTCCCAAGTTAAGCATGAAATACTGTCTGCTGTGCCAAAAGATAACCCTGTAAGATCTTCATTGGAAAAGGGTTTTGAGAATTTTGAAAACCCATTTGTGAGTTTTAATACTGAAACTAAAAGAATGAAGTATTTCAATGAGAAATGGGGGATTGTGGAGCCAGTGCAAAAAAATTTAGGAGTTCGATTTGATACAAGGCTTAATAAAAATACAGGTACTTATGATCAGGTCCCAGTAAAAGACACTTTTGTTTACATTCCAATTTTGGAAACTATTAAATTTATCTGTCGCAATTCTTACATTTGTGAACTGCTTCCAAAGCCTTGTGTATCAAAAGACAGATATGAAGACTTTAGTGATGGAAGTTATTTTAAGTCACATCCATTGTTCTCAAAAACACACACTTCTTTACAAATTCAGCTTTACTATGATGACTTTGAGACTGCTAACCCACTGGGTTCAAAACGTGGTGTTCACAAAGTTGGTGCACTCTATTTTGTCCTCCGAAATCTTCCCCCAAAGTTAAACTCTGTATTGATGAACATCCATTTGGTGGCCTTGTTTCATGCAGAAGACGTGAAAAAATATGGCTTTGATCCTATTTTACAGCCTCTGATTGATGACATCAAAATATTGGAGAGTCATGGCATTGATTTGCCTTTCTCATCTGAAAAGGTCTATGGCACTATATGTCAGATAACTGGGGACAACTTGGGGATGCATGGTATAATGGGTTTTGTTGAGTCTTTCAGTGGACGTCACTTTTGTCGTTTGTGTTTGATTGAAAAAGATGAAGCTCAGAATGTTTACAAAGAGGATGACCCAAAGATAATCTTGCGTGGAAAAGAGCTTTTTGAAATGCACTGCAGCGAGTTGCAATCAGATCCACAAAAGCTGTGTGTGTTTGGTCTAAAGAAGAATTCAACTCTTAACAGCCTACAGTACTTTCATGTTTGCTACAACTTTTCTTTGGACATTATGCATGACATACTTGAAGGGGTGGCTCAGTATGAGATTAAGTTACTGTTTGAATATCTCTCTGAAAATGTTTTGGCAAAACCTGTTCTTTTGTCACGAATATACGCTTTTGACTATGGCTACTTGGAGCGCAAAAATCGCCCGACAAGGGTCAACTTGGACAGTATCGGCAATAATATAGGACTCAACTCTATTCAGACTCTTTGTCTGGTAAGAAACATTCCTTTGATTTTTGGTGACATTGTGCCGGAAGGAAACGAGACCTGGACTTTGCTGTTGCTCTTACTGCAGATAATTAACATAATATTCTCTCCATCTGTTACACTAGGCATGACTGTGCATTTGAAGCATTTAATAATGGAACATCATGAGTTGTTCAAACAGTTGTATCCAAGTAGGAATCTGATTCCTAAACATCATTTTATGTTACATTACCCATCTTGTATTCGAAAAATTGGACCATTAATACATATGTGGAGTATGAGATTCGAGGCAAAACACAGGGTTTTCAAAAGCACACTTAAAAACTTCAAGAACATCACAGTATCACTTGCCAAAAAACATCAAATGTCCATAGCATCTAATTGGGAAACATCTCCTTTGAACCATGTTGAGTACGGACCTTTGAAAACATTTAATGTGGACAATGAGGAAAATGGTGAAATGTTTGCCCAATCTCTGCCCGCTGAAGCAAAAGACATCTTCTCTACTAACTGGGTAAAGATCAGTGGGGTAGAGTACAGAGCCGAGTTAGTCATTTGCAGTAGCACAGAACAGGAAATGCCTGTTTTTTGCAGAATTAAAAAAATGCTTTTAGTCAACAGTGTGATCTACTTCATAGTGAACAAGCTTATGGTTGACCATTTTAATGAGCACTTTCATGCCTACAATGTGTTCGAAAGTGATGAAACGGATGTGATGAAAGCAGACTCTCTTCAAATTTATAAGCCTTTTGACTTACAAAGTGCTTATGGTAAAGATGATAGCCTTTACATTGTACCATTATTTTCTCTGTAAATGTGCATATAGAGTTCAATTGTTTGGTGCTTGGATATTTTGCCTTTATTAAAAAAAAAAGTTGAATTCTTTGTACGTTTATTTTTTCCTATAGTGAAAAGGCATTTTCAGAACATTGTAACAACTATCTTGAATACACTAGTGTTATTATAATAACACAGAATGATTTAAATTAACACTTTTAAGAGTAAGGGAGTAACACGATTAAGAGTTAAAAATACTATTAAAGTGTGACTGAATGTTAGGAATTAACACCAAGGAATAACACAAGTGTAGTGTAAAAATTACTAATAAATGTGTTAAGAAATAACACCCTTGAGTGTTACATTTTTAACACTATTATGGAGTTAAGATATTATCACTATCCAAAGTGTTAATTTAACTCTGGATGGGTGAGAATTATATAAACTCTGTGAAAGTGTTAAATTTAACACTATGGGAGTTGAAATAACACTGACGTTTTTGCTGTGTACAGGATCAAGGTGCACAATGTCATTTTGGACACATTGACTGTTCTGCAAATGGAGCATGCCTCGATCCAAAGAATTTTGGTACACTAAGAGATAGGGGGCTTCCATCTGAATCACTCAAACACCTCAGTAAATGCCTCCTTAGGTTCGATGAAAGAGCACATCTGGAAGGCTCAATGCCGAGCTCTGTAGTCTGGCCAAACAGTGGGAGAGACTTAAGTTGCCACATTTGGAGTCATACACTGTCCGCACTGCAGAAGAGACAGAGGATGGAGAAGACATGGAACTGAATGACACCATCTGCACCTCCTGTAAAGTCAATTTGTGTTTATCATATCCTCTCCAAATACAACCTCCTCACTGATGCCTATCATGTAATTGGACTGGCCTACAAGGAGGAGGAGCAGCAGCAGGAGGAGAGAGGAGGAGCAGGAGGAGGAGGAGAGAGGAGGAGCAGCAGGAGAAGGAGGAGAGAGGAGGAGTAGCAGGAGGAGCAGCAGGAGGAAAGAGGAGGAGCAGAAACCAGGAAACAGACAGGTAGAGGGGCAGTGTGCAGGGCTGGGTAGGCAATCATATTAGGCATATCAATCAATCAATCAATCAAAGCTTTATTAAAGAGTCATGAAAAACCCCTCTTTCAGCTCAAGTCTAGCTCACAATCTTTTTGAAAAATGCAACTTAAATGGGAGTGGATGGCTGTGAGCAGAAGGGAGGGGGGTGGGAGTGGTATGACACGGCAGAGGAGAGGGGAGGGGAGAGGGGGGAACTGTAATTACCAGTGGCCCATGCATATCAACTGTCACTAAAAATCAGTAGTAAAACATGAGGAAATGCTAGATTTTTTTTATAGCTGGCAAAGTTAAAGTCTAATGAAATACACTGACACTTTATTTTTGTCCTTTCAAAATTAACTGAATGCCCTGCTACATGTATTATCCTACAGTAATCGTAATTCTATTTAAAACATATTAATATACATGTATAATTATAATGCCATTATAAAATATATAGTTGTTTTTATACACACTATAAATGCATATATTTGAATATAATTAATTTTCCACTTTAAAAAAAACGTAGCCTAGATCTGCGCGCTCCCTGAACCCCAATAATAAAGATGGACAGTGACATAGAAATTTGCAGTGGCAGCAGTATGCATGGCTCTGTGGAGGTGGAGGACATCTCTCCTCCAGAATCCCCAGGGCTAAATAGTTACATAATAGATGGCAGCGCAGGTCCTCTGCCCTATCTATTTGAACCATTAGCCCCTGCCGCAACTGTGGAGGAAAACATGGACGAACCGGAGGCCGCGCGGATGGGAGAAGTGTCAGAATGGTAGATAACTAAATCCGATCCTGAAATTAGCATAACGTTTTTATTCATAAACGTATAATTTTGGTATAATTTAATACAGGTGTACTTGTGGTCACTGTACCAGGCTGTCTCCAAGAGAAAACTTGTGCTGGAGGGAGGTGGTATAGGTAAACGCAGCTTGACACTCATTCACTGTATTGCATTTCAGTATCTAATTAGTAAAAATACACGTTTTACCATATGTAGGTGTTGGGCATGTTTACATATACATATATATATATATATATATATATATATATATATAGAGAGAGAGAGAGAGAGAGAGAGAGAGAGAGAGAGAGAGAGAGAGAATGTAAACATGCCCATGTAATGGGCGTGCCTTGTCTTTAATAGTTCTATGTTAAGTTGGATGCACATCCTTTAACCCTCGTTTATTCTGCGTTGTGTTCTTGTTGTGCTGAATAAAGAATAGACCCGGACCACGACCGTCTGCTGGTTGCTCTTTTAATGAAGGTAGAAGAGTGGATTTGCCTGTACAAATCAACAAAAAATACATAAGGCTGTCGTCACATGCAGTCTTTTCCACACAGGATACAGATCTCAAGCTCCTTATAGCAGATAACACAGAAAACTCTGTAGACTCCTCTCAGATAGCCTGGCGCGAACTGCACAAATCTACATAACTGATAAAACTTTTAGTATTATCAGCTAAAAAGCTTTTAAATAAAAAATGTGAAAATAAACTAATTAATTTATAAAATGCTCAATGTAATTGACAACATGAATTTCCTTCACATGCTTAATACAACCAGTGTAAACACTATGCCAAATGAATTATAATGAACATTATACACGTACCTGTACAAATCAACAAACAATACATAAGGCTGTCGTCACATGCAGTCTTTTCCACACAGCATACAGATCTCAAGCTCCTGATAGCAGATAACACAGAAAACTCTGTAGACTAGCACGTGGAAAAATGTCTACATTAAAGCTTGCAAAAAGTCTGTTTACAAGGTTTATGTTCAATTGACATTAACTGCATGTTTACAACCTCAAAACTAACATTTAAACATGCATAAAACAAAGTTTGCATTATCCAAAAACCGACATGAGTGTTTAAAACTGACGCGCAGAATAATACATTACCTCCTCTCAGATAGCCAGGCGCGAACTGAGAGAAGCGCATGAATGACGTCACAAAACCTGCGACCTCTTAAAGTGAAAGTACAGGTATTAACACCATGGTCTGAATACAACATACAGGCATAAGTATTGACAATAAAACATATCTTAAACATATAGAAGACAATGTTCATCAGGATTTGGTGACATTTCAACCGTAAAAGTAAAGATATAATTTCAACCCGGTTACACCCATATATATATATATACCCCAAGGGCCAGTAGATCAGAGTTTTGCTGGCCCCTTCTATATTTTTACTGGCCCTGAAAGAAATATAAGGAAAAGCACTTTTCCATTAAACTGTATTTATTGTATACATTAGGATTAATTTTTCTTGTCCCCTCACAATGAGAGTAAACTAATTATTAAATGAGTGATGATTAATGTTACATAGGCCTATTTTCACTTCAAAATGGCGAAATTAGACAAAAGTATATTAGTTTGCCTGATTATTTTTGTCATTCGTTTAACATTTATGACCTAAAAAAACTTTCAATGAAGAAAAAATGAAGAACGCGCTGAATCTGATTCTATAACAAGACTGAAGCGAACACGAATTATGCATTTTGCATAATGGCTCGGTCGCCTTTTGTTGGATATTTCCGGAAAACGAAACAGTACATGCCCTCATCGCCTTTCTCCACCCAAGTGTACTGTGTTTTCCATGACACTAGGAATTAGGGCTGGGCGATATGGCCAAAAAAATCATATCTCGGTATTTTTTGGTTAATTGGCGATATACGATATATATCTCGGTAGCCTACTTTCTACGTTTCTATTTGGATAAAGAAAATCTGTATTTATTTTAAAAAAAAAAGTTATTTTACATCCTGCTCAATGATATCCAAACAATGTTGATATTGAAGGATATGGAAACAAATATAGGGAATGTAATGTAGGCTATGCAATATATTATGTGCAAAAAGGTGGTTAAAATCACATTACATGACTAAAGGCTAAACTAAAAATGAAAATAAAAACAAAAGCACAAACTAATTATATTAGCTTGCATTTGATTACCCCATTATAATGGTCACTTTCATAAAAACATACTTGTAGATTTAAAATTCCACATCTGGCACATTTATTGTCTCCAACAACAAATATTTTAGCAATATGTTTATTTTAGTCAGAATTATTGCGCTATACTATTCTATTGTGCTCCGTCTGTTTGGTGCGCATGCGCGCGGTGGCGCTCATGAAGGGAAGCTTGAATTTTAGCGGAGGCTCATTTGCAGAAGGTTGTCCTCTCCTGACAGTGAAATGGACATATTTGTTTGACTTTCTAACATTTACAGATTGAGAATATACCTGTGAAATGTAAGTTAAGCACTGAGGAAAGCACCACGTCTCAAACGCATTAAACAGCGCAAGTATTAAATCTGTCAGTCAGCAACAGTATCAGAGTATCTGACAATGCAAGCTGCTTTAAACTTAACTAACATTATATCTTACCAGTTATTTTGAAGCGCTTAATATAAGCTTGTGTCATGTTTAGGACAAAGGTACTATGTTCTTTCACTGCAGGAGCTCACACTGCGTCCTCCGCTATTTTTCAGATGTGCTCGTATCAAACTTGTCACAGTGTCTGGTTTGTGTTCCCTGGGTTGCCACTAGAGGTCCTCGTTCTCACGGTGTCTTTCACGTTTGACTTCATTTCCCAGCATTCTGTCTGTCACTCATCAGTTCATTGCACTCAGCTGTTTCCCATCACCTTGTTAGTTTGAGTGTATATATACCCTGTCTGTTTTAGTGTTTGTCACGGAGTCGTTGTTATTCGTCACACCACTTTGTAGTCTGCCTGTTTCTGTTTTGTGCTTCTTGGATGGATATTATGGACTTTGACCCCCTGCCTGAACTGTTGTGAGTACGGATTACCCAATTAAATTACTGCTTTTGGAACTTACCTGTTTGTGTGTGTGTACCGTGACAGAACGACTCCGTCATGAATAGTTCCAGCAGTATGGGGTTCCGGGCCTCTTCCCAAGCCACCGAGGGGGGGAGGTCGCAATCTGGAGAAGTGCCAACTCAAATGAACATTTTCGATTGTTTTGCACTGTGGGCTCGCATCACGGAGGAGACCGTGGCGGGAAAGTCCCCCGAGGCCTCTTCATTCGAAAGAGGAGGATCGTTTGAGGGGACTCGTCTGGCCAAGTTCTCCGGAACTAGGGGAGGTTGCAGGGGAGGAGGTGGTCGACAAATTCCACGACACCGTCCTCCGCCCTGCCATGTTCCTGATCCGGAGCCGCTGGTCTGGTCCAGCACAAGACCCTCGTCACGGGTTCCGCCCAGCACGAGGTCGTCACAGCGGGTTCCGTCCAGCCCAGAGCCCTCACTGCGGACGCAGTCCAGCCCAGAGCTCTCACTGCTGGCGCCGTCCAGCCCAGCGCCCTCTCGCTCTCATGGACGTAGGAGGAAGAAGAGACACAGTCCATCTGCCGATCCAGAGACCGCTCACGTCACGTCTGCAGATCCAGAGAGCATTCACGTTCCGTCTGCCCAGTCAGAGACAGTTCACGCTCCGTCTGCCCAGTCAGAGACAGTTCACGCTCCGTCTGCCCAGTCAGAGACAGTTCACGCTCCGTCTGCCCAGTCAGAGACAGTTCACGCTCCGTCTGCCCAGTCAGAGACTGTTCACGTCCCGTCTGCCCAGTCAGAGACTATTCAGGTCACATCTGCCCAGACAGAGACGGCTCACGCCACGTCTGCCCAGTTGGAGACGGATCAGGAGATGCCCATTCTCGTGGCCGGAGGGGCACTTATCGGCTATTTAGAGCGTCTAGCTCGGATCCTGGAAACGCCCTTCAGACCTTTAGTGTCTGTTCCTGAGCCGGAGCCCGTGTCTGTTCCTGAGCCGGAGCCCGTGTCTGTTCCTGAGCCGGAGCCCGTGTCTGTTCCTGAGCCGGAGCCCGTGTCTGTTCCTGAGCCGGAGCCCGTGTCTGTTCCTGAGCCGGAGCCCGTGTCTGTTCCTGAGCCGGAGCCCGTGTCTGTTCCTGAGCCGGAGCCCGTGTCTGTTCCTGAGCCGGAGCCCGTGTCTGTTCCTGAGCCGGAGCCCGTGTCTGTTCCTGAGCCGGAGCCCGTGTCTGTTCCTGAGCCGGAGCCCGTGTCTGTTCCTGAGCCGGAGCCCGTGTCTGTTCCTGAGCCGGAGCCCGTGTCTGTTCCTGAGCCGGAGCCCGTGTCTGTTCCTGAGCCGGAGCCCGTGTCTGTTCCTGAGCCGGAGCCCGTGTCTGTTCCTGAGCCGGAGCCCGTGTCTGTTCCTGAGCCGGAGCTTGTTTCTGTGTTTGTGTCTGTCCTTGTGGTTATTTCTGTTCTAGTGACTGTTCCTGAGCCGGTGTTTGCAGTTCCTGAGCCGGTGGCTGTTGCTCCAGAGGCAGAGCCAGTGCCTGTTCCAGAGCCTGTTCCAGAGCCAGAGCCTGTTCCAGAGCCAGTGCCTGTTCCAGAGCCAGAGCCGGAGACAGAGCCAGTGCCTGTTCCAGAGCCAGTGCCTGTTCCAGAGCCAGTGCCTGTTCCTGAGCCGGAGGCAGAGCCAATGCCTGTTCCAGAGCCGGAGGCAGAGCCAATGCCTGTTCCAGAGCCGGAGGCAGAGCCAATGCCTGTTCCAGAGCCGGAGGCAGAGCCAATGCCTGTTCCAGAGCCGGAGGCAGAGCCAGTGCCTGTTCCAGAGCTGGAGCCAATGTCTGTTCCAAAGCCAGTGCCTGTTCCAGTGCATGAGCCGGTGTCTGTTTATGAGCCGGTGTCTGTTGCTGTTCCTGTGCCATGGTCGCCCTCGCCCTGGTCTTCACCGCCCTGGCCGCCCGAGGGGTCTTCACCGTCCTGGCCGCCCGAGGGGTCTTCACCGCCCTGGCCGCCCGAGGGGTCTTCACCGCCCTGGCCGCCCGAGGGGTCTTCACCGCCCTGGCCGCCCGAGGGGTCTTCACCGCCCTGGCCGCCCGAGGGGTCTTCACCGCCCTGGCCGCCCGAGGGGTCTTCACCGCCCTGGCCGCCCGAGGGGTCTTCACCGCCCTGGCCGCCCGAGGGGTCTTCACCGCCCTGGCCGCCCGAGGGGTCTTCACCGCCCTGGCCGCCCGAGGGCTCTTCACCGCCCTGTCCGCCCGAGGGGTCTTCACCGCCCTGTCCGCCCGAGGGGTCTTCACCGCCCTGTCCGCCCGAGGGGTCTTCACCGCCCTGGTCGCCCGAGGGGTCTTCACCGCCCTGGCCGCCCGATGGGTCGTCTGCTTCCCCCTGGCCGCCCGATGGACTGTCTGCTTCGCCCTGGCCGCCCGATGGACTGTCAGCTTCGCCCTGGCCGCCCGATGGACTGTCAGCTTCGCCCTGGCCGCCCGATGGACTGTCAGCTTCGCCCTGGCCGCCCGATGAACTGTCTGCTTCGCCCTGGCCGCCCGATGGACTGTCTGCTTCGCCCTGGCCGCCCGATGGACCGTCTGCTTCGCCCTGGCCGCCGGCTAAACCATCACCCCCTGTTTCTGTTCCCTTCCATGGACCTGGCCCCCCATCCCTCCCCCTGATCCTCCACCGTTCCACCTCCCTCCTGGCCTCTTGTTTTGTTTGTTTTTTGTGGGTCTTGGAGCGTCTGGTAGCCGCTCCGTAGAGGGGGGGTTATGTCACAGTGTCTGGTTTGTGTTCCCTGGGTTGCCACTAGAGGTCCTCGTTCTCACGGTGTCTTTCACGTTTGACTTCATTTCCCAGCATTCTGTCTGTCACTCATCAGTTCATTGCACTCAGCTGTTTCCCATCACCTTGTTAGTTTGAGTGTATATATACCCTGTCTGTTTTAGTGTTTGTCACGGAGTCGTTGTTATTCGTCACACCACCTTGTAGTCTGCCTGTTTCTGTTTTGTGCTTCTTGGATGGATATTATGGACTTTGACCCCCTGCCTGAACTGTTGTGAGTACGGATTACCCAATTAAATTACTGCTTTTGGAACTTACCTGTTTGTGTGTGTGTACCGTGACAAAACTACTGTATCGATATAAACGGTATTGCCTCATTCCATATCGTTTAAAAAGAAATCGATATATTGTACAAAATATACCACCCAGCCCTACTAGGAATGTCCTCTTTCTCGTATCAGCCTCGTAGTTCTTTGAAATTTTAACACGTTATTTATAACCTGAAGTAATATTTTTTTTTTTTTTTTTTTATTGAAGAAATGTTATACAGTAGTGCAAATATACATTTCTTAGAAATATAGAACATTTCCATAAAAGCATCTATTATACATAGTCAAATTTGCACAATCATAGGATACAGAACGAAAAAACAAACAAACAAAAAAAGTAAAAATAAATTTTTAAATTAAAAAACGGCAGATATATAGCTCATGGTACATGAAGGATCTCATCATATTTTTTTCAGAAAAGACGTACATTTTCTATTATCGATTGTTCTTAGTGATTTGATTAAATATTTGACTTCACAAAGGAAATCATTAAAAGAAGTAATTTTCTTACGAAACCTTTGCTTGTGAAAGTAAAATTTTGCCACAATGATAATAAAGTTGACAGTAGACTCTAAAGATTTGTTAGGGTTTTCAAAAAGACAAATTACATCCTTTAAGCATAGATTACTGATCAAATTAACTTTCGAAAAACAATAAGCACTTAAATCATTCCAGAAAATTGAAGAAACATTACAAGAAAAAAACAAATGACAGACGTCTTCGACTTCATTATTACAGAAGGTGCATACCTCAGCTACATCACAGTATTTGGACAAATGCGCATTACAAGGGTATATATTATGCAAATTTTAAAATGCACTTCTCTCATTTTATTGGGTATACAATATTTAAATGGTAGTAACCATGTTTTCCTCCACTGAATGTTATCTATTATAGAATTCCAAAAGAATTTTCCTTTTGGAGTACATAGATTTCTAGATTGAGAGAGTTGACGAATAAATTTATTATTACAATCTTTACTTAAAAGTGAAACACCATCCAGACATAACAAAGGTAATTGTTTAGAACATGCGTCATAGGTAAGGGAAGCTCTCATCAGACAAATTAAACCACTCGGAATAACCTTTGTAACAGAGTTAAATTCTTTAAACGGAACAGGATATTGGTAGATATTCATAAAACTCTCATAGGATAACAAATCACCATTAGAGTTGAATAGCTCTGCAATAAAGATTATGTTTTTATTAAACCATTTCTCAAGAAAGAGTGATCTATTTCTAATTTTAACATCTGAATTATTCCATAAGATGGTTTTATGGGGGGAAAAGTTGTGGTTGTAAACCAATTTCCAGGCTAACAGAGCTTGTTGATGAAAACTAGCCAATTTAATGGGTAATTTACCAGTGGAGTAATTACATTTCATCAAAAAAGAAAGGCCACCTACCCTTTCAAATATGTTATTTGGGATAAAATACCACATAGTGTCTGACCCAAGCAAGCATCTCTTCAACCAATTAATTAGGGCCCAAGCCTTGAAAAGGCGAAGGCCCTATTGTTTTCCTTAGGATTATTTATTAGGGCCCAAGCCTTGAAAAGGCGAAGGCCCTATTGTTTTCCTAAAGATTATTAGGGCCCAAGCCTTGAAAAGGCGAAGGCCCTATTGTTTTCCTAAGGATTATTATTATTATTATTATTATTATTATTATTATTATTATTCTAACGACTATTCGGGCACTTTTGGGGCTCTTAACGTGCACGAAAACTCTTGAAACTTTGCACACAGGTCAGAACCCGCGGCCATCAGGACCGGGCTGAAGGTGGTACCTGGGCGTGGCAGGGGGGCTCGACAGCGCCCCCTGGAACGGGGTCCGAAAACTTGGTCCATAAATCAAACACGCTTGCATGTAATAATATGAAACTCGGTACACATAGATCTCATCGGTTTATATATCCTTTGTACTTTTACTTTTTACCCCAGCCCAACAGGAAGTAGGCTATTATGGTTTGTTTGGAAGCGTATGCCCCTGAAATTCGATATACTCCTCCTAGAGAATTCAACCAATCGCAACGAAACTCGGTCAGCATGATGTCAAGACATTGAGGATGAAAAATTGCCAGGGGATTTCTGATATCTCGAACGGTTTGGCCGTGGCGAGGAAACGAATTTATGGCGGGAAACGTGAAACAGGAAGTGTGTTATAACTTCAGCATACAGTAACTGATCTTAATGAAACTTCAGCAGTGTGTTCGTTGTAAGAGGCCGATCACATGGATGTGACTATTGTGAGTCAAAGTTATAGCGCCACCAACTGGCAGCAGGAAGTGTGTCACTTTCAAAATGCTTTGAAATCACCCTCTTATTTTAACCCGATTTGCTTCAAACTTCATCTGTATAATGTAAATACACGGCAGATGTAGACCTGTGAAAGGATTATTGATATCTTTGATACTGTTGCCGTGGCAACGCATCAAACTTTAAAATTCTTTTTGGATGCTTTTGAGACTCTTAGCATGCCTGAAATTGCTTGAAATTGCATGAAACTCGACAGACAGATCACATTTATTAGCCAGTAGACATGTGCAAAGTTTCAGAAACGGGCGTGGTGCAGGGACTCAGTAGCGCCACCTTTTGACAAAAGTGGGGGGGTTAGTTTTATAGTTTTACCTACAATCATAAAACTCGGTACGCATATTGTTCAGATCAAGCCGGACAACTTTCTAATTAACTGTCATTAGCTCAGACCAAGAGGAAGTCAGATATTTTGGTTTGAATATGGTCATTTTCTCTCTCTCTCTCTCTCTGAGCCAATATGGCAAGCCGTTTTAACATTTAATCATTTTAACCTACTAGTCTCTATTTTCATGCTTCTAGTACTTATTTTTTAGATACTAGTATCTATTCCATTAAGTACTAGTACTTATTCATTAGCGACTAGTGCTTATTCTTTAGTACTAGTGCCTATTCTTTAGATACTAGTGCTTATTCTTTAGATATTCTTTTGAATACGTATTAGTAGCTAATGAATAAGTACTGGTATCTATTTAATAGGTACTAGTATCTAATGACTTAGTACTAGTATTTATTGAATAAATACTAGTATCTATTAATAGGTCCTAGTATCTAAAAGGTCATTTTCTCTCTCTCTCTCTCTGAGCCAATATGGCAAGCCGTTTTAACATTTTATCATTTTAACCTACTAGTCTCTATTTTCATGCTACTAGTACTTATTTTTTAGATACTAGTATCTATTCCATTAAGTACTAGTACTTATTCATTAGCGACTAGTGCTTATTCTGTTTAGAATATTAAAAGTGCTTATTCAAATTTTTTTTATGCTTATTTATATTTTCAGAGCAGAAAATCCGAATTTTCTGCTTATTCAATATTGCATCTAAAATGGAAGTGACTTGACGTGTGTGTGTGTGTGTGTGTGTGTGTGTGTGTGTGTGTGTGTGTGTGTGTGTGTGTGTGTGTGTGTGTGTGTGTGTGTGTGTGTGTGTGTGTGTGTGTGTGTGTGTGTGAGAGAGAGAGAGAGATTGTGTCTGTTACAGTGACAAGAGTTTAACCCTTAAAGGCCTTGTTTTTTGGATATATATCTTTTTTTATTAAAAAAAAGTGCATACAACCCATATCTTTTAAATGTATTGTTTGCTTTAAATTAAATTAAGATTGTATGTTTGGTAATTGAACCTAAATAAATTTAAAATTAATGTGCTACATTTCAGATCAATATATTTGTTTTCCTTCATTTTAATCAACACTAACTTTATTCTCATCTGAATTATAAATAACTTATTTCTGTATAAAATAAAAAATCCCGAATAATCCAGACCAACCAGAGCGCACTATTTCTACAACATCATCAGTGCTGAAGCGGAACTACCAGAGCCGTTCGGCAGATAGCCAGCAGATATTTTGTGTCACGTCGTGCACAATAACCCTAAAGGCACCAGGGTGGCGGTGCCACCGGCTTTTTATATATATATATATATATATATATATATATATATATATAAATATAGCTGCGAGCAGCGATGAAGGGCCAAAGCCGGCGGTACCGCCACCCCGGTGCCTTTAGGTAACTAAAGGCACCGGGGTTGCGGTGCCACCGGCTTGGGCCCGTAATCGCTGCTCGCAGCTATATTTATTATTAGGGCCCAAGCCTTGAAAAGACGAAGGCCCTATTGTTTTCCTAAGGATTATTATTATTATTATTATTATTATTATTCTAACGACTATTCGGGCACTTTTGGGGCTCTTAATGTGCACGAAAACTCTTGAAACTTTGCACACAGGTCAGAACCCGCGGCCATCAGGGTCGGGCTGAAGGTGGTACCCGGGCTTATTTTTGCCCCATTTGCTTCAAACTTTATGTGTATAATGTAGACACACGCCAGATGTAGACCTGTGAAAGGATTATTGATATCTTAGATACTGTTGCCATGGCAACGCATCAAACTTTAATATTCTTTTTGGATGCTTTTGAGACTCTTAGCATGCCTGAAATTGCTTAAAATTGCATGAAACTCGTCAGACAGATCACATTTATTAGCCAGTAGACATGTGCAAAATTTCAGAAACGGGCGTGGTGCAGGGACTCAGTAGCGCCACCTTTTGACAAAAGTGGGGGTGTTAGTTTTATAGTTTTACCTACAATCATAAAACTCGGTACGCATATTGTTCAGATCAAGCCGGACAACTTTCTAATTAACTGTCATTAGCTCAGACCAAGAGGAAGTCAGATATTTTAGTTTGAATGTGGATGTTTCTGAGAATTTTCTCTCCCTCTCTCTTCGTCTCTGTGTGTGAGGGATTTGTCTATTGCTTTTAATGGAGTTCAAGGTTTCAGGGGCTTTTGGGGCTCTTAACGTGCTCAAAAACTCTTGAAACTTTGCACACAGGTCAGAACTCACGGCCATCAGGGCCGGGCTGAAGCTGGTACCCGGGCGTGGCAGGGGGGCTCAACAGCGCCCCCTTGAACGGGGTCCTACAATTTGGTCCATATATCCAACACGCTTGCATGAATTAATATGAAACTCAGTACACATATAGATCTCATCGGGCCGAACATCTTTCCCCCGGTCAAGTTTTACACCAGCCCAACAGGAAATCGGCTATTTTGGGTTGTTTGGAAAACGCTTGCTGTGGAATTTGAAGTACTACTCCTAGGCAATTAATTCAATGATTGCCAAACTCGGTGTGCATGAAGTCAAGACATTGAGGATGCTAAATTGCAGACAGATTTTTGATATCTCGAACGGTTTGGCCGCGGAGAGGAAATTAATTTTCATGACTAAAAAAGGACATATAAAGTGTGTTATAACTTAGTTAGTTTTACCTACAGTTACAAAACTCAGCATGTATATTCTTCTCCTCAAGCCGAACAACTTTCTAATTTAAAGTAATTAGCTCCGACTCTCAGAAAGTCATATATTGTGGTTTGAATATGGTCATTTTCTCTCTCTCTCTGAGCCAATATGGCAAGCCACTTTCACATTTAATAATTTTAACCTACTAGTCTCTATTTTCATGCTACTAGTACTTATTTTTTAGATACTAGTATCTATTCCATTAAGTACTAGTACTTATTCATTTGCAACTAGTGCTTATTCTTTAGTACTAGTGCCTATTCTTTAGATACTAGTGCTTATTCTTTAGATATTCTTTTGAATACGTATTAGTAGCTAATGAATAAGTACTGGTATCTATTTAATAGGTACTAGTATCTAATGACTTAGTACTAGTATTTATTGAATAAATACTAGTATCTATTAATAGGTACTAGTATCTAAAAGGTAATTTTCTCTCTCTCTCTCTCTCTCTCTCTCTCTCTCTCTCTCTCTCTCTCTCTCTCTGAGCCAATATGGCAAGCCGTTTTAACATTTAATCATTTTAACCTACTAGTCTCTATTTTCATGCTACTAGTACTTATTTTTTAGATACTAGTATCTATTCCATTAGGTACTAGTACTTATTGATTAGCGACTAGTGCTCATTCTGTTTAGAATATTCAAAGTGCTTATTCAATTTTTATGCTTATTTATATTTTCAGAGCAGAAAATCCGATTTTTCTGCTTACTCAATATTGCATCTAAAATGTAAGTGACTTGACGTGTGTGTGTGTGTGTGTGTGTGTGTGTGTGTGTGTGTGTGTGTGTGTGTGTGTGTGTGTGTGTGTGTGTGTGTGAGAGAGAGAGAGATTGTGTCTGTTACAGTGACAAGAGTTTAACCCTTTAAGGCCTTGTCTTTTTGGATATATATCTTTTTTTATAAAAAAAAAGTGCATACAACCAATATATTTTAAATGTATTGTTTGCTTTAAATTAAATTAAGATTGTATGTTTGGTAATTGAACCTAAATAAATTTAAAATTAATGTTCTATATTTTAGATCAATATATTTGTTTTCCTTCATTTTAATCAACACTAACTTTATTCTCATCTGAATTATAAATAACTTATTTCTGTATAAAATAAAAAATCCCGAATAATCCAGACCAACCAGAGCGCACTATTTCTACAACATCATCAGTGCTGAAGTAGAACTACCAGAGCCGTTCGGCAGATAGCGAGCAGATATTTTGTGTCACGTCGTGCACAATAACCCTAAAGGCACCAGGGTGGCGGTGCCACCGGCTTTTTATATATATATATATATATATATATATATAGCTGCGAGCAGCGATGAAGGGCCAAAGCTGGCGGCACCTCCACCCCGGTGCCTTTAGGTAACTAAAGGCACCGGGGTTGCGGTGCCACCGGCTTGGGCCCGTAATCGCTTCTCGCAGCTATATTTATTATTATTATGATTATTATTATTATTATTCTAACGACTATACGGGCACTTTTGGGGCTCTTAACGTGCACGAAAACTCTTGAAACTTTGCACACAGGTCAGAACCCGCGGCCATCAGGGCCGGGCTGAAGGTGGTACCCGGGCGTGGCAGGGGGGCTCGACAGCGCCCCCTGGAACGGGGTCCGAAAACTTGGTCCATAAATCAAACACGCTTGCATGTAATAATATGAAACTCGGTACACATATAGATCTCATCGGTTCATATATACTTCATGCTCTTACTTTTTACCCCAGCCCAACAGGAAGTCGGCTATTTAGGGTTGTTTGTAAAACGCATGCAATGCAATTTAAAGTACTTCTCCTAGAGAATTCAAAGAAATGCCACGAAACTCGGTCAGCATGAAGTCAAGACATTGAGGATGAAAAATTGCCAGGGGATTTTTGATATCTCGAACGGTTTGGCCGTGGCGAGGAAACGAATTTATGGCGAGAAACGTGAAACAGAAAGTGTGTTATAACTTCAGCATACATTAGCTGATCTTAATGAAACTTCAGCAGTGTGTTCGTTGTAAGAGGCCGATCACATGGATGTGACTATTGTTAGTCAAAGTTATAGCGCCACCAACTGGCAGCAGGAAGTGTGTCACTTTCAAAATGCTTTGAAATCACCCTCTTATTTTAACCCGATTTGCTTCAAACTTCATCTGTATAATGTAAATACACGGCAGATGTAGACCTGTGAAAGGATTATTGATATCTTAGATACTGGTGCCATGGCAACGCATCAAACTTTAATATTCTTTTTGGATGATTTTGAGACTCTTAGCATGCCTGAAATTGCTTAAAATTGCATGAAACTCGACAGACAGATCACATTTATTAGCCTGTAGATATGTGCAAAGTTTCAGAAACGGGCGTGGTGCAGGGACTCAGTAGCGCCACCTTTTGACAAAAGTGGGGGGGTTAGTTTTATAGTTTTATCTACAATCATAAAACTCGGTACGCATATTGTTCAGATCAAGCCGGACAACTTTCTAATTAACTGTCATTAGCTCAGACCAAGAGGAAGTCAGATATTTTGGTTTGAATATGGTCATTTTCTCTCTCTCTCTCTCTCTCTCTGAGCCAATATGGCAAGCTGTTTTAACATTTAATCATTTAAACCTACTAGTCTCTATTTTCATGCTTCTAGTACTTATTTTTTAGATACTAGTATCTATTCCATTAAGTACTAGTACTTATTCATTAGCGACTAGTGCTTATTCTTTAGTACTAGTGCCTATTCTTTAGATACTAGTGCTTATTCTTTAGATATTCTTTTGAATACGTATTAGTAGCTAATGAATAAGTACTGGTATCTATTTAATAGGTACTAGTATCTAATGACTTAGTACTAGTATTTATTGAATAAATACTAGTATCTATTAATAGGTACTAGTATCTAAAAGGTCATTCTCTCTCTCTCTCTCTCTCTCTCTGAGCCAATATGGCAAGCCGTTTTAACATTTTATCATTTTAACCTACTAGTCTCTATTTTCATGCTACTAGTACTTATTTTTTAGATACTAGTATCTATTCCATTAAGTACTAGTACTTATTCATTAGCGACTAGTGCTTATTCTGTTTAGAATATTAAAAGTGCTTATTCAATTTTTTTTTATGCTTATTTATATTTTCAGAGCAGAAAATCCGAATTTTCTGCTTATTCAATATTGCATCTAAAATGGAAGTGACTTGACGTGTGTGTGTGTGTGTGTGTGTGTGTGTGTGTGTGTGTGTGTGTGTGTGTGTGTGTGTGTGTGTGTGTGTGTGTGTGTGTGTGTGTGTGTGTGAGAGAGAGAGAGAGATTGTGTCTGTTACAGTGACAAGAGTTTAACCCTTTAAGGCCTTGTTTTTTGGATATATATCTTTTTTTATTAAAAAAAAAGTGCATGCAACCCATATCTTTTAAATGTATTGTTTGCTTTAAATTAAATCAAGATTGTATGTTTGGTAATTGAACCTAAATAAATTTAAAATTAATGTGCTATATTTCAGATCAATATATTTGTTTTCCTTCATTTTAATCAACACTAACTTTATTCTCATCTGAATTATAAATAACTTATTTCTGTATAAAATAAAAAATCCTGAATAATCCAGACCAACCAGAGCGCACTATTTCTACAACATCATCAGTGCTGAAGCGGAACTACCAGAGCCGTTCGGCAGATAGCCAGCAGATATTTTGTGTCACGCCGTGCACAATAACCCTAAAGGCACCAGGGTGGCGGTGCCACCGGCTTTTTATATATATATATATATATATATATATATATATATATATATATATATATATAGCTGCGAGCAGCGATGAAGGGCCAAAGCCGGCGGTACCGCCACCCCGGTACCTTTAGGTAACTAAAGGCACCGGGGTTGCAGTGCCACCGGCTTGGGCCCGTAATCGCTGCTCGCAGCTATATTTATTATTATTATTATTATTATTAGGGCCCAAGCCTTGAAAAGGCGAAGGCCCTATTGTTTTCCTAAGGATTATTATTATTATTATTATTATTATTATTATTATTATTATTATTATTATAATGACTATTCGGGCACTTTTGGGGCTCTTAACGTGCACGAAAACTCTTGAAACTTTGCACACAGGTCAGAACCCGCGGCCATCAGGGCCGGGCTGAAGGTGGTACCCGGGCGTGGCAGGGGGGCTCGACAGCGCCCCCTGGAACGGGGTCCGAAAACTTGGTCCATAAATCAAACACGCTTGCATGTAATAATATGAAACTCGGTACACATATAGATCTCATCGGTTTATATATCCTTTGTACTTTTACTTTTTACCCCAGCCCAACAGGAAGTCGGCTATTATGGTTTGTTTGGAAACGCATGCAATGGAATTCAAAACACTTCTCCTAGGAAATTCGTCCAATCACCACGAAATTCGGTCAGCATGAAGTCAAGCAATTGAGGATGAAAAATTGCCAGCGGATTTTTGATATCTCGAACGGTTTGGCCGTGGCGAGGAAACGAAATGATGGCGAATAATGGAAACAGGAAGAGTGTTATAACTTCTTCATACATTAACTGATCTTGATGAAACTTCAGTAGTGTGTTCGTTGTAAGAGGCCGATCACATGGATGTGACTATTTTACACTCAATAGCTCCAACCAACAGGAAGTCAGATATTTTGGTTTGAAAATTGTCATTTTATGTCTCTCTCTCTCTGAGCCTACGTCTCTGTGTGTGTGTCTGTGAGTGTGGGGAGGGGGAGGGGGGCTAGATTAACCATTTCACTGCTGTTTGGTCTGGCCTGCATTAAAAAAGAAAATAAATGTCTTACGCCTTGTATTTTTTAAATAAGTTGTATTTAATAAGTAAAGGCATATAACCAGTTGAATTGTAGTGTATTGAAAATTGTTTTATTTAATAAGTTTATTAATTAAATTAATTTGGTCCATAAACTTGGTCAGAAAATTTGGTCCATAAATTAAACACACTTGCATGTACTCGGTAACTCGGTACACATAAAGATCTCATCGGGCCAAACAACTTTAAGCCAGCCCAACAGGAAGTGGGCTATTTTGGTCTTAATGTGGATTTTTGGCAAAATCAGCCTCTGATTTTTTACCCACTCCTCTTAAGTGGTTTATTCAATTCCCACCAAACTTTTTCAACATGATGAAAATACATTA
Organism: Siphateles boraxobius; assembly: GCF_051911475.1. Classification (NCBI taxonomy): domain Eukaryota; kingdom Metazoa; phylum Chordata; class Actinopteri; order Cypriniformes; family Leuciscidae; genus Siphateles; species Siphateles boraxobius. The sequence continues at coordinate 18,023,741 of NW_027508931.1, read as the reverse complement.
AAGAAGCTAAATTGTGAATGGCTATTGAATATCTCAAATTGTTTTGCTATGGCGAGGGATTAAAGTCATGTCAAAAAAGTAAACACTAAAAGCCTCATATCTTCTAAAAAATTAATTATACACCATTTATTTCTAGATAAAATTACACAAATATCAGAACTAAACCCATTTTATTCTTGTTTTCAATTTAAGAATAATGTACAAGTTTAAAAACAGCCAGAATGTGCTATTCAGTTAAAAAATAAATACATCAAGTAATACAAAGGGCTATACTGCCCTCTTGTGTCCAAAATGATATCAACTCAGTACATAAAACTTTTTTATCAGGTATGGCTATTGTAATTAAATATAAATATATTAGGTATGTGGCTGTGAGGATCTTTTCCCACCGGTTAATCGACGTTAGACACCAGCGAGGCCTTTTAAATCGCTAATATAAAAGTGAAAGTAAAGTATAAGGACGTCCGCACGGACATTTATAGTGGTGGCGCTCGCAGTGCGCTCAAATGAATTTCTATGGAAGTAGAAATGAAAAAACGTTCGCTCTGTTCTGCTCGCTCGTCGCCATGGACGCGCACCGTTATGAATGCCAGTGCAGCCGCATACTTTTTAGTGTCACTTTAAAATTAGCACCATATCGGGGGCCATATTGTTTCCGGTTTTCAGGTAAAACACAACAACAAATGAGTAAATGACAGATTCGCTTAAATAGGCGCTTTTACACAAAATATTCCGTCATCATTTTTTTCAGTCAGCTCTTCACTCTCGTGATTAATGAATTTTGACTCCTGTTGCTGATCTTTGCTGCAACTTTCGTTCAGCTCACAATTTAGTAAGCAAACACGCTTCAAATGTGTTTTTATTTTATTTTTGTGTATACATGTGTGTATATATATATATATATATATATATATATAGCTTATGTTTCAAATATGAGTTAATTAACAATCGTTGGAAAGAATGATACTTTTAAACATATCACTAAACCGTCATTAGGTGTCGCCAGGCGACCGTCTTAATGAGCGAGTCATTGATTCATTCGTTCAAACGATTCGTTCGAACGGCTGAGTCATTCATGAATGAGACAGATTATGGATTGGTCGTTGAATCTTTGAGTCAACCGATTCGTTCAAAATGCTGAATCATTCAGTAATGAGAACGCGTTGCTGTGAGATCCTCGATGGTTCTGCTGTGATCTTTGTTTAACTATTTTCGCTGCTGAAACAGAAAAAAAGTCAATATTGCATCTAAAATGTAAGTGATTTGATGTGTGTGTGTGTGTGTGTGTGTGTGTGTGTGTGTGTGTGTGTGTGTGTGTGTGTGTGTGTGTGTGTGTGATTGTGTCTGTTACAGTGATTGTTTAACCCTTGTTAAAGTTTAGGCCTTGTCTTTTTGGATATATATCTTTTTATATAAAAAAATAGCATACAACCCATATATTTTAAATGTATTGTTTGCTTTAAATTACATTGAGATTTGTATGTTTGGTAATTGAACCTGAATGAATTTTAAATGAATGTGCTATATTTCAGATCATATATTTGTTTTCCTTAAAATTTGAACTAGCACTAACTTTATTCTCATCTGAATGATAGATTATTTATTTATGTATAAAATAAAAACACATTTGATTTTTCTTTTTTAATCAATGTAGAATGTGTAACTGAAAAAATAAACAGATTAGGGCTCTGTTCGAGGACAAGAAATGAAAACCAATGCAATATGATGAATGTCCAAAAGATTTTTTTGCTTTTAAACTATGTGTGTGTGTGTGTGTGTGTGTGTGTAAGAGATTTTGGTTGGGTGACAGTTGTAGTTTAGCAGTACAGTTTGACAAAAGCACAATGTTGTGTTTTATTGCGATTGTACACAAATATAAGTAAACACTTTGCAGTTTGAATAATGTCCTGTATGAAGAAAAGGACGGAGTATGTTTTTATGTCTACATTGTTCAATCACGCCTCACACACACACACACACAAACTATTTTTCTAATCTGATCAGGCAAATATTCTGGTCTTGGCACACTTCATATAACTTTCAAACTTGTGTACTTATTTCATGTGTCCATTAAGTCCATGAGACCGTAGGGTGTCTCATTTTTCATTGTAGGTTTCAGAAGGTTGCTCACGCATACTTTGTGGTTGATATGTGCCCTCAATGCACACTTTTGCAGAGCCCACACCAATGCAAGCTCTACAGCACACATCTTCTCAAAGGTCAAAGCGGGGTTACGTTATTGCCCGTCATGCACAGTAACCCAAAGGCACCAGGGTGGCGGTGCCACCGGCTTGTTTATATATATATATATATATATATATATATAAATATAGCTGCGAGCAGCGATGAAGGGCCAAAGCCGGCGGCACCGCAACCCCGGTGCCTTTACCTAAAGGCACCGGGGTTGCGGTACCGCCGGCTTGGGCCCGTAATCGCTGCTCGCAGCTATATTTATATATATATATATATTTCTTCTTCTTCTTCTTCTTCTTTTTATTATTTTACTACCTTTTGGGCACTTTTGGGGGCCTTAACGTGCTCAAAAACTCTTGAAACTTTGCACACGCGTCAGAACCCGCGGCCATCAGGGCCGGGCTGAAGATGGTACCCGGGCGTGGCAGGGGGGCTCGACAGGGTCCGAAAACTTGGTCCATAAATCAAACACGCTTGCATGTAATAATATGAAACTCAGTACACAGAAAAAGAAAAGGTCATTTTCTCTCTCTCTCTCTCTGAGCCAATATGGCAAGCCGTTTTAACATTTTATCATTTTAACCTACTAGTCTCTATTTTCATGCTACTAGTACTTATTTTTTAGATACTAGTATCTATTCCATTAAGTACTAGTACTTATTCATTAGCGACTAGTGCTTATTCTGTTTAGAATATTAAAAGTGCTTATTCAATTTTTATGCTTATTTATATTTTCAGAGCAGAAAATCCGAATTTTCTGCTTATTCAATATTGCATCTAAAATGGAAGTGACTTGACGTGTGTGTGTGTGTGTGTGTGTGTGTGTGTGTGTGTGTGTGTGTGTGTGTGTGTGTGTGTGTGTGTGTGAGAGAGAGAGAGAGAGAGATTGTGTCTGTTACAGTGACAAGAGTTTAACCCTTTAAGGCCTTGTTTTTTGGATATATATTTTTTTTTATTAAAAAAAAGTGCATACAACCCATATCTTTTAAATGTATTGTTTGCTTTAAATTAAATTAAGATTGTATGTTTGGTAATTGAACCTAAATAAATGTGCTATATTTCAGATCAATATATTTGTTTTCCTTCATTTTAATCAACACTAACTTTATTCTCATCTGAATTATAAATAACTTATTTCTGTATAAAATAAAAAATCCCGAATAATCCAGACCAACCAGAGCGCACTATTTCTACAACATCATCAGTGCTGAAGCGGAACTACCAGAGCCGTTCGGCAGATAGCCAGCAGATATTTTGTGTCACGTCGTGCACAATAACCCTAAAGGCACCAGGGTGGCTGTCACGGTGTATGAATTCATTGTCTCTCTCTCGTCTTGCGTGCTGTTGTGTGTGTGTGCGTTAATTGTGGGCGTGGTCACTGATCAGCGATGATCAACAGCGCCAGCTGGCTTCAATCAGTTTTTTCCTTTATATGTTCAATAACTGGTGTCTTATGTTGTCAGATCGTTGTTCTTCCCGGTGTGTTCCTGTTCCTGAGCTGTTCTTCCTCCTGTGGATTTCCCTTGTGTCGTCGTCGTGTTTCCTCGAGTTTCCCTTGCACTTCCACGGATTACTGAGTACCTCCCTGGAGATTCATCACGGGACTGAGCACTTCACTGGAGATTCATCACTGGACTGGAAGCACTTCACTGGAGATTCATCACTGGACTGTGTAGAAGATTTTATTATTTAGAAAACAAGTAATTTTGCTATATATTTGGACACAATTATTTCTTCTGTCTGTGACTTTGGATTTCCTCTGTGTATGTGAAAGACCTTGAATGGAATGTTGTTTGCTGCAGAAAATTCTATTCTGAGAAGTCACATGGTAAAAGACCTTTACCCAAATCTATCTATAGGGTGTGTTACCTTCTTTGGAAGAAGATGTATGTATATAACTCTGAACCAAAATGTACTCGGGAGCGCACTGGAAGGCCAGAGGGCCAGAGAGCGTTAGAGCGCCGTTCTATGGAACGGGACGGCGTTCGAAAATAAAGTCTAATTATTTCTGGCATCAAAGATCTCTGCGAAGTTATTTTTCAGAAAGATTGAAAACCACAACAACTGGAAGCACCTCACTAGAGATTCTTCACTGGTTGTCCACCGAGGTCCCTGTGTCACCCTCCATCTGCGCTGGTGTCCGTCCGATCCACCATTCTGACCAGCTGTGTTGTTTCCCTTGTTGTGTGCCTGACCGTGTTGTTCTTATACTTACCATTACTAATAAAGCGTTTTTGCTATTGCATCCTTCTCCAGCTTCTGTCACAGTGGCGGTGCCACCGGCTTTTTATATATATATATATAAATATAGCTGCGAGCAGCGATGAAGGGCCAAAGCCGGCGGTACCGCCACCCCGGTGCCTTTAGGTAACTAAAGGCACCGGGGTTGCGGTGCCACCGGCTTGGGCCCGTAATCGCTGCTCGCAGCTATATTTTATTCTTCTTCTTCTTCTTTTTATTATTTTACTACCTTTTGGGCACTTTTGGGGGCCTTAACGTGCTCAAAAACTCTTGAAACTTTGTACACGCGTCAGAACCCGCGGCCATCAGGGCCGGGCTGAAGATGGTACCCGGGCGTGGCAGGGGGGCTCGACAGCGTCTCCTGGAACGGGGTTTGAACACTTGTCCATATATCAAACACGCTTGCATGTAATAATCTGAAACTCGGTACACTTATAGATCTCATCGGGCCAAACAACTTTCGTGATCTAAGTTTTACGTCAGCCCAACAGGAAGTCGGTTATTATGGGTTGTTTGGAAACTCATTTTCTATATTTTTCTTACGACTATTCGGGCACTTTTGGGGCCCTTAACGTGCTCGAAAACTCTTGAAACTTTGCACAGGGGTCAGAACCCGCGGCCATCAGGGCCGGGCTGAAGATGGTACCCGGGCGTGGCAGGGGGGCTCGACAGCGCCCCCTGGAACGGGGTACGAAAACTTGGTCCATAAATCAAACACGCTTGCATGTAAGAATATGAAACTCGGTACACATATAGATCTCATCGGTTCATATATACTTCATGCTCTTACTTTTTACCCCAGCCCAACAGGAAGTCGGCTATTTAGGGTTGTTTGTAAAACGCATGCAATGGAATTTAAAGTTCTTCTCCTAGAGAATTCAAAGAAATGCCACGAAACTCGGTCAGCATGAAGTCAAGACATTGAGGATGAAAAATTGCCAGGGGATTTTTGATATCTCGAACGGTTTGGCCGTGGCGAGGAAACGAATTTATGGCGAGAAACGTGAAACAGGAAGTGTGTTATAACTTCAGCATACATTAGCTGATCTTAATGAAACTTCAGCAGTGTGTTCGTTGTAAGAGGCCGATCACATGGATGTGACTATTGTGAGTCAAAGTTATAGCGCCACCAACTGGCAGCAGGAAGTGTGTCACTTTCAAAATGCTTTGAAATCACCCTCTTATTTTAACCCGATTTGCTTCAAACTTCATCTGTATAATGTAAATACACGGCAGATGTAGACCTGTGAAAGGATTATTGATATCTTTGATACTGTTGCCGTGGCAACGCATCAAACTTTAAAATTCTTTTTGGATGCTTTTGAGACTCTTAGCATGCCTGAAATTGCTTGAAATTGCATGAAACTCGACAGACAGATCACATTTATTAGCCAGTAGACATGTGCAAAGTTTCAGAAACGGGCGTGGGGCAGGGACTCAGTAGCGCCACCTTTTGACAAAAGTGGGGGGGGTTAGTTTTATAGTTTTACCTACAATCATAAAACTCGGTACGCATATTGTTCAGATCAAGCCGGACAACTTTCTAATTAACTGTCATTAGCTCAGACCAAGAGGAAGTCAGATATTTTGGTTTGAATATGGTCATTTTCTCTCTCTCTCTCTCTGAGCCAATATGGCAAGCCGTTTTAACATTTAATCATTTTAACCTACTAGTCTCTATTTTCATGCTTCTAGTACTTATTTTTTAGATACTAGTATCTATTCCATTAAGTACTAGTACTTATTCATTAGCGACTAGTGCTTATTCTTTAGTACTAGTGCCTATTCTTTAGATACTAGTGCTTATTCTTTAGATATTCTTTTGAATACGTATTAGTAGCTAATGAATAAGTACTGGTATCTATTTAATAGGTACTAGTATCTAATGGCTTAGTACTAGTATTTATTGAATAAATACTAGTATCTATTAATAGGTACTAGTATCTAAAAGGTCATTTTCTCTCTCTCTCTCTCTGAGCCAATATGGCAAGCCGTTTTAACATTTTATCATTTTATCATTTTAACCTATTAGTCTCTATTTTCATGCTACTAGTACTTCTTTTTTAGATACTAGTATCTATTCCATTAAGTACTAGTACTTATTCATTAGCGACTAGTGCTTATTCTGTTTAGAATATTAAAAGTGCTTATTCAATTTTTATGCTTATTTATATTTTCAGAGCAGAAAATCCGAATTTTCTGCTTATTCAATATTGCATCTAAAATGGAAGTGACTTGACGTGTGTGTGTGTGTGTGTGTGTGTGTGTGTGTGTGTGTGTGTGTGTGTATGTGTGTGTGTGTGTGTGTGTGTGTGTGTGTGTGTGTGTGTGTGTGTGTGTGTGTGTGTGTGTGTGTGTGTGTGTGTGTGTGTGTGAGAGAGAGAGATTGTGTCTGTTACAGTGACAAGAGTTTAACCCTTTAAGGCCTTGTTTTTTGGATATATATCTTTTTTTATTAAAAAAAAGTGCATACAACCCATATCTTTTAAATGTATTGTTTGCTCTAAATTAAATTAAGATTGTATGTTTGGTAATTGAACCTAAATTTAAAATTAATGTGCTATATTTCAGATCAATATATTTGTTTTCCTTCATTTTAATCAACACTAACTTTATTCTCATCTGAATTATAAATAACTTATTTCTGTATAAAATAAAAAATCCCGAATAATCCAGACCAACCAGAGCGCACTATTTCTACAATATCATCAGTGCTGAACCGGAACTACCAGAGCCGTTCGGCAGATAGCCAGCAGATATTTTGTGTCACGTCGGGCACAATAACCCTAAAGGCACCAGGGTGGCGGTGCCACCGGCTTTTTATATATATATATATATATATATATATATATATATATATATAAATATAGCTGCGAGCAGCGATGAAGGGCCAAAGACGGCGGTACCGCCACCCCGGTGCCTTTAGGTAACTAAAGGCACCGGGGTTGCGGTGCCACCGGCTTGGGCCCGTAATCGCTGCTCGCAGCTATATTTATTATTAATTTACTACCTTTTGGGCACTTTTGGGGCCCTTAACGTGCTCGAAAACTCTTGAAACTTTGCACACGGGTCAGAACCCGCGGCCATCAGGGCCGGGCTGAAGCTGGTACCCGGTCGTGGCTCGGGGGCTCGACAGCGCCCCCTTGAAGTGGTAAAAATCTTGGTCCATAAATCAAACACGCTTGCATGTAATACTATGAAACTCGGTACACATATAGATCTCATTGGTTCATATATCCTTCTTACTTTTACTTTTTACGCCAGCCCAACAGGAAGTCGGCTATTATGGGTTGTTTGGAAACTCATGCTCAGGAATTTGAAACACTTCTCCTAGGGAATTCACCCGATCGTCACCAACCTCGGTGTGCATGAAGTCAAGACATTGAGGATAAAAAATTGCCAGGGGATTTTTGATATCTCGAACGGTTTGGCCGTGGCGAGGAAACGAATTTATGGCGAATAATGGAAACAGGAAGTGTGTTATAACTTCTGCATACATTGACTGATCTTGATGAAACTTCAGCAGTGTGTTCGCTGTAAGAGGCCGATCACATGGATGTGACTATTGTGAGTCAAAGTTATAGCGCCACCAATTGGCAGCAGGAAGTGTGTGACTTTCAAAATGCTTTTAAATCACCCTCTTATTTTTACCCGATTTGCTTAAAACTTTATGTGTATAATGTAAACACACGGCAGATGTAGACCTGTGAAAGGATTATAGTAGTTATAACCATTCGGCTTATGTCAAAATGATTTATGACCCTATGATTGACAGGTGGGCGGGGCTAACCTTTGACCTTCCGGAGGATGTTCCGGAGGTCCTTTGATGTAGGGATTAACCTTTGACCTTCCGGAGGGGTTGTTCCGGAGGTCGCTTAATTTAGGGATTAACCTTTGACCTATCGATCGATCAAGTTGACAGTAGATTCCGGAGGATGTTCCGGAGGTCCTTTAATGTAGGGATTAACCTTTGACCTATCGATCGATCAAGTTGACAGTTGTCTTTACCCTATTGACCTTTGTATGATATATGAAGTTGCCAGTTGTCTTTGCCAGTTGTCTTTGCCCCATTGATTTTGACCTATTGACCCCGGGGGGAAATAACTTCTTGGTGTGGGAAATCCCCTCCGTGTCGGGGGTGAGAAAATAATTTTTCTAATGTCGCATATAGATTAGAATAGATTAGAATTACAAAAGTAAAATCATCTTACCGTTTCACTATGGTGAAGAATTGGATTAAAGTTGACAGTCATCCGATATCCTGGCATTCCTGAGCACGCTATATAAATGGGGATAGTGAGAAAATATCTCCCAGTAACTAAAGTTGAAACACATTCTGTTCTTTAAAAGTATATAAATGAAATGTACATTTAGTCATTTACAAATACCTTACACTAAAGTAGATTTGAAAAACATTCATTCCTTTAAAATAAATATCTTACTGATCCAAGTATTTAAAAAATAAAATCATCTCACCGTTTCACTATGGTGAAAAAAGCCCCCATGTGCGTTTCTCTCACACCCCTTGCATTTTGACAGTCTTTGAGCTAAATGTGTGTCTGTGTGACACGCGATATCCTGGCATTCCTGGGTATGCTATATAAATGGGTATAGTGAGAAAAATATATTTTTTCTAATAATGCCAAATACCTTACACTAAAGTTGAAAAACATGTAGCCTACATTTAGAAATATAATATTTTTCATACTAACTAAAGTTGAAAAATCATACTGTTCTTTAAAAGTATATAAATGAAATGTACATTTAGTCATTCACAAATATCTTACACTAAAGTTGAAACACATTCTATTCTTTAAAAGTATAGAAAATATTTTTTTTCAAAATAAAAATCATCCTCCATGTTTTAGAGATACATACAGGTTATGAATGGGTTTACAAAAATAAAATCATCTTACTGTTTCAGAGAATTGGGTTAAAGTTGAAAAGTTGAAAAGTTCCCCATGTGCGTTTCTCTCACACCCCTTGCATCTGACAGTCTCCGCACTGTGTGTGTGTGTGTGTGCATCTGTCTGTGAGTGACATCCGATATCCTGGCATTCCTGAGCACGCTATATAAATGGGTATAGTGAGAAAAAGTTTTTCTAATAATTTCACATATTTTACACTAGAGTTGAAAAACATTGATCTTTAAAATGGTTATAAATTTTAGTCATTTACAAATATCTTACACTAAAGTTGAACACATTCTGTTCTTTAAAAAGTATATAAATGATTATAAAAAATCTTTTAAAAACAAAAATAAAATCATCTTACATTTTAGAGAGTTGAAGAAGTAAATCCCAACACATCATTGTCCATATAACGTATGAATGTATTTACAAAGATGCAATAAGTTTAAAGTTTTGATACAAAATATCCCCGAGTGTTTTTCTCCCACACCGGTCATTTTGACACTCTGTGATTCAGAGTGGAGGAGGAATGTGTGTGTGTGTGTGTGTGTGTGTGTGTGTGTGTGTGTGTGTGTGTGTGTGTGTGTGTGTGTGTGTGTGTGTGTGTGTGTGTGTGTGTGTGTGTGCGTGCGCGTGTGTGTGTGCGTGCGCGTGTGTGCGTGCGCGTGTGTGTGTGTGTCAGGCCAGCAGCAGTATGAGACGTTGAGGATGTTTTGTTAGTGTTAATCTTAAAAGTTAATCTTAAAAGTTTAAAAATAAAAGATAATTTAAATTCAATTCAATTAATTATTTAAAGTCTTAATAAAACGTTGTAATACAGTCGTATCTTCTATTTATCTTTTAGAAGATTACTGTTATGATTTTGTTTAATGGTGCTCTAAAGTATAATGTTTATTAATATAGTCATAGCCATAATGATTTTTGTACTGTAACAGCATATTCTATCCCGTACACCTAAACACGACCATCAAAGAAAATTGTATCTTTACATTGTTTTTTACATACTGTTTTACTCTCACACACACACACTAACCCGGCTCCATAAAATTAACCATTCTCTATTTTTAAATTAAATGATTATAAATAAAGTATATAACTCAATGAATATTAACAAGTATGTTACTAAAATGAATTCAAACAATTTAAACATAGTTTTAGCTAAATGAATTTATATAAAAAAGTATATAAAATTACCTTACATTTCCACAGTGCTGAAGATGTAGTTCTTTATGCAATGATAAAAACAATCCAAAGTCATAAACAAAGCCCTCCTGGTTCCTTCAGTGATAAACTACAGGGTGAAATGAATGCATGACCCTCGAGATACAGGACAGATGAGCCTCTGGGACACAATTTCATAGCATATGTAAAGTTAGTCTGCTTTCCAAAGTTTTATTCATACTAAATTCATTTCAAAATCTTAAAAGCTTAAATTAGATCTTTTAAAATTAAAAGACTGTTTAAATCAAAGCTTTAACGTTTTATTAAAATTGTATCTTCTATTTATTTTCTTAGAAGACTTATGTATGATATAAATGATTTTACATAAATTTAACCTAAGCTATTATTTTTACTAAAGCGTCTGTTCAAAAAATAAAGCAAAAACCGTACTTTGGTATCTTAGACAAAAATATTTCAAACAGTATTTTTTGTCCATGCCGCATGAAACATGTTGTCACAATGTTTTTGTTGTTTTAAAAGAAATCCCAGGACTCTACATTGCTCTTATTTAGATTAAATTGTATCATTTAGAAAATCACCGCACATGTTCAGAGACGCGATGTGCCTCTGTGGTCCATGAGTAATAAGTAAAGTTTGTCTTGAGCGAATATATAATTTTACTCGTCTTAATTCAAAGCATGATCTTACTTTTTCTACGGTAGCTATGATCTATTGTACGTATAAGATCATTTTTACTTTTCTTGTATCTCCCAAACTATCCTTATTCATTGTGGAAACACACAGGGTGAACCCCTTTACTGAGAGTATACTATCGGTTATCTACTCAAAATATATGTAGAATTTTAAAATGTTAGCCTTTGTTGATGCGACAGGCCACATGAACAGACTTTGGAGAGAGCTGATGATACTATAGCGGGAAGCATGCCCCTTTGACCTCCTCCATTTTTGTAGGCTTTTTGTTAAATACCCTATAGCTTAGTCCTTAATGGTACGCTGTGTAGAAATTTCCCCATCTAGCGGTGATATTGTATTTTGCATTCAAACGCATAGTGCTCTCTAGCGCTTCGCTTTTTCAAATGCGTATTGCAACTACGGTAACCGCTATGTGCCAAGAAGCTACGCCCTGTCGTCCAATTGCACTTCATCGAGTTTAACTATACACGTTTTACCGTTATGTTGCCTATGTAATGAATTACACAACCACGGAATGAAAAAGCTTGTAATTTAGACCATAACACTGACTTAACTGTCGAGGAGAAAGCAGGACTTCGGTGTCCCTTTCAAAGTCTTTTCTCCTTCATTAGCTCTATCCACCTGGGAAAAGCCACCCCCATATTTACCCTCGTTTTAAATTTGCCGGTCGCGTTTCCTTTTAGATTACATTTTTAAGCTTTATCATGGCTACGAGGATTGCATTATGAAGTGCCGTGCAATCTTTCAAGCGCCTCTCACTGACCGCTTCAGTGGTTTCAGTCAGCCGGCTCTGAACGAAAAGGTTGGCTAGTTGAGCTAGGCTAGTGCTTTTTGTCCCTCTCTGCTATTATAGTTTTTCAAGATGGCGGAACGACATGGAGGCCTCCATGGACTTACCCGTACCATGTAAATAAAGATAAGAAATTCTTTGCTTACGAGGATAAGTCAGTTCGTTGGCAAAGGTAATTTTACACCAACAAGAAAATATTTATGAATAAAGACATTGATTTTAGCTAATACAATACTTTATAAAAAAACTACCATAAGTTTATTTTCAGATGTGTAAATTACGAAACTCAATTTTTTAACCGAGTGAATCTACGCATGAGAGATCTTCATAAGTCATAACTTCAAACCAAAAGATTAAAAACCAAAGATTAAGCTAAATGACACTAGGTTCCAGCGTACCTAAAAAGTTAAAAAGTTAAAATCATGCATACGTGTTGTGTTCTGACACAAGGCCATTAGCTGATTCTTTTTGTTTTATAAATTTACTTTACTGATTTCTACAAATATCAGCCTGATAATATGTACTTAATACACGATGAAAACAAGATAATCATGCTACCAATTACGTCTGACACAATGTTTTTAAGAAAAGTAGAGTTTTAAAATGCAACTAAACCAGATGATTTTTCTTTTGACAAACCTACAGAAATGCATGTCGATTACTAAGTTTCAGGCATAGTGCAAACATGCAATGTTCGAGAAAGTGTAATCTTTGCGAGGTCTCACCCACAAACGCAAAACTTTGTGTTGGGAAAATATTATGGAAGTAATTTTCAAACCGTAATTATATCACATTTATATTTTATTACTATTATGGTTTCATGTTGATTTAAAGTATTTGTTATTAATTAATACCTTTATTTTTATCTAACAATTCAATATCCAGCTCAAAATTTTGTTCAAAAATTGATCTCTGATCCCAAATAATTAGATAATGTAATGCTCACAAGCCACAGATATTCTCCTGCATAGTATGTGTGTAAATAGTAGTGCTTAAATCTTTGGCTGTATTTTGTCACCCTCATGCTGATCCATGCATAGCTTTTTACTAAAAGAAAATATTATGGAAGTCATTATCAAACTTGAATTAAACCATATTTTATTTATTAATATTAGGCTTTCGTGCTGATTTAAAGTTTTTTATTTGTTATTAACTAATACCTTTTTTTTTTTTTACATCCACCACAAATTTTTTTTCAAAAATTGTTCTCTGACCCCAAATAAACAGATAATGGAATCTTCACAAGCTACAGTTAGATATTATTCTGCTTAGTATGTGTGTAAATAGTTGTGCTTAAATGTTTCGATGAATTTTTACACGCCAACACATTCTGTCACACCGTAGTGATGTAAAGTTCCACACTCTTGTAAAGACTATGGTCTAACTTTAAAACATAATCTTTATACATGAATTCAAAAGACCAAATCACTAAGAAAAGTACCGTTTAAAATAATAAATACACAAAAGTTCACAAATGATGGTTTTATTACTATTACTATTCAGATAGCAGACGACACTGGTTCACATTTTGAATGTGTGTCTGTTTTAGGTGAAGACTTTTCTTTGAGAGCCGTCGACATTCATTGTTTATAGGAATAAATGACCATTGATAATTTAAGTGATTGTACTCTGAAGTATTTCTGTTTGAGAATGTTTGACTAAATTGCAACTTTCCCTCTATCTACGATGTGGAATCACACAGAGTATTAACGCAAAGAGTATGTGCATGCTGTTTTACACGTTACAACAGAATCACATATGACTATTGCACTGAGAGAGGCGTATTCATTAAGACTGTTAAACAAATCGGTTTAAACCTGCAGATAACATTGCACAAAGTAAATTCTAGTGATCAACTTTCTAAAAAGCAAATACAACATGAGCCATACAGAAAAGCCACTTGTGATCAGTTTTGTATGTTTGTAATTGACATCATGTTTCTTTTTGTACAGTTTGCAAAAACTATAGTCTCCGAGCGTGGTCAAACATATAGGAATTTATGAAAAACATGAACAGATATTTCTACATGAGATATTTATTTTAGAACATCTTTCAGCTATGTCTACGAAACATCGACATGAAAGATGAGTATTGCTGTTTTTCTGTCACCTATAAAACTATTATACTTCAAACTCGTCTAGCTATTGCCCATTTCACAGCACAGTCGGTTATTTTTTCTACGTGGCTAAACAACGGTTAAGCTAATGAATTACCGTTGAAAGGCGGGATGATTCATTTTTTATTCCGTCTACACCGATACTTTGACACAAGAGTTTTAGTCAGGGGGTCTTTTAGGCCTGATCCAGAAAACAGACATTGTGTTTTATGTCTTAATAATCGTTCTTCTTTTTATGAAAAGTAAGCAGTTTTTGGCCTCATCATCAAAAATGTTTAAACATATTGTAAATATCAATTGTTATATAAATTATATGTGAAACACGCTCAGTCGCATTAGAGTCGGATTCTTGTTTATATTGAAGTTTGTTATTGAACCGCTAGTGTTCTTAAATTGTTTACCACGGTTTCATTTTTAACAACACAATCGTAACACTTTTCGTATTTTGTACGATGTTTTCTTTACACTCTCACCCCATGGATATCGGTTTCCTACAGTTAGCTGTAATGTTGGTGAACTCTAGGCCTTCTCTTTTTCATATACGACAGTATTTGCATGAATTGGCTTGATTTAATAAAATGATGGTTTAAACCACATTATATTATTATACCATTTTTAAATTGCGCTTAAATGTATATTTTATATTTTAACCCTTTATGCAAATATAGAATAGGCCTACCGCACAAGGATCTCTGAAATATTTTTTTCGTGTAAAACATCTATGTAGATCTATGTTTTTAAAAATACAAAGACATCTTTCTACCAGCGACCCTCAAAATCTGGGCATACAACAAAACACAGTGCATCCGTGTAGCTACGATGATTGATCAGAAAATTACTTTTGTCGCTTTGTTTGAAGAAACACTTTAATCAGCTGGTGCTTGATAACTATTAAACAACCCTCAATTCGGTAATGATGCGATATTGATATCGCGTTTTAATTTCAACTCAATGCGCTAAAGGTCTATAACTGAACTTTAACGTCTTAATATTTGGTAAAAGTTAACTTAAAGCCTTACTTTCTAAACGCTTTTTACGGAACTTGTTGCGAACATTCACTCAGCCATATGTTTAAAAAATATATATATTGGTGTAATTAATAGAATTCTCTCTGGCGGTATATGCATAACTTCTCCATGACTTATGATTCAATGAGGCTTTAATCCTACGTAACAGTTTACGATGTCATGACGATGACACCCCTATACAACTCCTCCTACGGGCGGGTGAGCACTATCAGTTGTCCTGATAAACTCTACACAGAGCCCAGCCTCAGTTATCGCACGCAAGCCGGTTTCTCCTAACTGTTTGTGTGTGTGTGTGTGTGGTGGTAACGCTGCTAAACCTGGTTTCGACGCTACAGACGGTTGCTTCAAATGGATTCAAAATCGTAAAAACGCTGACTGTTGGGTCTACTGCTACATCTCATTAATCAGAAGTTGAAGGAACATTTGGAAGGAACCGTGGTAAACATTTGCTTGGCCTGCTAAAGCTTGCTTCGACATTCCTGTTTGTTTGAACCTACCGCAAACTAGTCTTCTACGACTCATCATAGCATTTGTCCTAAACAGGTGCGGGTTAAAATCACAGCCTGAGACTATTCAAGGAACACTCGGGGCTATTCTGCGCGAATTAAAAGACGAGCCTTTGGACAAATCCAGCAAGGAGATCGTCTCCGACGGCGAGGTCGACGACGTCGGAGACGATCTCCTTGCTGGATTTGTCCAAAAGCTCGTCTCTGATTTCTTGTAGTTTAGTACCGATGAATGGCTCGTCTTTTAATTCGCGCAGAATAGCCCCGAGTGTTCCTTGAATAGTCTCAGGCTGTGATTTTAACCCGCACCTGTTTAGGACAAATGCTATGATGAGTCGTAGAAGACTAGTTTGCGGTAGGTTCAAACAAACAGGAATGTCGAAGCAAGCTTTAGCAGGCCAACCAAATGTTTACCACGGTTCCTTCCAAATGTTCCTTCAACTTCTGATTAATGAGATGTAGCAGTAGACCCAACAGTCAGCGTTTTTACGATTTTGAATCCATTTGAAGCAACCGTCTGTAGCGTCGAAACCAGGTTTAGCAGCGTTACCACCACACACACACACACAAACAGTTAGGAGAAACTGGCTTGCGTGCGATAACTGAGGCTGGGCTCTGTGTAGAGTTTATCAGGACAACTGATAGTGCTCACCCGCCCGTAGGAGGAGTTGTATAGGGGTGTCATCGTCATGACATCGTAAACTGTTACGTAGGATTAAAGCCTCATTGAATCATAAGTCATGGAGAAGTTATGCATATACCGCCAGAGAGAATTCTATTAATTACACCAATATATATATTTTTTAAACATATGGCTGAGTGAATGTTCGCAACAAGTTCCGTAAAAAGCGTTTAGAAAGTAAGGCTTTAAGTTAACTTTTACCAAATATTAAGACGTTAAAGTTCAGTTATAGACCTTTAGCGCATTGAGTTGAAATTAAAACGCGATATCAATATCGCATCATTACCGAATTGAGGGTTGTTTAATAGTTATCAAGCACCAGCTGATTAAAGTGTTTCTTCAAACAAAGCGACAAAAGTAATTTTCTGATCAATCATCGTAGCTACACGGATGCACTGTGTTTTGTTGTATGCCCAGATTTTGAGGGTCGCTGGTAGAAAGATGTCTTTGTATTTTTAAAAACATAGATCTACATAGATGTTTTACACGAAAAAAATATTTCAGAGATCCTTGTGCGGTAGGCCTATTCTATATTTGCATAAAGGGTTAAAATATAAAATATACATTTAAGCGCAATTTAAAAATGGTATAATAATATAATGTGGTTTAAACCATCATTTTATTAAATCAAGCCAATTCATGCAAATACTGTCGTATATGAAAAAGAGAAGGCCTAGAGTTCACCAACATTACAGCTAACTGTAGGAAACCGATATCCATGGGGTGAGAGTGTAAAGAAAACATCGTACAAAATACGAAAAGTGTTACGATTGTGTTGTTAAAAATGAAACCGTGGTAAACAATTTAAGAACACTAGCGGTTCAATAACAAACTTCAATATAAACAAGAATCCGACTCTAATGCGACTGAGCGTGTTTCACATATAATTTATATAACAATTGATATTTACAATATGTTTAAACATTTTTGATGATGAGGCCAAAAACTGCTTACTTTTCATAAAAAGAAGAACGATTATTAAGACATAAAACACAATGTCTGTTTTCTGGATCAGGCCTAAAAGACCCCCTGACTAAAACTCTTGTGTCAAAGTATCGGTGTAGACGGAATAAAAAATGAATCATCCCGCCTTTCAACGGTAATTCATTAGCTTAACCGTTGTTTAGCCACGTAGAAAAAATAACCGACTGTGCTGTGAAATGGGCAATAGCTAGACGAGTTTGAAGTATAATAGTTTTATAGGTGACAGAAAAACAGCAATACTCATCTTTCATGTCGATGTTTCGTAGACATAGCTGAAAGATGTTCTAAAATAAATATCTCATGTAGAAATATCTGTTCATGTTTTTCATAAATTCCTATATGTTTGACCACGCTCGGAGACTATAGTTTTTGCAAACTGTACAAAAAGAAACATGATGTCAATTACAAACATACAAAACTGATCACAAGTGGCTTTTCTGTATGGCTCATGTTGTATTTGCTTTTTAGAAAGTTGATCACTAGAATTTACTTTGTGCAATGTTATCTGCAGGTTTAAACCGATTTGTTTAACAGTCTTAATGAATACGCCTCTCTCAGTGCAATAGTCATATGTGATTCTGTTGTAACGTGTAAAACAGCATGCACATACTCTTTGCGTTAATACTCTGTGTGATTCCACATCGTAGATAGAGGGAAAGTTGCAATTTAGTCAAACATTCTCAAACAGAAATACTTCAGAGTACAATCACTTAAATTATCAATGGTCATTTATTCCTATAAACAATGAATGTCGACGGCTCTCAAAGAAAAGTCTTCACCTAAAACAGACACACATTCAAAATGTGAACCAGTGTCGTCTGCTATCTGAATAGTAATAGTAATAAAACCATCATTTGTGAACTTTTGTGTATTTATTATTTTAAACGGTACTTTTCTTAGTGATTTGGTCTTTTGAATTCATGTATAAAGATTATGTTTTAAAGTTAGACCATAGTCTTTACAAGAGTGTGGAACTTTACATCACTACGGTGTGACAGAATGTGTTGGCGTGTAAAAATTAATCGAAACATTTAAGCACAACTATTTACACACATACTAAGCAGAATAATATCTAACTGTAGCTTGTGAAGATTCCATTATCTGTTTATTTGGGGTCAGAGAACAATTTTTGAAAAAAAATTTGTGGTGGATGTAAAAAAAAAAAAAAGGTATTAGTTAATAACAAATAAAAAACTTTAAATCAGCACGAAAGCCTAATATTAATAAATAAAATATGGTTTAATTCAAGTTTGATAATGACTTCCATAATATTTTCTTTTAGTAAAAAGCTATGCATGGATCAGCATGAGGGTGACAAAATACAGCCAAAGATTTAAGCACTACTATTTACACACATACTATGCAGGAGAATATCTGTGGCTTGTGAGCATTACATTATCTAATTATTTGGGATCAGAGATCAATTTTTGAACAAAATTTTGAGCTGGATATTGAATTGTTAGATAAAAATAAAGGTATTAATTAATAACAAATACTTTAAATCAACATGAAACCATAATAGTAATAAAATATAAATGTGATATAATTACGGTTTGAAAATTACTTCCATAATATTTTCCCAACACAAAGTTTTGCGTTTGTGGGTGAGACCTCGCAAAGATTACACTTTCTCGAACATTGCATGTTTGCACTATGCCTGAAACTTAGTAATCGACATGCATTTCTGTAGGTTTGTCAAAAGAAAAATCATCTGGTTTAGTTGCATTTTAAAACTCTACTTTTCTTAAAAACATTGTGTCAGACGTAATTGGTAGCATGATTATCTTGTTTTCATCGTGTATTAAGTACATATTATCAGGCTGATATTTGTAGAAATCAGTAAAGTAAATTTATAAAACAAAAAGAATCAGCTAATGGCCTTGTGTCAGAACACAACACGTATGCATGATTTTAACTTTTTAACTTTTTAGGTACGCTGGAACCTAGTGTCATTTAGCTTAATCTTTGGTTTTTAATCTTTTGGTTTGAAGTTATGACTTATGAAGATCTCTCATGCGTAGATTCACTCGGTTAAAAAATTGAGTTTCGTAATTTACACATCTGAAAATAAACTTATGGTAGTTTTTTTATAAAGTATTGTATTAGCTAAAATCAATGTCTTTATTCATAAATATTTTCTTGTTGGTGTAAAATTACCTTTGCCAACGAACTGACTTATCCTCGTAAGCAAAGAATTTCTTATCTTTATTTACATGGTACGGGTAAGTCCATGGAGGCCTCCATGTCGTTCCGCCATCTTGAAAAACTATAATAGCAGAGAGGGACAAAAAGCACTAGCCTAGCTCAACTAGCCAACCTTTTCGTTCAGAGCCGGCTGACTGAAACCACTGAAGCGGTCAGTGAGAGGCGCTTGAAAGATTGCACGGCACTTCATAATGCAATCCTCGTAGCCATGATAAAGCTTAAAAATGTAATCTAAAAGGAAACGCGACCGGCAAATTTAAAACTAGGGTAAATATGGGGGTGGCTTTTCCCAGGTGGATAGAGCTAATGAAGGAGAAAAGACTTTGAAAGGGACACCGAAGTCCTGCTTTCTCCTCGACAGTTAAGTCAGTGTTATGGTCTAAATTACAAGCTTTTTCATTCCGTGGTTGTGTAATTCATTACATAGGCAACATAACGGTAAAACGTGTATAGTTAAACTCGATGAAGTGCAATTGGACGACAGGGCGTAGCTTCTTGGCACATAGCGGTTACCGTAGTTGCAATACGCATTTGAAAAAGCGAAGCGCTAGAGAGCACTATGCGTTTGAATGCAAAATACAATATCACCGCTAGATGGGGAAATTTCTACACAGCGTACCATTAAGGACTAAGCTATAGGGTATTTAACAAAAAGCCTACAAAAATGGAGGAGGTCAAAGGGGCATGCTTCCCGCTATAGTATCATCAGCTCTCTCCAAAGTCTGTTCATGTGGCCTGTCGCATCAACAAAGGCTAACATTTTAAAATTCTACATATATTTTGAGTAGATAACCGATAGTATACTCTCAGTAAAGGGGTTCACCCTGTGTGTTTCCACAATGAATAAGGATAGTTTGGGAGATACAAGAAAAGTAAAAATGATCTTATACGTACAATAGATCATAGCTACCGTAGAAAAAGTAAGATCATGCTTTGAATTAAGACGAGTAAAATTATATATTCGCTCAAGACAAACTTTACTTATTACTCATGGACCACAGAGGCACATCGCGTCTCTGAACATGTGCGGTGATTTTCTAAATGATACAATTTAATCTAAATAAGAGCAATGTAGAGTCCTGGGATTTCTTTTAAAACAACAAAAACATTGTGACAACATGTTTCATGCGGCATGGACAAAAAATACTGTTTGAAATATTTTTGTCTAAGATACCAAAGTACGGTTTTTGCTTTATTTTTTGAACAGACGCTTTAGTAAAAATAATAGCTTAGGTTAAATTTATGTAAAATCATTTATATCATACATAAGTCTTCTAAGAAAATAAATAGAAGATACAATTTTAATAAAACGTTAAAGCTTTGATTTAAACAGTCTTTTAATTTTAAAAGATCTAATTTAAGCTTTTAAGATTTTGAAATGAATTTAGTATGAATAAAACTTTGGAAAGCAGACTAACTTTACATATGCTATGAAATTGTGTCCCAGAGGCTCATCTGTCCTGTATCTCGAGGGTCATGCATTCATTTCACCCTGTAGTTTATCACTGAAGGAACCAGGAGGGCTTTGTTTATGACTTTGGATTGTTTTTATCATTGCATAAAGAACTACATCTTCAGCACTGTGGAAATGTAAGGTAATTTTATATACTTTTTTATATAAATTCATTTAGCTAAAACTATGTTTAAATTGTTTGAATTCATTTTAGTAACATACTTGTTAATATTCATTGAGTTATATACTTTATTTATAATCATTTAATTTAAAAATAGAGAATGGTTAATTTTATGGAGCCGGGTTAGTGTGTGTGTGTGAGAGTAAAACAGTATGTAAAAAACAATGTAAAGATACAATTTTCTTTGATGGTCGTGTTTAGGTGTACGGGATAGAATATGCTGTTACAGTACAAAAATCATTATGGCTATGACTATATTAATAAACATTATACTTTAGAGCACCATTAAACAAAATCATAACAGTAATCTTCTAAAAGATAAATAGAAGATACGACTGTATTACAACGTTTTATTAAGACTTTAAATAATTAATTGAATTGAATTTAAATTATCTTTTATTTTTAAACTTTTAAGATTAACTTTTAAGATTAACACTAACAAAACATTCTCAACGTCTCATACTGCTGCTGGCCTGACACACACACACACGCGCACGCACACACGCGCACGCACACACGCGCACGCACACACGCGCACACACACACACACACACACACACACACACACACACACACACACACACACACACATTCCTCCTCCACTCTGAATCACAGAGTGTCAAAATGACCGGTGTGGGAGAAAAACACTCGGGGATATTTTGTATCAAAACTTTAAACTTATTGCATCTTTGTAAATACATTCATACGTTATATGGACAATGATGTGTTGGGATTTACTTCTTCAACTCTCTAAAATGTAAGATGATTTTATTTTTGTTTTTAAAAGATTTTTTATAATCATTTATATACTTTTTAAAGAACAGAATGTGTTCAACTTTAGTGTAAGATATTTGTAAATGACTAAAATTTATAACCATTTTAAAGATCAATGTTTTTCAACTCTAGTGTAAAATATGTGAAATTATTAGAAAAACTTTTTCTCACTATACCCATTTATATAGCGTGCTCAGGAATGCCAGGATATCGGATGTCACTCACAGACAGATGCACACACACACACACACAGTGCGGAGACTGTCAGATGCAAGGGGTGTGAGAGAAACGCACATGGGGAACTTTTCAACTTTTCAACTTTAACCCAATTCTCTGAAACAGTAAGATGATTTTATTTTTGTAAACCCATTCATAACCTGTATGTATCTCTAAAACATGGAGGATGATTTTTATTTTGAAAAAAAATATTTTCTATACTTTTAAAGAATAGAATGTGTTTCAACTTTAGTGTAAGATATTTGTGAATGACTAAATGTACATTTCATTTATATACTTTTAAAGAACAGTATGATTTTTCAACTTTAGTTAGTATGAAAAATATTATATTTCTAAATGTAGGCTACATGTTTTTCAACTTTAGTGTAAGGTATTTGGCATTATTAGAAAAAATATATTTTTCTCACTATACCCATTTATATAGCATACCCAGGAATGCCAGGATATCGCGTGTCACACAGACACACATTTAGCTCAAAGACTGTCAAAATGCAAGGGGTGTGAGAGAAACGCACATGGGGGCTTTTTTCACCATAGTGAAACGGTGAGATGATTTTATTTTTTAAATACTTGGATCAGTAAGATATTTATTTTAAAGGAATGAATGTTTTTCAAATCTACTTTAGTGTAAGGTATTTGTAAATGACTAAATGTACATTTCATTTATATACTTTTAAAGAACAGAATGTGTTTCAACTTTAGTTACTGGGAGATATTTTCTCACTATCCCCATTTATATAGCGTGCTCAGGAATGCCAGGATATCGGATGACTGTCAACTTTAATCCAATTCTTCACCATAGTGAAACGGTAAGATGATTTTACTTTTGTAATTCTAATCTATTCTAATCTATATGCGACATTAGAAAAATTATTTTCTCACCCCCGACACGGAGGGGATTTCCCACACCAAGAAGTTATTTCCCCCCGGGGTCAATAGGTCAAAATCAATGGGGCAAAGACAACTGGCAAAGACAACTGGCAACTTCATATATCATACAAAGGTCAATAGGGTAAAGACAACTGTCAACTTGATCGATCGATAGGTCAAAGGTTAATCCCTACATTAAAGGACCTCCGGAACATCCTCCGGAATCTACTGTCAACTTGATCGATCGATAGGTCAAAGGTTAATCCCTAAATTAAGCGACCTCCGGAACAACCCCTCCGGAAGGTCAAAGGTTAATCCCTACATCAAAGGACCTCCGGAACATCCTCCGGAAGGTCAAAGGTTAGCCCCGCCCACCTGTCAATCATAGGGTCATAAATCATTTTGACATAAGCCGAATGGTTATAACTACTGATTATTGATATCTTAGATACTGTTGCCGTGGTAACGCATCAAACTTTAAGATTATTTTTTGATGCTTTTGAGACTCTTAGTATACTTGAAATTGCATGAAACTCGACAGACACATCACATTTATTAGCCAGTAGACATGTGCAAAGTTTCAGAAACAAAATTTGTCTGCTGAGTGAGAATGCTTTTATTTTTGTTTTTCAAGGTTTTAGGGCCCTTAACGTGCTCGAAAACTCTTAAAACTTTGCACACAGGTTAGAACCCGCGGCCATCAGGGCCGGGCTGAAGCTGGTACCCGGGCGTGGCAGGGGGGCTCGACAGCATGCTTGCATGTAATAATATGAAACTCGGTACATATTTAGATCTCATCGGGCCAAACAACTTTCGTGCTCTAAGTTTGAGGACAGCTCAACAGGAAGTCAGCTATTATGGGTTGTTTGGAAAATGCATGCTTTTATTTTTTATATACTTCTCCTAGAGAATTAATCCAAACGCCACGAAACTCGGTCAGCATTAAGTCAAGACATTGAGGATGATAAATTGCGGACGGATTTTTGATATCTCGAACGGTTTGGCCGTGGCGAGCAAATAAATTTATGACTAAAAAATGACACATAAAGTGTGTTATAACTTAGATAATTTTACCTACAGTTACAAAACTTGGCGGGTATATTGTTCTCGTCAAGCCGAACAACTTTCTAATTTAGAGTTATTAGCTCTGACCAACATGAAGTCAGATATTTTGGGTTGAATGTGGATTCTGAGCATTATCTCTCCCTCTCTCTGACAGAGAGAGTGTTCCCTGCCATTCTCTGTGTGTGTGTGTGTGTGTGTGTGTCTGTGTAGGGAGGGTGAGAAGGAAAGGGGGGGGTCTCTTCCAGTGATAGTTTAAACACAAAATCATAAATAGGGCTATACTGCCCTCTTGTGTCCAAAATTATATTTATATATAAATATATTATGTATGTGACTGAGGATGTTGTGTTTTATAGCGAGTGTACACAAATAAGTAAACAGTTTGCAGTCTGAATGATGTCCTGTATGAAAAAAAATGACGGAGTATGTTTCCACTGTTCACAAACACACACAGTTCGATCGCGCCTGCGCCTCTCTCTCTCACACGTGCGCACACACACACAGTTCGATCGCGCCCGCGCTTCTCTCTCTCTCTCTCTCTCTCTCTCTCTCTCTCACACACACACAGTTCGATCGCGCCCGCGCCTCTCTCTCTCACACACGCACACTCACACGCACACACACAGTTCGATCGAGCCCGCGCCTCTCTCTCTCACACACGCACACACAGTTCGATCGCGCACGCCTCTCTCTCAAGGTGGAGTGTGTGTGTGCGCAGGGGTGCCGCTAAGGGGGGAAAAGTTAGGACGATTCTAAGGGCCCACACACTTTTGGGGCCCCCAGAGATCGATTTTATTAATGGAATGGATGGGGTAGGGGGCCCAACCTCATATTCTTTCATAGGGCCCAACATTTCTAGCCGCGCCCCTGTGTGTGCGTGTGAGAGAGGCGCACTGGCGCAATCGAACTGTGTATGTGTGTGTGTGTGAGAGAGAGAGAGAGAGAGAGGGGGGGGGGTGCGGGCGCGATCGAACTGTGTGTGTGTGTGTGTGTGAGTGAGTGAGAGAGGCGCGGGCGTGATCGAACTGTGTGTGTGTGAGAGAGAGAGAGAGAGAGAGAGAGAGGCGCGGAAATCATTTTATACGGAAATCAATTATTTATAATTCAGATGAGAATAAAGTTAGTGTTAATTAAAATTAAGGAACATTTAGTTTGCCTTTTCTGTTTTAATGATATTCATAACAGAAAGAGACAACATAATGATGAATAATCTTAAGATATTATATCGTATGCTATGTGTTGTGAATAGGGATGGCGAAAACAAAAAATTTTCTTGACCGACCACCGAGCCTCATTAGCCGGTTGAAACCGGTTAACCGATTAGTTTAAAATATGCCACGCTATTTGAAATAACAAACGCGGCGCCGAGGAGCTTGTATGTAATCGGAGGACAAATGGCTCCTTAGTTTTGAAATGGTTTGGGTACAAGGTGATCGCGTTGAAAATAAAGGCGTTAGTCTAGCGTTAGAAGCTCATTTGAAACATTGCAATGGCTCATTTAAGAAAATGACAGCTCCGAAGAGACTCCGCTTTAGTTTGAGGTAACGTTAGTGCTAACAATAATAAAGAAAGATGATGATCATCATCACCTTATCTGTTACCACTGAAATGTAGATGTAATGTATTTCTACAGTATTACTACTGTATCTAAGCACTGTATCACACAAGTTGCAACTTACTGTGTCATTCTTTTTGGTGAAATGGTCCCACACACTACGTTTCTTTGCACGCTTCATCCTGTGGTCTGCCCTGGCTCTAACCTCGAGTGTTTTAGCCTGTAGCCTTTACTTTTCGCAAACCTTGTGAGCGCGCAAACCCAAACGCTGTGACCTCGCGCCAAATGTTTTTATTGGTTTATTAAGTACAAACAGGCGAGTTATGAAAAATTGAGTGTGAGGGATTTGTTCACTTCACACAAAAATATCTTGGAATGAGATGGCTAACTGTAGTAGCGTTTAGTCCACTGTCTATAATAGCCTAATTTAGAGATCACTTTTTTTTTTAACCGACTACCGACAACTTTGATCGGTTAACGTTGAGACGGTCAACCATCGGTCAAACGGTCATTGGTTAGCATCCCTAGTTGTGAATACACCCATGTTAAACATTAAAATTTACTTCCATTGCATATCATAGGACACATAAGAGTAAAATATAATTAAATTAATAAACCTGTACAAAGACCTCCAGATAAATACTGGGCTTCTATATTTACACATTTAAGTGCTGAAAAACATATTGAGCTATGACATCCTATGACATAAAAAATTATTCTATATTTAAATTTTCTCATATATATGGCTATTGTGGTTCAAGATCATAGGCCCTGTCCCAAATGGCACACTTCATGTGAATACTCGGTCTTGTGTACTTATTTCATGTGTCCGTTAAATCCATGAGACCCATGGATGAGGTGTCTCATTTTTCATTTTAGGTTTCAGAAGGTTGCTTACGCATACTTTGTGGTTGATATGTGCCCTCGATGCACACTTGATGCACCCACACTGATGCAAGCTCTACAGCACACTTCTTTTCGACAATCAAAGCAGGGTTCTGTTTTTGCACTTCGTGCACAATAACCCTAAAGGCACCAGGGTGGCTGTGCCACCGGCTTCTTTATATATATATATATATATATATATATATATATATATATATATATATATATATATATATATATATATAGCTGCGAGCAGCAATGAAGGGCCAAAGTGGTAAAAAATCTTGGTCCATAAATCAAACACGCTTGCATGTAATAATATGAAACTCGGTACACATATAGATCTCATTGGTTCATATATCCTTCGTACTTTTACTTTTTACGCCAGCCCAACAGGAAGTCGGCTATTATGGGTTGTTTGGAAACTAATGCTCAGGAATTTGAAACACTTCTCCTAGGGAATTCACCCGACCGTCACCAAACTCGGTGTGCATGAAGTCAAGACATTGAGGATGAAAAATTGCCAGGGGATTTTTGATATCTCGAACGGTTTGGCCGTGGCGAGGAAACGATTTTATGGCGAATAATGGAAACAGGAAGTGTGTTATAACTTCTGCATACATTGACTGATCTTGATGAAACTTCAGCAGTGTGTTCGCTGTAAGAGGCCGATCACATGGATGTGACTATTGTGATTCAAAGTTATAGCGCCACCAACTGGCAGCAGGAAGTGTGTCACTTTCAAAATGCTTTTAAATCACCCTCTTATTTTTACCCGATTTGCTTAAAACTTTATGTGTATAATGTAAACACACGGCAGATGTAGACCTGTGAAAGGATTATTGATATCTTAGATACTGTTGCCGTGGTAACGCATCAAACTTTAAGATTATTTTTGATGCTTTTGAGACTCTTAGCATACTTGAAATTGCATGAAACTCGACAGACACATCACATTTATTAGCCAGTAGACATGTGCAAAGTTTCAGAAACGGGCGTGGTGCAGGGGCTCAGTAGCGCCACCTTTTGACAAAAGAGGGGGAGTTAGGTCTATACTTTTATCTACAATCTTAAAACTCAGTATGTATATTGTTCATATCGAGCTGGACAACTTTCTAATTTACAGTTATTAGCTCAGACCAACAGGAAGTCAGATATTTTGGTTTGAATGTGGATGTTTTGGAGAATTTTCTCTTCCTCTCTCTCTGACCCTACGTCTCTCCGTGTGTTTGGGGGGAGGGGGATTTGTCTGCTGAGTGAGAATGCTTTTATTTTAGTTTTTCAAGGTTTTGGGGCCCTTAACGTGCTCGAAAACTCTTGAAACTTTGCACACAGGTCAGAACCCGCGGCCATCAAGGCCGGGCTGAAGCTGGTACCCGGGCGTGGCAGGGGGGCTCGACAGCGCCCCCTGGAATGTGATTCGAACACTTGTCCATATATCAAACATCCTTGCATGTAATAATATAAAACTCGGTACATATTTAGATCTCATCGGGCCGAACAACTTTCGTGCTCTAAGTTTAACGACAGCTCAAGAGGAAGTCAGCTATTATGGGTTGTTTGGAAAATGCATGCTTTTATTCTTTATATACTTCTCCTAGAGAATTAATCCAAACACCACGAAACTTCGTCAGCATGAAGTCAAGACATTGAGGATGATAAATTGCCAGCGGATTTTTGATATCTCGAACGGTTTGGCCGTGGCAAGGAAATTAATTTATGACTAAAAAAGGACACATAAAGTGTGTTATAACTCAGTTAGTTTTATCTACAGTTACAAAACTTGGCGTGTATATTGTTCTCTTCAAGCCGAACAACTTTCTATCACTGGGGCTCTCCTCCAGTGATAGTTTAAACACAAAATCATAAATAGGGCTATACTGCCCTCTTGTGTCCAAAATTATATTTATGTATAAATATATTACGTATGTGACTGAGGATGTTGTGTTTTATAGCGAGTGTACACAAATATAAGTAAACAGTTTGCAGTCTGAATGATGTCCTGTATGAAAAAAATGACGGAGTATGTTTCCACTGTTCACACACACACACAGTTCGATCGCGCCCGCGCCTCTCTCTCTCACACGGGCGCACACACACACACAGTTTGATCGCGCCCGCGCTTCTCTCTCTCTCACACACACACACACACACACACACACAGTTTGATGGCGCGCGCCTCTCTCTTAAGCTGGAGTGTGTGTGTGTGCGCGAGAGAGGCGCGCTGGCGTGATAGAACTTTGTGTGTGTGTGTGTGTGAGAGAGAGAGGGAGAGGGAGAGAGAGAGAGAGAGAGAGAGAGAGAGAGAGAGAGAGAGAGAGAGAGAGAGAGAGTGAGAGAGAGAGTGAGAGAGAGAGAGAGAGAGAGAGAGAGAGAGAGAGAGAGAGAGAGAGAGTGAGAGAGAGAGAGTGAGAGAGAGAGAGAGAGAGGCGCTGAAATCATTTTATACGGAAATCAATTATTTAGAATTCAGATGAGAATAAAGTTAGTGTTAATTAAAATTATAAGGAACATTTAGTTTTTCTGTTCTGAATATCATTAAAACAGAAAAGGCAGAGACAACATAATGATGAATAATCTTAAGTTATTATATCGTATGCTATGTGTTGTGAATACACCCATGTTAAACATTAAAATTTACTTCCATTGCATATCATAGGACACATAAGCTCAAAATATAATTACATTAATAAACCTGTACAAAGACCTCCAGATAAATACTGGGCTTCTATATTTACACATTTAAGTGCTGAAAAACATATTGAGCTATGACATCCTATGACATTAAAAATGATCCTATATTTAAATTATCTCATATATGTGGCTATTGTGGTTCCCCTGCAAACAAGCCCGCACTGGCCCTTTCCGGGCCCACTTAGGGCTAGCCTAAGGGCCCCCAGCAGGCTGCTAGCGCAGGGCCCATGAGAATTTGCTCATTGGCAAAACGTTGGCCCTGCATGGGCAGCCCTCACTTAGCCCTCAGGAAGCCCTCACTAAGCCCACACAGGGCCCGCACACACAGGGCCCGCAGAACGTTGGCCCTGCATGGGCAGCCCTCCCTTAGCCCCCAGGAAGCCCTCACTAAGCCCACACAGGGCCCGCACACACAGGGCACTATTCAACTAAAACAAAAGATCTTGTTCACAATTATTTATTTTAATTTTATTTTTTTCAAAATTAATCTGTTTCACTATAAATACTTTTCGGCTACTATAACTATAAGTCTTTGGGAAAAACAATTATTCTATACATCTGAAATGAATGCAGTCACCACAAAAATGTACAGTAGTCAAAGATATTTCAAATCATTGTATTTATTAAATACAAAATATAAAACATTCAATTCAGGTCAATACAGGTTAATAAAGGTAATTTAACACTCTGAAAGGGACTAAAAATCATCCATACAAATATAAAAATAATTCAAATAAACATAAAAATACCTTTGCTGAAAAAATAAAAAAAAGTTTGGTGTGCTAATCATTCATTGGCAAAGTTCACTCTTCCCCCGAGGTCTCTTGACTAGTCAGCAGACGGTGGTACCGCTCCTTTCGTCCACCCGCTCTGTCTCTTGAATTCCGCAGCCACACCTTTATCTCACTCTCAATTTCGGAATCACGAGGACTTGGCTGAAAGGAACATTTTCTTACAGCCTCTGAAAAGCAAATAGGCATGAGACAACATGGTGTATGGGAAGTAATTAATACATGCCATTTCTAATACCACATGCTTACCTGTTACAACCCTCTTTAGCCTCAGGCTCTGAAAAGGTCTCTTTTGGTTTGAGCCATTCCAGTTCAATTGAGTGGCTAAAGAATGGCCAATCAATGTTGTCAATATTCTCCTAGTTGCTACCTGGACATTACACCCACCAATGGTTCCTAGATAGGCAGTCTAACAGGAAGGAACATACACAAATTAAAAAGGGATTTTTCAATAAAATGTCAACAGCAGCTAATTATTAGGTCCATAGATAGACAACTAAAAACAAACAAATATACAGCAAACAATAAAGTTTCAATACGTATTAATTGCGAAGGGCTTTCACTGTAACTTTGGTTGATGAACATAAATCCTCTCTGTCTGCATGTGAGAGAGAGAGAGAGAGAGAGAGAGAGAGAGAGAGAAAGAGAGAATGCACACAGTACTTACATCTACTGTGTTTACGTGAATACTCGACTTGGCATTTTGATAAATTTTTGTGTTTATTTGGCCATTTAGGTGCACAACCGAAGACAAAGGCTATGCTTGTCTGTGTTGCGCTCGGAGCATGTGCAAAGAATTCCGTTCTCTTTCCCGACTTATCGCACTTTTAATATTTCTTTTCAATATACTGCACATCCTGCTTTTTTTTTGGTAAGTATCCTCTAAACACAGTTGGTTATGTCTTAAATAAGCATAAAAGTTTTTAACAGAAGCGGCAATTCCCCGGTTGTATGATGAAGTTAAGCGAGATATTCTGCTGTCACTCTCTTAACCCTGAGCATGTCGATCAATTTTTGTTTCTGCATACAAATATGAAAATGTAATCATTTAAAATAATTTCAACGTAGAAGAAATTACTTTATTTGGTGCGCATTCCAACACTTAAGACGAAATTGTTAAATAATATTTTTTTGACTTTCACAAAAACTCTTGTGGATGTATGAGCATAAAATACCACTGACACCCCACAACCTTGTGAAAATCCTTCCCAGAAGAGCGAAAGTTATTGCAACTGCAAAGGGGGGACCAAGTCCACGTTAATGCATATAGATTTGAATGGCATGCCATTTAAGTTCTTGAGGGTGTAATTGCATACTTTTGTCCATATAGTTAGAGCCAGAGGCTCGGTCAATGCTAGTTCAAAGTAATTGGTCTTGAGAAGAGCTACTGTTGACATACCAAATCTTTCCGACATTGATGATCTTCCATTTTTTGCTCCAAGATATCCATGTCCTGGTAGCTTTGGAGGGGTAATATGACGTCATCAGGCAATGTGACCTCTTTTGTGCTTGTTCGAGAGCTATTTGCCACTGTTCTCTCCAGCATAGTCAGCCTGTCCTTAATCTCCTCTAGTGTACTGACTAAATGTCTATCAATACCTGAAAAGGAAGAAAACAATTAAAACTGAGCACAGAGACCGTTTTAGCAGAATAATAGGCTATAAACTCGATTTACGTCATTTACTCTTTTGCGCATGCAGGCCACATTTAAAAAATCAGTCAGTCAGTCAGTCAGTCTGGCAATAAATCGGATCTGGCAATAAATCGGAATTGAGCATTAATGCCTGCAGTCTGAACAGCCTTTGTGGCTTTCTGTGTCACTTTCTCTGTACTATACTATAGTACTATAATACATAGCCTTTACACAAATACATGATAACTAATGTTATTAAAATACTATTGTATCTGTAATAGGTGAAAATATTAAATGGGCTAATGAATAGAGATGCACAGATTGACCGGAATGGGCCGATTTTCCCGTGATCGGCCATGGCCGGCGACCGGCCGGTCAGTCCATATGCCGATTTTATGCCAGTCAAATGCACTCATGATTACCATCGCTTAGCATCAGCATCACAGCAGTTTCACACCGCAAGCGTGAGCGGCGCATATTTTTTTTGGAGTGCATGTTAACCAATGAGTGCATTCACAACGGCAGCATGAGCAGAGCGTGAGCGTCACGTGCGTGCAGTGAAGCAGTGAAGTGGGTTTCGGCACTGAGTCTAGTTTTTGCTGTGCTTCCCCGTTAGCTCAATTAAAGTGAAAGCACCCTTTCGATAGACAAAATAGAAATTATTTCTATTTGAATTATTTCTTATTTTATTTTCTATTTGCTCAAAATGCACAGAATAAACATGTGTAGTGAGTTTTAACAAAAACTGGAGTATGTCTGAAAATAAAATGAATAATAAAAATATTTATAGAAGATACACGCATTTAAGCTTATTTTTAATCATTCAGTTGCATTATAGCGATTATCTGTTAAAAAAAATGTTATATGCAAAATGTTCTATTAAAGAAAAGATAGAAAATAAATATTTGTGTGTGCTGTAAAGTGGTTAGAAAAAATGAAATCGGAATCGGCTAAAATAGGTATTGCAGGTCAAACTCAATGAAAAACCGGAAATCAGAATAGGCCTAGTGTGCATCTCTACAAATGAAACAATAAAATCCACAGACAATACATTACAGACAAAATCCTCATATAATTAGGTAATGTAAGGCCTAGCCTAATAAGAAAGAAATGGATATTAACATTGAGTTCTTCTATCAAGAACCAACTCTTATTGTATAACCATCATTACAAGATGTAGCCACAAAGAATAAAAATAACTTTTGCTTCCAAGGCTAGAGAGGTGTAAGCCTTTTTACAGTCTACTAAACATACCTGCTGATAGAGAGTTCCTCACAGGAAGGGGGAAGGCTGCAGGTGAAGGACGGCTTGCAAGTGGAAGGTGGACCTCAGGTGAAAGTTGAAGGCGACTCGCTGGTGGAAGGTGACTCGCTGGTTGAAGGCGACTCGCTGGTGGAAGGTGACTCGCTGGTTGAAGGCGACTCGCTGGTTGAAGGCGACTCGCTGGTGGAAGGTGACTCGCTGGTTGAAGGCGACTCGCTGGTGGAAGGTGACTCGCTGGTGGAAGGTGACTCGCTGGTTGAAGGTGACTCGCTGGTTGAAGGCGACTCGCTGGTGGAAGGTGACTCGCTGGTGGAAGGTGACTCGCTGGTTGAAGGTGACTCGCTGGTTGAAGGTGACTCGCTGGTGGAAGGCGACTCGGGGGTGGAAGGTGGCTTGGAGACAGAGTAACCAGAGAGTTATGACCAGAAGGTGGCAAACCCATGGGTGATGGTGGAACTGGTGGCTGGTGTACGACTGCAGCTGTGACTGTTTGTGATTGTCTCTACCTTTTCAGTGGAGCAGGTTCAGGCTCGAGATCAATGTAGCGTTTGGTAGGTCTGCACAAAATGAGGAAAAACAATCCAAGAATGCATTTTAACACACATAAACAGCTGGCTCATACTAAATAACTGGCTCATACTATTTTAGATATAGTAATAGTTTGCTTTCAGGATCTTGTTCACAACATTTATAACTTAGAATGCACCAGCACTATAATTTATGTTTAATATTTAACCTAATTTGCATAAATGTACTAGACAGTAAAAGCAATAGAACAACACTTACTGTCTTGACCGCTGACTGCGATCTAATTCTTCAGGTTCACTGGCTACAATTAGATTTGTTTCTGCCATTTTGGCTTTATATCTTGCCTTTTCATAATCCACTGTAAGAAACAAAATAAATGTCAATAGGTCTTTCATCCTTTCACATTTACCTTGACACATTTCATGCAATGCTTAGTTTAAGTTATATACATTTCTGGGAGAGAAAAAAAAATCTACCTGCTGTCCCCAAAACACAGATTTCATGCGCTTTCCAAGTCTCTCCAGGAACTTCATGCATCAACAAAGCTGCCTTCTGTTTACCAGGGTCAGTATAAGGTGGCCACAGAGTTATGGAGGAGTCCTCATTAAGCCATTTGCTGCTCACAATCCCTACTGAGTAATCTGGGAACTCAACAATGCTGTACAGGGCCATCTCGCTGGTGAGGTGGTTCGCTGGTGGAGGGTGGCTCACTGGTTGAAGGTGACTCGCTGGTTGAAGGTGACTCGCTGGTTGAAGGTAGCTCGCTGGTTGAAGGCGACTCGCTGGTTGAAGGCGACTTGCTGGTTGAAGGCGACTCGCTGGTTGAAGGCGACTCGCTGGTTGAAGGCGACTCGCTGGTTGAAGGCGACTCGCTGGTTGAAGGCGGCTCGCTGGTGGAAGGCGACTCGCTGGTTGTAGGGGACTCGCTGGTGGAAGGCGGCTCGCTGGTGGAAGGCGGCTCGCTGGTGGAAGGTGACTCGCTGGTTGAAGGCGACTCGCTGGTTGAAGGTGACTCGCTGGTTGAAGGTGGCTCGCTGGTGGAAGGTGACTCGCTGGTTGAAGGTGACTCGCTGGTTGAAGGTGGCTCACTGGTGGAAGGTGACTCGCTGGTTGAAGGTGACTCGCTGGTTGAAGGTGACTCGCTGGTTGAAGGTGACTCGCTGGTTGAAGGTGGCTCACTGGTGGAAGGTGACTCGCTGGTTGAAGGTGACTCGCTGGTTGAAGGCGACTCGC
This sequence comes from Siphateles boraxobius, assembly GCF_051911475.1. NCBI lineage: Eukaryota > Metazoa > Chordata > Actinopteri > Cypriniformes > Leuciscidae > Siphateles > Siphateles boraxobius. The sequence goes on along the minus strand of NW_027508931.1, from coordinate 17,989,049 downwards.
TGGTTGAAGGCGACTCGCTGGTTAAAGGTGGCTCGCTGGTTGAAGGCGACTCGCTGGTTGAAGGCGACTCGCTGGTTGAAGGTGGCTCGCTGGTTGAAGGTGGTGGAAGGCGGCTCGCTGGTGGAAGGTGACTCGCTGGTTGAAGGTGACTCGCTGGTTGAAGGTGACTCGCTGGTTGAAGGTGACTCGCTGGTTGAAGGTGGCTCGCTGGTGGAAGGTGACTCGCTGGTTGAAGGTGACTCGCTGGTTGAAGGTGACTCGCTGGTGGAAGACATTTACATTTACAAAAAAATAGAAAGAAGAAAAAACCCTCAGTAGCAATGGAGAAATGGAATGGCTGCCCATTCTGTGTCTGTGTGGATCAAAACATATTTTCTTGTTATATCTGACAGGTAGTTTATTTGGTCTGTACTTTCTAGATGACTTGCTTTATAAACACCTATGTCTTTTGAATCTAGAGGACTGGAATAAAGGGAATCTAGCTTTGAAAACCTCTTGAAAATTATGTACTTTGTATTGGTCTTTTCATCACATAGTATGTTCTGTACCAGTCCCAATTTCCCTTGAGCCATCACACAGTTGTCCCCAGTAGTTGTGGCAACGCAGAACTGTTGAAAGATTGCCTTTTTATACTGGGTGCAGTGAGGCAGGTTAGGTATTGATGGACCACATGAGTGTCTCATTTTCAGCAAAGGTGTCTTGCTGTCTGTCTTCTTTGCTTTTTTTGATGTAATAAATGTCCTTTCAAGTGTAATTTGGTTAAATATTTGTTTAAGAACAAACTGTGGTTTCCGGGAAGCTTTTTTCAGCTTTCTCATGTAGTTTTCAAATGGAAAAGCTGACACTCCATCTAAAGCTCCATACCTCCTAACATCATCAGCCAAATGAGTCAAACTGTGCACATTATACACCAATTCATCAGCACCATACAACTGCTCAAATTCGCTTAAGAAATGTTTCATGAGAGCATCAGCGTAGTCACAGTAATGATTACACAAGGCAGGACAGAGCATCAAGTACATGGCAATTGAGAGATTCATGAAATTTCTGTAGTGAGAAGAGGAAAGGATGTCTTGTAAAACAATTGGGCCCGTATAAAGTAAGAACTGGCGGAATTCAGTGGCTTTCCACCGGTCAATGTCTGCTAATCTTCTTGGCTTTCTCTGAAACTCAATTGGCATATGCTGCCTTAGCTGCTGCAATCTCACAGAGATAGCCATCACTGCATGCGAGCCCAACCTACAAGAAAAATCTCCCTTCATCCAAAAGCGTATCAATTTTCGAGTCACTCCCAGGCAAACTAGGTGCATGTAGTCCAAAATGAACATTGTAACCATGCCTATGTTAATCCGTGCAAGGGGAGAGTTGCCCCTATGGTGTTCCTCATCCTCCTGTCTAGAGAACTGATCATCTGTGCGGAGTGTAGCCGTCTTCTCTGGGAAAGTCATGTGGTTCTTAACATAGACTCCTTCTTGATTGCAGCGCTCACACCCAAAGTACCCATTGTGTCCCTTAATGTTTTTAATAAACGATCTTGCAGGAGCATCGCAAATGAAGCAGTCAATCTTTAAAGTAAAGTTCTTTCCTGCCACCTCAAAGCCTTGCTCAAGGCTAGCTACCTCCTGCACAAAGTCAGACAAATACTGCTCCAAATCCAGAGGCTTGCTATTGCCACAAAAAATTCCAATAACAAAAGGTTCCTCTTCAAATGACACTTTTCCCAAAATTGGCCACAACTGCAAAGCAGAGCTCTTGTACAAGGGCAACCCATCAACATTAATTTGGAGGCCAATAGAGTTGCTATCTTCGTTGATGAGAGTTGAAATTGTCCGCAGATGAGTGAGAATGCCGAAATGTATATATTCACCCCCTTTGATGTTTTTAACATTGGCTGCTATTTTGGCTGTTTGTAGCAGGGTGCGAGCTTGCTTTGGTAAATTTGGATGAAACTCCTGTAGTGCACAAAGAAGATCTGAGAGGGTGTTCTGTGGCACATCATTCCTCAGAGCCCACTCACACAGCACCTTTGATAGTTTTGCACATTCATCTTCCACTGTATCACCTTCATCACTACTGTCACCATCTTCCACTGTATCACTCTCATCACTACAGTCTGTATCACCATCTTCCACTGCATCACTCTCATCACTAATGTTGCCACAGTCATCAAATGAATTTAGACAATCCATGAAAACATCATCTTCCTCATCATTGACATCCAGAGATTCAGGATTAACTTCTCCCAAACTTTTACCACCATTAATCTCCTGAACAGAAGGTGATGAATCAAAAGAATTCAGGATTCTTAATGTGTGTCGGCGCTTAGTCCAATAACTCCTGGAAGCCATGTCCTTGTAATCTGAGATAAAATATATAGGACTTTCACTTCCTTGCCGAGTCAAACATGCGGTCAACATAAATCTTCTGTTAAAATAATCAGGCAAACTAATAAATTGTTGTCAAATTTTGCCGTTTTACGGAGAGAAAGCACTAACACTAAAATGTTTAATTATTTTGAGCAGCATTTGCACACCCCATCATGCTGTTGGCTATACTAAAATATAGTGGTTAGTCTAGTCTACAATGTTTTATAATAATAATGTGTTTTATTTAGTGTCCATTTCATTCATTTAAAATTTTGTATATTGGGGGTATACAAGTTATTTCACATATTATTATTTTTTTTAAGTAACGCAATAATTACTTTCCCTGGTATGTATTTAGTTACTTTTGTAATGATGTAACTCAGTTTACTAATTCAGTTTTTGTGAGAAGTAACTAGAACTAATTACTTTTTTAAACTTACCCAACACTGGTTGCACACCAACTTTAAGAATGTAAATGCAATTAAACTACAGATTATTTTTGGCTACACTGTTATAAACAACTGCTATTGTGTGACATACCTTTCTGTAAGGACAGGATTTTTGCTAAAAAGAAGTGTCAGGAGCCTGTTTAAAACAAAGACAAGCAAGAACATACAGCACATTAAAACATACATACATGTGATTGACTTACTATAACTTCACAAATAAACATGATCAAATTACACATAAAATTTACAGCTGTGTTTGAGGTATTCAAGCAGGACAACAAACATGGAATTTTCTGAAAGCCCATATCATATATGCTTAATTAAATGCATGTAATCCATGTGTGCTGGCTTGTACTTTACAATAAGCTTCATTAGTTAATGTTTTACGTACATGAACTAACCGTGAGCAATACATTTGTTACAGTATTTGTTCATCTTTATTATTGTTGGTTAATAAAATAAAGCTGTCCATTGTTTGTTCATGTTAGTTTACAGTGCACGATTTTAATGAAGTATTAGTAAATGTTGAAATTAACATTAATAAAAGCTGTAGAAGTGAAGTTCATTATTAGTTCAGAGAGAGAGAGAGGGGGTGGGGAGAGGGAGGGGGGGAGAGAGAGAGGGGGGTGGGGAGAGGGAGGGGGGGAGAGAGAGAGGGGGGTGGGGAGAGGGAGGGGGGGAGAGAGAGAGGGAGGGGGTGGGGAGAGGGAGGGGGTGGGGAGAGGGAGGGGGGGAGAGAGAGAGAGAGGGGGTGGGGAGAGGGAGGGGGGGAGAGAGAGAGGGGGGTGGGGAGAGGGAGGGGGGGAGAGAGAGAGGGGGGTGGGGAGAGGGAGGGGGGGAGAGAGAGAGGGGGGTGGGGAGAGGGAGGGGGGGAGAGAGAGAGGGGGGTGGGGAGAGGGAGGGGGGGAGAGAGAGAGGGGGGTGGGGAGAGGGAGGGGGGGAGAGAGAGAGGGGGGTGGGGAGAGGGAGGGGGGGGAGAGAGAGGGAGGGGGTTTAAATCACTTGGGTGCAAATGACATCACGCATATTTAACGGAATTTAACGGCATTTAACTGTAGCCTACTGTATGGTCTTGGGGCCTAATGTTGAAAAAAGGCGGAAAGTCATTGTTTGTGTGTGGAAAAGGGCGTCCGACAACCTTTTAACCATTTAATTTGTTTCATTTGAGAAAACGGATGTTATTTATGTTTAGTTGTTATAGCTGAGAAAAAAAAACCTGTTCAAACTGTGTCCTAAAATAATGTATTATTTACTCCGGTCTTATTTTGAAATGTCATAACCTATTTATAGCTAGTTTTACATCATTTACATAGCCTATCGGTTTAAATGTAATTAAATGTAGTCTTTAAGGTAATTAAAATAATCTGATAGTGATAAGTAGATACTTTACCTCAGGAAAACTCAGTCGTCCGTGGTGATCCAGTCAGAAGAGATGTCCGCTGGGCGAAGGGCACTGACTGCAGCTCTGCTGCAGCTTTATATATGCCCTCTGCATTCTTTCGCGGGCTTGCCACGCGAGTGATAATTTATGAACTATGTAATTTTATAAACTTTTTATATTTTTTTAATTTCAAAAAAATGTTTTGTATAGCCTACATCTAAAATACATTTCGTTATTGTACCCCGGCATTATGACTAAATAAAATAAAATAAAAGTGCAGTGTTTTTAACAGAGCGCCGAGTGAATTTAGAAATGTAAAAAATAAAAATACAATAGCCTTTCTGGATGTTGGCATATATTTTAAATAGCCTACACACTCAGGATGTCCGTGTCTTTTTGACACCATGGGAAATGAATGGAGAAGACTATAAAAACGATAACTTGTCATAGAAATCACAGAAACATGGACAATGGCGTTGCAACACTATAAATGCACAATTTAAAAATAATTTTGTTTTTTTTTACAAACATTTATTTCACGTTAATGTATGTTCACTCATTGCATTTTTACGATGTGGTACGTTTGTTGTTAAACATTTACACAACACAAGGAAGCTTGATTTCAATCTTTTAATTAAATTGAAAAAAAGTATAGCACAAATAAATAGGCTAACAATAGCAAAAGAAAAGTTTTGGATAGGTCTAGTAGCCTATTCAGAAATACAGAATATAAATAAAGTAGCAGAATCAACTGTAAAATAACACTGGGCAACTTTCTTTATTAAAAAATGGTAACACTATAATAAGGTTTAATTTTGTTAGCATTAGTTGAACCAAAAATTTTATAAGACATTTTTAAGAAAGTTGTATCTGTTAACATTAGTCAATGCACTGTGAACTAACATGAACGCACATATTTTATAATAACAATAACAAAGGCTATTGCTCTCTGTTAGTTAATGCATTAACAAATGAGACCGTATTGTAAAGTGTTATCAAAAAATCTATTGCCTAACAAAAAACAAAACAAAAAAAAAACCTAAATAAGTCATTGGATAACATTGGGCTGCATATAAAGAAACTAAATGCATGTGCCATGGATCAATAAAATGGAATCGCCTCTGCACCGACAATAAGGAAATTATTTCAATCAAACCATATCGTTGATGAAAATAATACGAGAACAATTATAACGCAATGTTTTTGAAAAAAAAAAATATTTTTAATATTACAGTGATAGTAAACATCTTTAATAGCTTAAGTACGGTTTCAAATGACATTGCTGTCAGTGTGAGCTGCGCGCGCTGAAGCTGAAGAGAACGAAACTGAATCGCTTTGCTAGAAGATTAATCAACTCAACGGTTGCCCAATTTACTAATTTATTACAATAGTGAATACAATTATAATTATATGACAGTCCCAATCAGCTTTTAATGTTTTGCATTGTTGTTTAAAGTGCGCGCGCTGAAGCTGAAGAGAACGAGCACCGGGGAAACTGAAGAACTTTTCTAGCAGGTTGTTTAAACGAAATGCATCATATGTGAGATTAATCATATATTTATATTACATCAACTTTATATCACGACTTATCTGCAAAAAATGACTCCAACGTCACTGGACATGAAGAAGAGCTAAATTCGCGAGATGGACGTATGCGCATATTTGTTCTGTGTTTTCTTTCTAAACAGTTATATGTTTATGTTGTATTTTTCATGTTTTCATCACGCAATCATGTTTTTGATGCGGTGGGGACGCGTTCACGTTACATGTGAATTATCAATTATCAAAATAATATCCTTTTTAAAGTAAGATTTGTTCTTAGAGTTTTTAAGGGATCTCGCATTGTCTTGTAGACACAATCCAATGCAAATTATTTTTTCTTTTTATTCCTTCTGAGCAGATAAATGGAAGGTCTTATGAATTTCACATTAAATTTTAAAAAGGAGCCAAAACGTATGAAAGTGGGCTACCTAAACAAAACCTGCATGGGCCCAAAAGTACAAAACCTGCTCTGGGCCCGAACGGGATGGCCCACAATGGGCCATCATGGGCTTAATGTGGGCAGCACGCTAGTTTGGGCTGCTCACAGATAGCCCGCGGTGAGCCCAAAGCAGTGGGCCTCGCCTGGGCAAGCCCGCACTGGGCCTGTTTAGGTTTGGCGTGGGCTGGCCCTAGCCCACTGTGCCCACAAAAAGCCAGCGTGGGCCCCGCAGGGGCATGTTTGCAGGGTCAAGATCATCCCAGCAAACATGTTCCTTTGGGGCCCGAATGGGGCCCTTGCGGGCAGCCCACTGTGGGCCCAGATACCGGCGTGAAATGCGGGGCACGTGTGGGCCCCACACTTTGGGACCCAGGTGGGGCCCCAGTGGGACAGCCCAAAAGTGTGGGCTGACTGTGGGCAGGCCTACAGTAAGTAGAGTGGGCCCCCATGGGGCCAGTTGTGGGCCCACAGCAAACCCTTATAGGGACCCATGTGGGGCCATTGTGGGCAGCCCACTGTGGGCCCAGATACCGGCGTGAAATGCGGGGAACGTGTGGGCCCCACACTTTGGGACCCAGGTGGGGCCCCAGTGGGACAGCCCAAAGTTGTGGGCTGACTGTGGGCAGGCCCACAGTAAGTAGAGTGGGCCCCCATTGGGGCCAGTTGTGGGCCCACAGCAAACCCTTATAGGGGCCCATGTGGGGCCATTGCGGGCAGTCCACTGTGATCCAGGTACCGGCGTGAAATGCGGGGCACATGTGGGCCCCACACTATGGGACCAAGTGGGTCACCATGCGGTGGGCAAAGTGTGGGTATAATGTGGGTACAGTGGGTTAAGTGTGGGCATACTGTGGGTACATTGGGTTAAGTGTGGGCATTCTGTGGGTACATTGGGTTAAGTGTGGGTATACTGTGGGTACATCGGGTTAAGTGTGGGCATACTGTGGGTACATTGTGTTAAGTGTGGGCATACTGTGGGTGCACTGGGAAAAGTGTGGGTATACTGCGGACAATACAAAGATGTGTTGTAATATACCTGTGGCCTTAACAAACAAGATTAGTTTGGTTCGACTTTGCATTTGCCACAATACATGCAAAATAATTGCACTTGTTGATAGTCGAAGTAGTACATTACAAGTCATATCTTTCAAATCATTTAATTTATTCACAGTCATGTAAAAAATATATACAATACATTACCGTTCAAAACTTTGGGGTCAGTACGATTTTTTAAAAGCCCTACTTTTGAACAAAGTAATCCAGTCGTCAGCGTGTAAATCGTGAAAAAATTCAGGAATGTTTGAACAGAATTGTCAAAAGAGCAGCATTTATTTGAAAAAGATTTTGAGTAAAAAAAAAAAAGTCAAAACAAAAAAATCATATAAAACCACATCAATCAATCCCCTCGGATACCGGAGTAACTTGCTCCTTCCACCAACCCAGTCTCTTGCATTAGGATCAGCATCAACCCCTTTGGATGCTGCTTCAGCTGTGTCAGCATCTAAAATGAGAAAAAAAAACAACAACAATTGAAATGTTAACATAAAAAAAGTATTAAAAAAAACGGGGGTTGTTCCAAGTGTAATTTATACACTTGTGTTTTCCCAAGGGTTAGGCCATTTCCACCTCAAAGAACAAGGAATATTCTGCACTTTGACTGGAGGATAATTTGAGTTCCAAAAAATAGTTACAGTTTTTTTTATTAATATTAAAAACAAATGTAGGTGGTGTTGTTGAGAGAGAAACATGCACAGAGTGAACCAATTGAGGGCATGATGAAATGAGAGCATGAGAACAATTTACAAAAATTATCAACACAATATATAATTCTGTCAACCTGTACTCACACTCATGTCATTCCAAACCTGCATTATTTCTTATGTGGAAGATTCTTCTGATATTTCGAAAAATGACTCAATAAAAATTTTCATTGTATGGACAAAACAGATTAAACATTATTCAAAATTCTTCTTTTGCCTTCCACAGAAAAAAGTAAATAATACATGTTTGGAACAACATGAAGAACAATCCCTTTAATGTCTTTATCAATAAATCATTGATGGCTTTAACTTGCAGCATGAATATGTCATTTTTATAAAAGAAAATACAGAGAATGTGTCTGACAGTCAAAAATGTACTTACACAGAAAAAGAGTGACCTGTGCCCGAGTGGCTCTCTGTTGGGTTTATTTAGCTGTTTGACACACAACACAATTAAGGAAAAAAGAGAGAAGACAACTGAATATTAGTAATATTACATATTACATAAATCTATACAAATAAAAATTATTATTTTTTTCATCAGTGATTATTGACTAATTAATGTGTCAGGAGTTCTCAACTCTGGTCCCTGAAGTGCACTGTCTTGCAGTTTATGTCCAGACCTGATCAATCTCACTTGCTCTTTTAACAAAAAGAGCTTGATGTTGGACTTGGACCAGGGTTTGGTGCTAAAGTCTGCAGTGGTCCTCAAGGGCCAGACCTGAGAGCCCCTGCAATATGTTCTGAACATGACTAGATGGATCACTTACAGCACTGGTGTCCAGTCCTGGTCATGGAGGAGTTTAGCTGTCTGTACTTTCTGCTGATCCTGAAGACCTCGATCAACAGAGCTCAGTTCTGCAATCAGAATTAGATGGCAATGAATACTGAAAAGAGAGAGGACAAACAACATTTTAATGTTATAAAACCCAGTTTAAACTTTTATTTATGAATATGTACAATAACATCTAAGAATGTATGCTACATGACACCACTGTACTGACAAATACAGTATTTGTTCAGTGGGTGAGGAACATCTCATTTAAAAAATTTGATACCCAAAATATTAACAGATAACATAAGCAAAATGTTTATGAAAATACAGTTATATATATGGTGTAAAGAAAGTTTTTGTAAATGTCTATGACAAATCTACAATGCAAAAACTGACAATGTGTCAGACAGTGATTCCAACAGAATACTTACACAGAGCAGTGCCAATTATCTGATTACACACAAGGAAAAGGGAGAAAAATAAACAAATATTAATATTTCAGTGAAATATTTACAGTATCTGTATGGATAAAGGTTGATGATATGTATACATTAAAAAGAAATTATTACATTCATATTTAATGTTATTAAATGAATGAATATTATTTCATGGCCTAAATGTTTTACTTCCATTATATTTTTTTCATAATTAAGTTAATTAAATATTACAGATGGTTGATTTCATTTCAGTTATCAATTAAAGTTAGAATTGTAAAATCTGTTATTTTTAGCTCACATTAACATTATAGTTATGACGTTATGTAAATAGCCTATATGATTTGCTGTCTGTCAGCGCGCAGTGTTTACATGTGTCTATCAATTATGAACGGTCATAATCATATTTAACGAGATGTAGTTAGAGTGTGTAGCTTATGTATTCTATTTACACTACATAAATACTCGTTTAACGTTACATCGCTATTTAATACTTTAAAACAAAGACATCACTGATTCAGCCGGGCCATTGTGTTTAGCTCGGCCCTAGTTCATCGCGTACGGTAAAACAATAATGAACCAAATTATAATAGCACCAAAAGGTATGTAAAACACTTACATTACACAAACTTGAATTCATTTAGTTTTAAAGTATATATTACCTCGGAGATTACCAAAAATCGGACTGTCTGAGCAGCTAGTAGACCGTTAAAACCGTTTCATTTAAACAGCAGCAGAGTAACGTTAGCTATAATCAGATAACAATAAAATGAGTGTAATTTAATACCAATTAATTAATTCATTACCATTTTGACCCGTTTCACTAATTTTAATAGAAAACTCAAATTACTATGGAAATTTAAAAAGCTTACCTGTTTGGTGCAAAGCTGGGCTGTACCAGTCGAATCCAGAAAGACGTCAGCTCCTTTCCTTAGCGATGGAAACTTCCAGCAGTCTCATTGGTTAGAATTAATCACGTGATAACGCCATCTACTGTATTACTTGTAATCTTTCTTTTTTCTTTTGCAGTTTCAGAAATATAATATATATATATATATATATATATATATATATATATATATATATATATATATATATATATATATATATATATATATATATAAATTAATCAGTGATGTATTTATTAGTATACAAATATATAATTGTATAATAATAAATACATCACTGATGAATACCAAAACAAATCAGTCAACCATTTGCATTGTTTCATTGTGACAAATAAGTTAATTTTATTTAATAAATATGGTAAAACTTTCCATGCAGACCATGCTTATGATTACAAAAAACTGCTCAAAACCCACCTGTTTCAGCTCGCCTACAATCTATCATAGCACTCTCATCATTGTTTGTTTGTTTCATTTGTAAAGCGTCTTTGAGTTCCTTGGAAAGCGCTATATAAGACTGATGTATTATTATTATTATTATTATTATTATGAATTATAGCTCCCTTTATACTTTTTTAGGAGCAATATTACTATTCTATAAGTATATTTATAAAGACTCATTGAGACCTGCATTATAAGATATACTGTACCTAGTTAAATTTATATTAATTTTTATAATTCCTTATAAGTCACTCATTTGCTCTTTCAATGCGCATGCTCATAATCCATTATACACTGATTCATAAGTATTAATTAGTCAGTTTTATGGTTCTATGAATGTATTTATAATGATGCAACCTGTATTGCTATAATGTTATTATGTTATTTATGAATGTATTAATATATAAGTGCTGTGATTTATTGAGGTCTAATAGTCTAATGGTTTTTAAACTAACTATACTATAGTGTACTGGTCTGTCTGATTTATTAATCTGTCTGGAAACAGCTACTACAAGCAAACAGGTAAAGATAGTACTTGTATTGCTATCTTGTTGACTGTCTGTGTGCAAGTATGGGATGACTGTTGAATGAAATGGCATTTATGACATTTAACAGGATCGTTAAAATATGTTGATTAACCCTGAGCTTCTAATCTTAAAACAATGATGTAAATGTACTGTTATGGATGTTACCCACAGTAAACCCTCATGGTGGCCCCACAGTGAAAAACTAAAAATAGGTAAATCCTAAGGGGGGCCCAAATGGGCAAACTGCTATGGGCCCGGCATGGGCTAACCCACTGGGGGCCCGTGTGGGTTTTATTTGGGCAAACCCACAGTGGGTTGCCCACAGTAGATCCTAATGGGGGCCCAAATGGTCAAAACTGCAATGGGCCCCGCGTGGGCTAACCCACTGGGGGCCTGTGTGGGTTTTATTTGGGCAAACCCACAGTGGGTTGCCCACAGTAAATCCTAATGGGGGCCCAAATGGGCAAAACTGCTATGGGCCCCGCATGGGCTAACCCACTGGGGGCCCGTGTGGGTTTTATGTGGGTAAGCCCACTGTGGGCTGCCCACAGAATGCCCACATGGGGCCCCAAAGGGTTTGCCCTTGCCCACACTGTCCCACAGAAAACCCACACTTACCCACAGTGGGCCCGCACTGGCATGTTTGCTGGGATGGGGTCCAGGTGTGGCCCTAGTGGGACAGCCCAAAGTGTGGACTGACTTTGGGCTGGCCCACACAAGTTAGAGCGGGCCCTCATGTGGGCTGGATGTGGGCACAATGTGGGTGCAGGTGCAAAGTTTGAGCACACAGAGTGTAGGTACACCCATATTACTATATGCAGAACAATTGCACTTGTTAGCAGCAATAAATCGAGGGTCATGTTTTTAAAAAATAATTATTTATTTACTGACAATAATAATTATAATTAATAATAATACAGTTTAAAACAGCAATAACCACAAAAACAGAAACACAGAACACTTAAAACAAGTCAAAGTAAATTAAAAACCAATCCCCTCAGGGGCACCAGTAGCTGCAGTTCTGGCCCTTCCTTGCCTTCCCCCCTCTCCATCCCTGGCATTACGGAGCCACGTTTTTATTGTGGCTTCCACCTCACATGCAGTGGCTTGGCTGCTTTTTGTCACAGCATCTAAGTGAGAAAGGATCAATTTAAATACAAATGTTAAAAACAAAATAAGGGTTGTTCAAGTACTGTTAAGCCATTTCAACCTAAGAAATGTTTCAACCTGCACTTTGATTGAGGAAACGTCTTCTGATTGTTCCAGTTGCTATTTATAAATGCTCAACTGAGAGAATGACTGAATAGGTCAATGAGAGAGCTGCGGTTTATAATAACGTTCAGTTGTAAGTAATTTATAAGTAGTTAGTTAATGATGAACTAATCGTTTACAAAACATTCATAAATGACTAGCAAGTGATATACTAACATTTTATGTATGTTTTGTAAATTCTGTTACAAGTCATGTACAAGTGATTAGTAAATGATTACCTAATTATTTATGAAACAATTATGCGTTTCATAAATGTTTAATAAGTGATATGTTAATTATTGTATGTATGTTTTGTAGATTCAGTTATAAGTCATTTACAATTGATTGATTAATGATTAACTAATCATTTACAAAACATGAACATGCGTTTCATAAATGTTTAATAAAACTTTTATTTTTTATTGTTTGTATGTACGTAGCAATTAGAGGGTGCAGAAAGTGTTGTAAATGCCTTGTATACACGTACAGATAATTTGCAACAGGTAAGTAACAGTGTTCAACACAATGATGTCTAAATGCACGAATAAATCATTTACAACACTTTCTAAATCCCCTAATCTAAAGTGTAAACTATTCATCACTTGTAAATGTGTTACACATCATTCGTAGATTACGTAATGCTGTAGTGTTGTAAATGATTTATTCATGCGTTTAGACATTATCTATAACAGGTGTTGAACACTGTAGTGTGTACTGCAGTGTAAGTGCTGACTATAGACAGCTGTCGTCTCTGAAACACATGGAGTCTTTAACCTTATGTGAGCAAAACATACAAAAAAATGTAACATAATTTATTAAACATTTATGAAACGCAAAGTCATGTTTTGTAAATAATTAGTTAATCATTTACTAATCACTTGTAAATGACTTGTAACGAAATTTACAAAACATACATAAAATGTACATCACTTGCTAATCATTTATGAATGTTTTTTTAAATGATTAGTATCATTAACTAACCACTTGCAACTAATGACTTACAAATGAACGTTATTATAAAGTGTTACCGTTTATTGGTATAGAAAATTAGACTAATGGATCAGCATTTAGATTACACAGTGAATGAGTAAATTAATTTGTAAATATTTTAATATTTATGTTTAAACAACATACAGTACATTTTGTAGTTGTAACAAAGGCCCTAGAACTGAAAAATCTCCAGGATTATGCTAAAATGCATTGGGCTGACAAACAAACGAGGATTACTGGGAACAGGAAACATGGAGATAGATCAGTCATTGTTCATTTACTGTACATTTACACCTGACTACTGATTTTTCCTTCCCATTTTTTAAATATTTTTAATTCCTGTTATAAGGGCTTATCACATATAAACATTATATACTGTACCTATAACTGCTTTGCAGACCAACATCTCCCCAAAGGCCATCTTCTGGCCAGAGCCCTTCCAGCACAGTTGCTGGGCAAGTGGAGTGGTCCGCATGCAGACCAGGATACGCCTGGTGTTGGAGGTTGGGCTTGTACCCCCAACTGTTGCCAGATACTTTGCCTAAATTAAAGCAGTAACACATCAGTGTATTCACAGGACAGCTATAATGAAACTGTAGTGAAAAAGTACAAAACTTTATTTATTTAAATGCATTTATTCATTTAGCAGGCTCTTTTATCAAAAGCAAAAGTCACATAGTGAACCTTTAGTCCTAGATTTTTTGTAATCTGAAATTTCACACTCTACATTCCCACTTCTTTCTCCTGTGTACGTTTTATAATCAATGCGAAAATCAATACTTCCTTTTGTGATTAACTTTTCCAATGGTGTCATTTTCTGAACTGAGACAGGAGGATGTCTCAGCCTTTTTGGCCTTCTGTCTGGCTTTCTCATAATCTGCTACAGAACAATAAACCAGTACTCTGTGAGCTATCATAAGCTGAACATTTGTCATCACATTTCTACAAATTAAAAATTCTTAAGACATTTCTAAGCAAAATTATTTAATTCATTTGAATTAGAAATGTACATTCAGGTATTTTTTCTGCCCTGAAACAGTAAAGGGATGCTTCACCCAAAAAAAAAAAAAATTCTGTCATTGATGATTAGGCCTAGGCCTACCATGCAAATGCAAGTGAAACGCTCGCACTGTAACTTTGATGACAGACTTTGGTCAGGCATTTCGGAACATTCAAAACATGTACTGTAGTCTACAATCGGCTTTACTCCAGTTATGTGACATACTTTTTTTTATTGCACATCGAGGAATTTATTCGATAACCCTCTGGGCTTCTTCGTAAATGGGTTACACTTAGCTTCCTCCCGGTCAAAAACGAACGAAGCCTTAAAATTTAACTTTATTTTTTCCCAGGATAACCAATCAAATATATTTTTGTTCTATAATATTTTCAGATTATTATTTAGAATTTTTAGAGTTTTTTTACGATACTTTGCATTAATTATATAATTTTTATGAGCTATTTTTTCCATTAGAATTAATATATATATTTTTTATTTATTATTAATTTTTCTTTTTCAGTAAATGCAACATTTCACATAAAAATAGAGTCTAGGCCTTCAAACAAAAAAATTTCAAGCGAGAAGAGCGCCATCTAGTGGCTTTAAAAATATATAATTGTGTGTAATGTCCTGTAAGCGCCTGTAGGCTCCCATAGCTTCCTATATAAATACATAGAAAGGCTTTTTGATTCCTATTGTTGTTTTAGACATGATTTCTCTATCTTATTCGTTTTTTTTTTATTTAGATATGTATTTAGATATTCTAAAAGACTACTTTTTTTATTTATTTTTTATTTTTACTTATAAAATGTCTTAATTTTTCGATAGCAATTTAACTCAGACATATCTAAATGTTTTCCAAATTAGAACTATCTAATTAGCGTACTTTAATTTTTTTCTCTTTTGTGGATTTGCTTGTCCACGTGACATTAGCGTCACATTCGCGGCAGCATTACATGTGTCCAGGAGACACAGGAGGAGAGAAGGAGAATCAAGTCGGTAAATGTCAGTTCAATTGTAAGTTCCTTTTTTATTCTTTTAGTGGTGTGCGATGTGTATTTTCTATTATGATATTGTAATCATTGTTTTAACGATGTGCGAGGCACTGCGATCTGACATCGCATCTCTGGCGCATTCACCTCAGCAAGAGTTAAATTTTCCCGTGCACAATTGCAAATGTGATATTTTATATAACAGATAAATTAACAATAAATTAACATTGTGAGTTATATAAATATTGTCAATATTGTTTGTTTTCCCTTTATTTCGCCGACAAGAATTCTAAAATGAAGCCATAGCAGAGTCTCAATGCAACAGACAGCGATGATTTTTGAATGGAATCCGCGTTTTGAACGAATCATTTTAATGATACAATGAACTATCACTTGTTTCTTTCCCGAATGAATCAGCTTTTTTAACAAATCGGTTGATGAATGACTCCCTCAACTCACTTATTAAGACAGTGACTTGCCGCCACCTACTGGCAGTTTTAGTTTCACATTTAAAGTACCCTTTAATAAGAACTTTAAAATTAGAAATCAGTTAATATTTAACAATCTCATAGCTTTATTTGCAATTGTAAATTCAGTGTAAATATATTAATGCCAGTTCTGATGCTGCTTCTGTGTCACCTCTGCACTGCAAAGATGAATTTTGATTTAATGATTTAATTTGACTGGTAACAGTGGTGTTGTGTAATTATTCTAATAGAATTTAATTTGAATGTTAGAATTTGGCATAAAAGGTGATGCAATCTACAAATCAATTTAAGGTTGCAAATATTACCCCTTAATAGAAAATGTTAATTTCTGTCACTGCTGTGAATTGACTACTGCATAGAATATGACAAATACGCTTCCATTAGTGAATAGTGAATAGTGAATGAACCTCAAATGTATAGCAAGATTTTCTAAATGACTTACTTGTTTTGTATAGTGAGCGGACTTTGTATGCTTCCCAGTCTGCTCCTGGTTTTTCATGTTGCAGCTGAGCTCTTTTTACATAATTGGGAAATTTATAAGGTGGCCAATAGCAAGCATCCTCACCAGCCATCCACCAACTGCTTACTACTTCCACCTCTCCCCGTTCCAAGAAATCCACGACATGGAAAAATGGTGAGTTCATCTTAGGCATTAAAGAAAAGATTAGAAAGAATTATTTAGAATGGTTAATATTGTCAAAATGAAAAATATGTACTAATATAATTACTTCTGATAAATACCTACTTGCTTTTTTAAACCAGTGTAGTTTGGCATCTTGTGTTGATGCAGTACATATAGCAAGTAATTGAGATTTATGTACATTATTTTGTAGAACCATGTACATTATAATCTTTCTATTTCAGTTGAATCTTTTTGTATTTTTTTTTGTTGTTGTTGTTGTATTTTTTTTTTTTTTTTTTTTTTTGACAGAATCACTTGAGAACTGATTGAATTGAAGCTTCAATATAAATGTAGCAATGGGGTTGCTGCCCATTTCAAACCAAATGGAAGCAAAACATATTTGGCCTCAATATCAGAAAGCTTGTACAGTTTAACCTCTGCAGCAAGCTCACATGCTGTGTAGATGCCAATATCTGTAGAGATAATTGGCTCTGTGTACAGTGGCGCCAGATCCAGAAACCTTCTCAGCAGAATGAAAGTTTCTTCTGTGGTGGTGTCATGCAAAATGTTCTCAACCAAGCCAAGTTGTCCACCAATCATCACACAGTTGTCTCCTGTCCTACATTTTATTGTAGCATTTTTAAGTGTGACCCTTTTGTATTGCAGTCTTGATGCACCGTCTTGCACTGTTGGGCCATTTGAGTGATTTCCACCGAGTTTAGGTTTATCTGGTTGGTACGAGGACTTGTTCTGTGTGGACTGTCTCTCAACAACACGTGTCATTTGCTGGAGAATGTGTTGTGGTTTTTTGACCTTTCTTTTAAGCTGGCCCAGGAAGTTTTCAAAGCAAAATGCAGACACACAGTCTAAGGGACCAAACCTCCTCACATCATCTGCCAGATGACACAGAGAGTGGACATTGTAGACCATCTCCTCAACCCCATACAAGGTCCTGAACTGTTCAAGGAAGTACCTAATCAGGTTATCTGCATAATTGCAGTAATGGGCACACAGGGTTGGAGAAAGCATTAAATAGATGCTGATGGACAGTGAAAGGAAGTTGTTGTAAAGGGGGGTTGGGAGAACATCTTTCAGTACTACTGGACCAGTGTACAGGAGAAACTGCCTAAACTCTGTAGCTTTCCAACGATCCAATTCCGAGAGTGACCTTGGCTTTCGCGCAAACTCAGAAGGTATGTGCTTTGACATCCCTACAAGTTTTTCTGAGATGGCTTTTATCTTATGGGAGCTCTGTCTGTATTTTAGGTTGCCTTTGGTCCAAAAGTTAAGCATCTTCCTGGTCACACCTAGACAAACAACATGAGTAGTTAATAGCATACAGCAAGTGTCAAAATGATTTATGACCCTATGATTGACAGGTGGGCGTGGCTTTCCTTTGATCTTCCCCCGCCCCTTCCGGTTCCTCCCCTTCCTGTCCCGCCCCTTGTCCCACCCCTTCCGGTTCCTCCCCTTCCTGTTACCTTTGACCTAGTTCCGCCCCTTCCTGTTACCTTTGACCTAGTTTCCGCCCCTTCCGGTTACACTTTCTGTCAAAATGATGGATGGTTACCTTTGACCTAGTTCCGCCCCTTGCGGTTACAGCTTCTGTCAAAATGATGGATGTGTGACAGTTAGTTTGATTGTTTGATCAAGAAAAGGGAGGTATTGGCCTTGTTAACATAAGCTTTGATGTTACAGTTACAAAGTGATGTGACAGTTAGTTTGAGATGTGATTGTTTGAAGTTGGTGTTTTGGTCACCGCATCCCTGAGCTTTATCAAGGGGAGCTGTGAAAGTGATAAGAAAAAAATGTACAACTATTCACTGGACCAAGCATTATGTTCATTTAAATAAAATGGTGAAAGTTTATCTGTTCTTTAAAAGAATATAAAATAAAACCTCACACAAAAAGTTTAAATAAAATGGAGTCACAAAAATATTCCAAACAGTTAAAAATGTATTAGAGAGTTGAAGAAAAAACATACAGCTTATGTAAAACCTCACACAAAAAGTTTAAATAAAATGGAGCCACAAAAGTATTGCAAACAATCCAATGTATGAATGATCTGACTCTGTCTCAAAAACATAGGGAGCACGCGCGTCTATGTGTGTGTGTGTGTGTGTGTGTGTGTGTGTGTGTGTGTGTGTGTGTGTGTGTGTGTGTGTGTGTGTGTGTGTGTGTGTGTGTGTGTGTGTCAAAGCAGGAATTTCCCCTCCCTCCGCATTGCTGAGGACCTTGAAAGTTTATCTCACACAGAAGTTGAAAAAGCATTATGTTCATTTAAATGAAATGATTATAAAATTTACATTTAGTCAATCACAAATATTTGACACTGACTCAAGTTGAAAAACCATGCTGTTCAATTAAAAGTATATAAATTAAACAAAAATAAAAATCATCTTACTGTTTCACCGTGGTTGAAAAAACCCACAAGTGTTTCCCCTGAAGTCTTTTCTCTCTGTCACACCAGCCTGTGGCTGGCCTGGTATCTGTTTTTGTGACACGTTCCTGAGCCCATTGAAAAGCATTGTGTTCCTTTAAAAGTGTATAAATTAAAATATATCATATATAAAATAAATAGTTTACTAATTTAACTAAAGTTGAAAAGCATGTTGTTCATTTAAAATCTTACTAAATTACTGAAGTTGAAAATCATGCTGTTCATTAAAAAAATCTTACTAAATTACTGAAGTTGAAAAGCATTCTGTTCATTTAAAATAAATAATTTACAAATTTACTGTACCAATTATGTTAGATTTAGATAAAAATAAAATCATCTTACATTTTCACCAGGGTTGAAGAAAAAAAATCACACAGGTAGTGCCTGCCAGCATGGACAGTGTGCGTGACAAATAAGTGACATCATCGCTGTTTTCGAACCACCGGTAATAAATTACTTTTAATTCATAAGACTTATTTTCAGGAGTGACAGTTATCAAAAGGTCTGCCTAAATGCTGGGAATGTGAATTGGCCTTGAACCTGAACAGTTCCATTCATAGAGTACTGAAAGAATATAGTGGACACACAGCTCCGCCGTTTTCCCATAGTTTTCCACAGGCTCTTACTGTAAAAGTCTATAAAATAGCCAAGACACATGGTCGTGTGCCATACCCCATGTCTGGACCAAAAACTTTTGCACCCTCTCTTCTATGACCACCTCATCAAAAATGCAAAACAGTGAGTACTTTCTCTATAATTAATTTATGCTACGGTGCTGTTTATCTGTAATATGCAATGATGTTTAATCTGAAAAATTGTTTATACATAAGGAAAAGA
Source organism: Siphateles boraxobius (assembly GCF_051911475.1). Lineage (NCBI taxonomy): Eukaryota > Metazoa > Chordata > Actinopteri > Cypriniformes > Leuciscidae > Siphateles > Siphateles boraxobius. The sequence continues at coordinate 17,969,410 of NW_027508931.1, read as the reverse complement.
CGGTATAATTCATTAGTGGTGATACAGATATTAAAATGTATCTACTATATTAATTTATCAAAGTGGTTTAAAAATATGGAGCATTGTATTATGATATTGATGTGATACAGATATTAACATGTATCTACTATATTAATTTATCAAAGTATGATTTTTTTTTAAAAATATGGAGCATTGTATTATGATATCGATGTGATACAGATATTAACACGTATCTACTATATTAATTTATCAAAGTATGATTTTTTTAAATATGGAGCATTGTATTATGATTATGTATTATGTTTGTTTTTTTTAAACCATATTACAAAAGTATCAGTTTAACACGACTGTTTTACAGCAATGTTTATCCATATCACAAAAGTATCAGTTTAACATGACTGTTTTACAGCAATGTTTATTTTGCATTATGCTATGTTGTTTTAACTGTTGTATTTTTTATCCGATGTAACTAAAATCTGCAGCATTGTTTATTTAAGCTGCGGGGTTCCCATAAAGGACCTTAAAATAAAATGTTTTGGATTTATTCAGTTTTAAATCTTATTTAGAGATTATTTTAGTCAGACATGCTTATATGTGAATAGGCCTATTTAATTCCTCTTCAGTTACTTACTTCTTAAATTTTGCTAGGTTACTTTTTAATTCTTCTTTTACTCTGTCTTTGATTTTAACTTTTAGCAATTTGCATGATAAAATTGTTTAAAATGTAAGCTATAAATATGAATGGCACAATGTGATAACCAAAATATATAAAAGTCAAGTCAAAGCTATTTATATAGGCTAGCACTTTTCATTGCCATTTAAAATAACATGGTCTTTCCTTTTCTCTCTAGAGACAGCAAACACTGCAGGACAATCAGGCACCCAAGTAACATGTTAGTATGGTTTATATTTTATTTTTAATGAGAAAACATTATAGAGTGCAACAGGCGGTATCTGGGAGTAAAAACATTTACTTTCTCCATACGGAAATTAATTTAAAAGACAGACCTACTGTGAGCTAAGAGGTTGTTAATACATGGTATTTGCTTCTGATCAAGCCTTCAGCTTATTTTTTTTTTTTTTTTTTTTGTAATTAATCATGTTTTACAGTTGAACTCCAGGTGAATACTACATTACCCATGAGCCATGATGCTGTAGTGAAAATTATGTCAAACATAGTTTTAAAAAAAAAAAAGCAACAAACTCCAAAATAGCTCTGCCCCCTCCCATGAAGCACTGCGAATGACATAATCTCCCTACCCTCTCAAAATACTGAAATGTTTGTATAAGCTATATATGCGTATTTATATATAAATATATATATTTTTTAAAATCACTATGGGAAATAAGAATGAAAAAGGGGTGGGGGAGGCACTGTTGCACTCTATGTATAATGAACAATTGACAGATGAACTGACAGATATTTTATGTAAACAGGCAAAATCTCTGCATCTGATGGTGGCCATGTGTTTTCACCGATCATAACTGGTTTAACTCTTGGCTCCTTTGAGATCAACATGACTTCTGCCAAATCAAATGTACCGGCACATTGTAAGTGTAATAAAACAGTTTCGCCTATGTATTAAATTAATCTTAATTAACCAGTCCGAGTTAACTATTTGGGACCAATTTTAAGGAAGGTTACATTCTGGTCTAACAGTGTCATGTACAAATTTGCAATACAGAATTGTTTTGTGTTTTTGGTACTATTGGATCGAGTTTTGTAGAATTTATTTTATGTGCTGTCCTGCTCCTGGATTATTCAGACTCAGAATTGTAACTATTACTATAGCCTTTATCAGCCATTTATTTTACTGCAGACTTATCAACCTTATTTATTTACTGCAGATTTTATCAAAGCAACTAATTAACTCAATTCATGGCAGCAATAATTAAAGAAGAAGAAAAAAAAAAAATGAACAATTGACAGATGAACTGACAGATATTTTATGTAAACAGGCAAAATCTCTACATCTGATGATGGCCATGTGTTTTCGCTAGTGCTGTCAAACGATTAAAATATTTAATCGCGATTAATCGCATTAATGTCATAGTTAACTCGCGATTAATCGCATTTAATCGCACATTTTTATCTATTCTAAATGTCTCTTGATTTCTTTTTATCCCATTATTTTTTCTCATTTTAATGCTCTTATCAACATGGAAAAGTGGATCGGCTTGCTTTGTGCAAATGTTTTTTATTGAAAACAACATTGGCATATATTGTGTTCAATTTCACACTAAAACATTCTTACTTGGAGCAAATAATCTCTCACACAATGTAACACTGTCCATCAATAAAAGGGTGAAAGAAATACTGACGAGGTCCTGATATTGACGAGGGGGCGGAGAATTCGCATCAGCTGTGTGTGTGTGTGTGTGTGTGTGTGTGTTTGGCCATCATCAAGTGGTATTTCAGACTGGACGTGCTGCGATGATGATAGCTCAGTTCACAACGACAAAACACAGATCACTTTGGTCTCGTCAATGGAACCATTTGGCAACTTTTTAAAAGTAAACGTTCCATTCAGAATCTTATTGGCATCCATTTCGGTGTCTCGCGCTCGTCATCCACTCAAAACTGGACGTTTTGAACGTTCCTATAACATTCAGAAATAACGTTTTTATAACTTAATGGGAACGTTATGAAAACGTTCTTATAACCTAAAATTGTTAGCTGGGGAAGAGGAGAGATTCGCGATTGCACTGAACACGTTTTAAGTGCAGGCACATATTGTCCTAGCGAGCCCAGAGAAAATTCTAACAAGAGCAGCGTGTATCTGAGAGCGCGCGACTCGAGCAGAGAGATTCGTGCTCGGCACATTATATTCCACGTGCGAGCAGAGAGATTCGCGCTCGCGCATCCGGCTCGCAAGCCCAAACAAGTGTGTGCGGCGTGCCTGTTGTTTTGTTTCCGGTCTAGCTAGATCCGCTTGCGCTTTCAAAACGTCCATGCCGCGTCCTATTGCAAAAGCATGTGAAAAAAAACTACAAAGTTTGCTAGGCCAAAAAGACCGTTAATCGCGCGATAAAAAAATTAACGCCGTTAAAATGGGTTTGCGTTAACGACGTTAATAACGCGTTTAACTGACAGCCCTAGTTTTCGCCGATCATAACTGGTTCAAGCTCCTTTGAGATCAATATGACTTCTGCCAAATCAAATGTGCCAGCAAATTGTAAGTGTAATACACGAGAAACTATTAAAACAGTTTTTTTTTTTTTGCGTATGTAATGTATAAAATTAATCTTAATTAAGCAGTCCGAGTTAACTATTTGGGACTAATTTTAAGGAAAGTTACATTCTGATCTAACAGCATCATGTACAAATTTGAAATATTTTTGGTACTATTGGATCGAGTTTTGTAGAATAAACCCAGATTAATTTATTTTATGCGGTGTCATGCTCCTGGATTATTCAGACTCAGAATTGTAACTATAGCCTTTTATTTTACGGCACTTATTTATTTTACTACAGATTTGATCAAAGCCAAATACTGTCCAAAAGGGACGACTGGGAAAGAAGAGAAACAGGTCAATACAAGGTTAGATTCAATCTTTATATTCTTTCCCATTTTGCCTTCATTTTCCTTTTCCTGTTTTAATTTTTCAATTTTTATATTCTCAGATCATCAAGGGTTTCTGAAAGCAAACACCAGTCAGTTGGTCGAAAAAATGAAGAACATTGATTCAATCATTGACAATCTTGATTGCTCAATGAATCAGTTACAAATGTGCGAGCGAATCCGACATGAAGACGAGGGAACCGCTGGACTATGTGAATTGTGAAAGCATTTTCAACGACCTGGTCAACGCTTTGTTCAAGCATGAAGAATCTCTCATGAAGAAACTGCAATAACCACTGTTGTAGCCTATTGTTTGGCATTATGTACTTAAATAGTTTTTTTTTAAATAAAATGTTTTTAATAATTGATTGGTGATGGAGTTTTAATTTTTGTATTTAGAACCAAGTATATTGCACAAGTAAGAAGAAACCAAACTGGCCATATAATGATATATTGCACATAATAAACAATGGCAAAATTTGTATTCCTTAAAAAACAGCCAATGTTTGAGAACCCTAATATTGGTGTAATCTCTGCGAGGTCTCAACCACAAACGCAAAACTTTGTGGTGGGTGATACGGGCATAGCTTTACTAAAGGAAAATATTATGGAAGTAATTTTCAAACTATATTTTATTTATTTATATTATGGTTTTCATGTTGATTTAAAGTTTTTGTTATTAACTAATACCTTTATTTTTTACATCCAGCACAAAATTTTGTTCAAAAATCGTTCTCTGACCCCAAATAATCAGATAATGTTGTGTTCACAATCTATAATTAGATATTCTCCTGCTTAGTATGTGTGTAAATAGTTGTGCTTAAATATTTGGATGTATTTTTACAAGCCAACATATTTTGTCACACTGTAGCGATTTTTATATAACATATTTTGTCACACACTTGTAAAGACTATGGCCTACCTTTAAAACATAATCTTTATACAGGAATCACCCGTGTCCAAAACATCCATGTAAGATTCAAAAGACCAAATCACTAAGAAGACAGGGGATGAAAAGCACCGTTTATAATAAATACACAAAGTATTAATGCAAAAAGTAAGTGTATGCTGTTTCACACTTAAACTATTACAACAGAATCACATCTGACTATGCAGATAAAATTGCACAAAAGTAAATTCTAGTGATCAACTTGCTAAAGAGTCAATACAACATGAGCCATTTAAAGCAAATACGAAAAGCCACTTGTGATCAGTTTTGTATGTTTGTAATTGACATCATGTTTCTTTTTGTACAGTTTGCAAAAACTATAGTCTCCGAGCGTGGTCAAACATATAGGAATTTATGAAAAACATGAACAGATATTTCTACATGAGATATTTATTTTAGAACATCTTTCAGCTATGTCTACGAAACATCGACATGAAAGATGAGTATTGCTGTTTTTCTGTTACCTATAAAACTATTATACTTCAAACTCGTCTAGCTATTGCCCATTTCACAGCACAGTCGGTTATTTTTCTACGTGGCTAAACAACGGTTAAGCTAATGAATTACCGTTGAAAGGCGGGATGATTCATTTTTTATTCCGTCTACACCGATACTTTGACACAAGAGTTTTAGTCAGGGGGTCTTTTAGGCCTGATCCAGAAAACAGACATTGTGTTTTATGTCTTAATAATCGTTCTTCTTTTTATGAAAAGTAAGCAGTTTTTGGCCTCATCATCAAAAATGTTTAAACATATTGTAAATATCAATTGTTATATAAATTATATGTGAAACACGCTCAGTCGCATTAGAGTCGGATTCTTGTTTATATTGAAGTTTGTTATTGAACCGCTAGTGTTCTTAAATTGTTTACCACGGTTTCATTTTTAACAACACAATCGTAACACTTTTCGTATTTTGTACGATGTTTTCTTTACACTCTCACCCCATGGATATCGGTTTCCTACAGTTAGCTGTAATGTTGGTGAACTCTAGGCCTTCTCTTTTTCATATACGACAGTATTTGCATGAATTGGCTTGATTTAATAAAATGATGGTTTAAACCACATTATATTATTATACCATTTTTAAATTGCGCTTAAATGTATATTTTATATTTTAACCCTTTATGCAAATATAGAATAGGCCTACCGCACAAGGATCTCTGAAATATTTTTTTCGTGTAAAACATCTATGTAGATCTATGTTTTTAAAAATACAAAGACATCTTTCTACCAGCGACCCTCAAAATCTGGGCATACAACAAAACACAGTGCATCCGTGTAGCTACGATGATTGATCAGAAAATTACTTTTGTCGCTTTGTTTGAAGAAACACTTTAATCAGCTGGTGCTTGATAACTATTAAACAACCCTCAATTCGGTAATGATGCGATATTGATATCGCGTTTTAATTTCAACTCAATGCGCTAAAGGTCTATAACTGAACTTTAACGTCTTAATATTTGGTAAAAGTTAACTTAAAGCCTTACTTTCTAAACGCTTTTTACGGAACTTGTTGCGAACATTCACTCAGCCATATGTTTAAAATATATATATATTGGTGTAATTAATAGAATTCTCTCTGGCGGTATATGCATAACTTCTCCATGACTTATGATTCAATGAGGCTTTAATCCTACGTAACAGTTTACGATGTCATGACGATGACACCCCTATACAACTCCTCCTACGGGCGGGTGAGCACTATCAGTTGTCCTGATAAACTCTACACAGAGCCCAGCCTCAGTTATCGCACGCAAGCCGGTTTCTCCTAACTGTTTGTGTGTGTGTGTGTGGTGGTAACGCTGCTAAACCTGGTTTCGACGCTACAGACGGTTGCTTCAAATGGATTCAAAATCGTAAAAACGCTGACTGTTGGGTCTACTGCTACATCTCATTAATCAGAAGTTGAAGGAACATTTGGAAGGAACCGTGGTAAACATTTGGTTGGCCTGCTAAAGCTTGCTTCGACATTCCTGTTTGTTTGAACCTACCGCAAACTAGTCTTCTACGACTCATCATAGCATTTGTCCTAAACAGGTGCGGGTTAAAATCACAGCCTGAGACTATTCAAGGAACACTCGGGGCTATTCTGCGCGAATTAAAAGACGAGCCATTCATCGGTACTAAACTACAAGAAATCAGAGACGAGCTTTTGGACAAATCCAGCAAGGAGATCGTCTCCGACGTCGTCGACCTCTGGCGAGGTTTCTCAATCGTGAATGGAGAGTGACCAAACCCCCACCAGCATGGCTGCTGCCTTTAGCCGAAAGAGTTACATGGAATTCATGTTTAAAGGACATTACAGAACCCAGCTGATTTCATTAATGGAAAGAGTCATCGAGTATTCAAGTGAATCGGATGATGATGATGATGATGATGACGACGTTAATGTTGAAACCAAGCGTGTAAGAAATCTCAAGAAACATATGAGATTGATAAGAGGTACGCCTGATTCTCGGGGTGAATTATCAAACATATGTGTCAACGGTATTGAGCCGCCGTCTGTACTTGTAAAAGATGCTCTGGTTATGATGCTTGAATGCAGCTGTGAGTTAGAAATCCCCGATGTACTCTGTATGTGTACGTATGTGGCCGATGTATGTAAGCTAATGATACCAAAACTAAAAGACAATGACGAGGATGACACGTCCAGAGTTATCGAAATGTTTGTCAATTACATCATAGATCGTAACATGATGGATTGCAGAAATTTCATCTACTGGTTAGACTATCAATGATGTTATTGTTACCCCTTTTTTCACTAGCCTCTAATGTCATTATATCATTTAGAGTTTTGTACGACCATTATTTATTTTATTAATTCTTTTATTATATTACTTATAACATGTAGTCATTATCTATCCTGTTTTTACTGATTGTAATATTAGATGTGTCATTTTAATAAAAAGGTTGAACCACTATGCATGTGTGTGTGTGTTATTTCTTTTACAGAGGTCGAAACGAGAACATGTCGGAGCTTTTGAAAAAGCTTATTATAGACCGTCTAACCCTGAGTCTTTAGGCGGTTAAAAACGTTTAAAAGACGCAGTCTTAAAGGATAATGGAGTTCGACTAAGTGATAAGAGGTTTCGGATCGGTTGTCTTCAGGAATTCTATTAATTACACCAATATATATATATTTTAAACATATGGCTGAGTGAATGTTCGCAACAAGTTCCGTAAAAAGCGTTTAGAAAGTAAGGCTTTAAGTTAACTTTTACCAAATATTAAGACGTTAAAGTTCAGTTATAGACCTTTAGCGCATTGAGTTGAAATTAAAACGCGATATCAATATCGCATCATTACCGAATTGAGGGTTGTTTAATAGTTATCAAGCACCAGCTGATTAAAGTGTTTCTTCAAACAAAGCGACAAAAGTAATTTTCTGATCAATCATCGTAGCTACACGGATGCACTGTGTTTTGTTGTATGCCCAGATTTTGAGGGTCGCTGGTAGAAAGATGTCTTTGTATTTTTAAAAACATAGATCTACATAGATGTTTTACACGAAAAAAATATTTCAGAGATCCTTGTGCGGTAGGCCTATTCTATATTTGCATAAAGGGTTAAAATATAAAATATACATTTAAGCGCAATTTAAAAATGGTATAATAATATAATGTGGTTTAAACCATCATTTTATTAAATCAAGCCAATTCATGCAAATACTGTCGTATATGACAAAGAGAAGGCCTAGAGTTCACCAACATTACAGCTAACTGTAGGAAGCCGATATCCATGGGGTGAGAGTGTAAAGAAAACATCGTACAAAATACGAAAAGTGTTACGATTGTGTTGTTAAAAATGAAACCGTGGTAAAGAATTTAAGAACACTAGCGGTTCAATAACAAACTTCAATATAAACAAGAATCCGACTCTAATGCGACTGAGCGTGTTTCACATATAATTTATATAACAATTGATATTTACAATATGTTTAAACATTTTTGATGATGAGGCCAAAAACTGCTTACTTTTCATAAAAAGAAGAACGATTATTAAGACATAAAACACAATGTCTGTTTTCTGGATCAGGCCTAAAAGACCCCCTGACTAAAACTCTTGTGTCAAAGTATCGGTGTAGACGGAATAAAAAATGAATCATCCCGCCTTTCAACGGTAATTCATTAGCTTAACCGTTGTTTAGCCACGTAGAAAAAATAACCGACTGTGCTGTGAAATGGGCAATAGCTAGACGAGTTTGAAGTATAATAGTTTTATAGGTAACAGAAAAACAGCAATACTCATCTTTCATGTCGATGTTTCGTAGACATAGCTGAAAGATGTTCTAAAATAAATATCTCATGTAGAAATATCTGTTCATGTTTTTCATAAATTCCTATATGTTTGACCACGCTCGGAGACTATAGTTTTTGCAAACTGTACAAAAAGAAACATGATGTCAATTACAAACATACAAAACTGATCACAAGTGGCTTTTCTGTATGGCTCATGTTGTATTTGCTTTTTAGAAAGTTGATCACTAGAATTTACTTTGTGCAATGTTATCTGCAGGTTTAAACCGATTTGTTTAACAGTCTTAATGAATACGCCTCTCTCAGTGCAATAGTCATATGTGATTCTGTTGTAACGTGTAAAACAGCATGCACATACTTTTTGCGTTAATACTTTGTGTGATTCCACATCGTAGATAGAGGGAAAGTTGCAATTTAGTCAAACATTCTCAAACAGAAATACTTCAGAGTACAAACACTTAAATTATCAATGGTCATTTATTCCTATAAACAATGAATGTCGACGGCTCTCAAAGAAAAGTCTTCACCTAAAACAGACACACATTCAAAATGTGAACCAGTGTCGTCTGCTATCTGAATAGTAATAGTAATAAAACCATCATTTGTGAACTTTTGTGTATTTATTATTTTAAACGGTACTTTTCTTAGTGATTTGGTCTTTTGAATTCATGTATAAAGATTATGTTTTAAAGTTAGACCATAGTCTTTACAAGAGTGTGGAACTTTACATCACTACGGTGTGACAGAATATGTTGGCGTGTAAAAATACATCGAAACATTTAAGCACAACTATTTACACACATACTAAGCAGAATAATATCTAACTGTAGCTTGTGAAGATTCCATTATCTGTTTATTTGGGGTCAGAGAACAATTTTTGAAAAGAAATTTGTGGTGGATGTAAAAAAAAAAAAAAAAGGTATTAGTTAATAACAAATAAAAAACTTTAAATCAGCACCAAAGCCTAATATTAATAAATAAAATATGGTTTAATTCAAGTTTGATAATGACTTCCATAATATTTTCTTTTAGTAAAAAGCTATGCATGGATCAGCATGAGGGTGACAAAATACAGCCAAAGATTTAAGCACTACTATTTACACACATACTATGCAGGTGTCACGGTGTGGCTTCATGTCTTGTTCCTGTCTGTCCTGTGTTTCCCTTGTCTTGTGTGAACTTTAGTTATTTCCTGTTCTGTGTCATGTTTGTAGTCCTTTGTAGTTTTTCTAGTTTATAAGTATCCCCAGGTGTTTCTGATTAACCACGCCCTCTTGTTATCTTGTTTAGCTCGTTTACCCCTGTATTTAAGCCCTGTGTTTCAGCCCTGTCTTTGTGAGTTGTTAATGTTGTAATGGTTGCTGTTTCTGTGTTCCTGGTCTGAGTTTCTTTTGTTTGTTTTATCAATAAATGTGCTTGCAATTGGATTCACTGCTCGCTTCATTCTTCCCAGATCGTTACAGAACAACTCACCAAGTATGAATCCAGCAGCACGGATCTCGCCTGATCTACACAACCTAGACCGGGAGTTCGCTGGACAGATCGCGGCCTTGGCCCTGGAAAGCCTTGATCTATTCCAGTATACGTGGGGATTTGTTCCTCTTGCTGCCTCCTGCTCCCTGGATGACGAGGCAATTAAAGTCTGTTACCGGCTGGGGGCTAAGGAGGTTAACCCGAGGGAACTCCCCAATCTCTCCGGTCTGGGCTGGAGAGAGGCGCTTTCCAGATGTTTGGAGAGCTTCATCCCGTGTCACGCCAGGCCTTTACCGCTGGTCCCTTTTCCGGTGGTCCCAGTTCCGGTGGTCCCGAATCCGGTGGTCCGGAGACGGAGGAGGAGGAGAAAAATGGCCTCCTCAACGACGTGTCCGGTGGCTCCTAAGCCAAAGACCGTCAAGCCAGAGACTGTCCAGCCAGAGATCGTCCAGCCAGAGCTTCACGTCAGCCACGTCCAGCCAGAGCCAGTCTTCGAGCAAGAGCCAAAGCCAGTCTTCGAGCAAGAGCCAGAGCCAGTCTTCGAGCAAGAGCCAGAGCCAGTCTTCGAGCAAGAGCCAGAGCCAGTCTTCGAGCAAGAGCCAGAGCCAGTCTTCGAGCCAGAGCCAGTCTTCGAGCAAGAGCCAGAGCCAGTCTTCGAGCAAGAGCCAGAGCCAGTCTTCGAGCAAGAGCCAGAGCCAGTCTTCGAGCCAGAGCCAGTCTTCGAGCAAGAGCCAGAGCCAGTCTTCGAGCAAGAGCCTGAGCCCGTCGCCTGTTCGCCAGAACCGGAGCATATCACCTGCCCGCCAGAGACTGAACACGCCGCACTTGAGTCTGTCCTGGAAGACACAGCGCTTATTGTGGTGTCCATGGCTGTTTTGTGTGTGTGGGCAGCACACACATCAGCGACAGCCCATGAACCCAGCCCAGAGTTTCCTTCGCCGCTGGTCCCGTCCAGCCCAGAGTTTCCTTCGCCGCTGGTCCCGTCCAGCCCAGAGTTTCCTTCACCGCTGGTCCCGTCGAGCCCAGAGTTTCCGTTACCACTGGTCCTGCCCAGCACAAAGCCCTCTGCCCTGCTGATAACGCCCAGGCCAGAGCCCGTTGATCCTGCGCCAGAGCCCGCCGATCCAGAGACTGTTCAAGTCACGTCTGCCGATCCAGAGACTGTTCAAGTCACGTCTGCCCATCCAGACACTGTTCAAGTCACGTCTGCCGATCCAGAGACTGTTCAAGTCACGTCTGCCGATCCAGAGACTGTTCAAGTCACGTCTGCCGATCCAGAGACTGTTCAAGTCACGTCTGCCGATCCAGAGACTGTTCAAGTCACGTCTGCCGATCCAGAGACTGTTCAAGTCACGTCTGCCGATCCAGAGACTGTTCAAGTCACGTCTGCCGATCCAGAGACTGTTCAAGTCACGTCTGCCGATCCAGAGACTGTTCAAGTCACGTCTGCCGATCCAGAGACTGTTCAAGTCACGTCTGCCGATCCAGAGACTGTTCAAGTCACGTCGGCCGATCCAGAGACTGTTCAAATCACGTCTGCCGATCCAGAGACTGTTCAAGTCACGTCTGCCGATCCAGAGACTGTTCAAGTCACGTCTGCCGATCCAGAGACTGTTCAAGTCACGTCTGCCGATCCAGAGACTGTTCAAGTCACGTCTGCCGATCCAGAGACTGTTCAAGTCACGTCTGCCGATCCAGAGACTGTTCAAGTCACGTCTGCCGATCCAGAGACTGTTCAAGTCACGTCTGCCTATCCAGAGACTGTTCAAGTCACGTCTGCCGATCCAGAGACTGTTCAAGTCACGTCTGCCGATCCAGAGACTGTTCAAGTCACGTCTGCCGATCCAGAGACTGTTCAAGTCACGTCTGCCGATCCAGAGACTGTTCAAGTCACGTCTGCCGATCCAGAGACTGTTCAAGTCACGTCTGCCGATCCAGAGACTGATCAAGTCACGTCTGCCGATCCAGAGACTTTTCATGTCACTTCCTCCGAGCCAGTGTCTACGGACAAGATGGCCGCCTCCGAGTCAGAGTCTGTTCCTGTTCCCGAGCCAGAGTCTGTGTTGTCTGTTCCCGAGCCAGTGAGTGTGTTGTCTGTTCCCGAACCAGTGAGTGTGTTGTCTGTTCCCGAGCCAGTGAGTGTGTTGTCTGTTCCCGAGCCAGTGTGTGTGTTGTCTGTTCCCGAGCCAGTGTGTTTGTTGTCTGTTCCCGAGCCAGTGTGTTTGTTGTCTGTTCCCGAGCCAGTGTGTGTGTTGTCTGTTCCCGAGCCAGAGCCAGTGTGTGTGTTGTCCGTTCCCGAGCCAGAGCCAGTGTGTGTGTTGTCTGTTCCCAAACCAATGTGTGTGTTGTCTGTTCCCGAGACAGTGTGTGTGTGTTTTCTTTTCCCGAGCCAGTGTGTGTGTTGTCTGTTCCCGAGCCAGTGTCTGTTCCCGAGCCAATGTGTGTGTTGTCTGTTCCCGAGCCAGTGTGTGTGTTTTCTGTTCCCGAGCCAGTGTGTGTGTTTTCTGTTCCCGAGCCAGTGTGTGTGTTGTCTGTTCCCGAGCCAGTGTGTGTGTTGTCTGTTCCCGAGCCAGTGTGTGTGTTGTCTGTTCCCGAGCCAGTGTGTGTGTTGGCTGTTCCCGAGCCAGTGTGTGTGTTGGCTGTTCCCGAGCCAGTGTGTGTGTTGGCTGTTCCCGAGCCGGTGTCTGCTGTTCCCGAGCCGGTGTCTGCTGTTCCCGAGCCGGTGTCTGCTGTTCCCGAGCCGGTGTCTGCTGTTCCCGAGCCGGTGTCTGCTGTTCCCGAGCCGGTGTCTGCTGTTCCCGAGCCGGTGTCTGCTGTTCCCGAGCCGGGATCGCCCGAAGGGCCTTCTCCGCCGTGGCCGCCCGAGGGGTCTTCACCGCCGTGGCCGCCCGAGGGGTCTTCACCGCCGTGGCCGCCCGAGGGGTCTTCACCGCCGTGGCCGCCCGAGCCGGTGTCTGCTGTTCCCGAGCCGGTGTCTGCTGTTCCTGAGCCGGGATCGCCCGAAGGGCCTTCTCCGCCGTGGCCGCCCGAGGGGTCTTCACCGCCGTGGCCGCCCGAGGGGTCTTCACCGCCGTGGCCGCCCGAGGGGTCTTCACCGCCGTGGCCGCCCGAGGGGTCTTCACCGCCGTGGCCGCCCGAAGGGTCTAATACGCCCTGGCCGCCCGAAGGGTCTTCACCGCCCTGGCCGCCCGAGGGGTCGTCTCCGCCCTGGCCGTCGGAGGGGTCGTCTCTGCCCTGGTCGCCCGATGGACTGTCACCGCCCTGGCCGCCTGCGCGGCCTGCTCCACCCTGGCCGCCGCCTGCGCGTCCTGCTCCGCCCACGTCCCATGGCCCATGCCCGCCATTGCAAGGCCCTGGTCCTGTTCCCTGCGCGGACCTGGCCCTCCATCCCTGCCCCAAGACCGCCCCCACTTCACCACCCTCCTGAACTTTTTTTTGTTTGTTTTTTACGGGCGTCGGGAGCCGCCCATAGGGGGAGGGCTATGTCACGGTGTGGCTTCATGTCTTGTTCCTGTCTGTCCTGTGTTTCCCTTGTCTTGTGTGAACTTTAGTTATTTCCTGTTCTGTGTCATGTTTGTAGTCCTTTGTAGTTTTTCTAGTTTATAAGTATCCCCAGGTGTTTCTGATTAACCACGCCCTCTTGTTATCTTGTTTAGCTCGTTTACCCCTGTATTTAAGCCCTGTGTTTCAGCCCTGTCTTTGTGAGTTGTTAATGTTGTAATGGTTGCTGTTTCTGTGTTCCTGGTCTGAGTTTCTTTTGTTTGTTTTATCAATAAATGTGCTTGCAATTGGATTCACTGCTCGCTTCATTCTTCCCAGATCGTTACAGCAGGAGAATATCTGTGGCTTGTGAGCATTACATTATCTAATTATTTGGGATCAGAGATCAATTTTTGAACAAAATTTTGAGCTGGATATTGAATTGTTAGATAAAAATAAAGGTATTAATTAATAACAAATACTTTAAATCAACATGAAACCATAATAGTAATAAAATATAAATGTAATATAATTACGGTTTGAAAATTACTTCCATAATATTTTCCCAACACAAAGTTTTGCGTTTGTGGGTGAGACCTCGCAAAGATTACACTTTCTCGAACATTGCATGTTTGCACTATGCCTGAAACTTAGTAATCGACATGCATTTCTGTAGGTTTGTCAAAAGAAAAATCATCTGGTTTAGTTGCATTTTAAAACTCTACTTTTCTTAAAAACATTGTGTCAGACGTAATTGGTAGCATGATTATCTTGTTTCATCGTGTATTAAGTACATATTATCAGGCTGATATTTGTAGAAATCAGTAAAGTAAATTTATAAAACAAAAAGAATCAGCTAATGGCCTTGTGTCAGAACACAACACGTATGCATGATTTTAACTTTTTAACTTTTTAGGTACGCTGGAACCTAGTGTCATTTAGCTTAATCTTTGGTTTTTAATCTTTTGGTTTGAAGTTATGATTTATGAAGATCTCTCATGCGTAGATTCACTCGGTTAAAAAATTGAGTTTCGTAATTTACACATCTGAAATTAAACTTATGGTAGTTTTTTTATAAAGTATTGTATTAGCTAAAATCAATGTCTTTATTCATAAATATTTTCTCGTTGGTGTAAAATTACCTTTGCCAACGAACTGACTTATCCTCGTAAGCAAAGAATTTCTTATCTTTATTTACATGGTACGGGTAAGTCCATGGAGGCCTCCATGTCGTTCCGCCATCTTGAAAAACTATAATAGCAGAGAGGGACAAAAAGCACTAGCCTAGCTCAACTAGCCAACCTTTTCGTTCAGAGCCGGCTGACTGAAACCACTGAAGCGGTCAGTGAGAGGCGCTTGAAAGATTGCACGGCACTTCATAATGCAATCCTCGTAGCCATGATAAAGCTTAAAAATTTAATCTAAAAGGAAACGCGACCGGCAAATTTAAAACGAGGGTAAATATGGGGGTGGCTTTTCCCAGGTGGATAGAGCTAATGAAGGAGAAAAGACTTTGAAAGGGACACCGAAGTCCTGCTTTCTCCTCGACAGTTAAGTCAGTGTTATGGTCTAAATTACAAGCTTTTTCATTCCGTGGTTGTGTAATTCATTATATAGGCAACATAACGGTAAAACGTGTATAGTTAAACTCGATGAAGTGCAATTGGACGACAGGGCGTAGCTTCTTGGCACATAGCGGTTACCGTAGTTGCAATACGCATTTGAAAAAGCGAAGCGCTAGAGAGCACTATGCGTTTGAATGCAAAATACAATATCACCGCTAGATGGGGAAATTTCTACACAGCGTACCATTAAGGACTAAGCTATAGGGTATTTAACAAAAAGCCTACAAAAATGGAGGAGGTCAAAGGGGCATGCTTCCCGCTATAGTATCATCAGCTCTCTCCAAAGTCTGTTCATGTGGCCTGTCGCATCAACAAAGGCTAACATTTTAAAATTCTACATATATTTTGAGTAGATAACCGATAGTATACTCTCAGTAAAGAGGCTCACCCTGTGTGTTTCCACAATGAATAAGGATAGTTTGGGAGATACTAGAAAAGTAAAAATGATCTTATACGTACAATAGATCATAGCTACCGTAGAAAAAGTAAGATCATGCTTTGAATTAAGACGAGTAAAATTATATATTCGCTCAAGACAAACTTTACTTATTACTCATGGACCACAGAGGCACATCGCGTCTCTGAACATGTGTGGTGATTTTCTAAATGATACAATTTAATCTAAATAAGAGCAATGTAGAGTCCTGGGATTTCTTTTAAAACAACAAAAACATTGTGACAACATGTTTCATGTCGCATGGACAAAAATACTGTTTGAAATAAGATCTAAGACGCCAAAGCACAATTCTTGATTTATAAAAAAATGTATTTTATTTTTTGAACAAACGATGTTTAGTAAAAAAATAATACCTTAGGTTAAATTTATGAAATTCATTTATATCATACAGAAGTAGAAGATAAATAGAAGATACGATTTTAATAAAACTTTACAGATTTGATTTAAACGGTCTTTTAATTTGAAAAGATCTCATTTAAAATTTTAAGATTATGCTTTTAATTAAACAAGTTTAATATGAATAAAACAGTGGAAAGCAGACTAACTTTGCATATGCTGGGGCATTGTGACCCCAGAGGCTCATCTGGCCTGTCACTCCTCTCGTCTCTGTGAGGGTGTGAAGCTTCATCTCACCCTGTAGTTTATCCCTGAAGGATCTGGGAGGGTTTTTGTTTATGACATCTTAAACTATTTGTTTTTTTATTGTTAGTTTCTACTACTTCTATGAAAATGTAAGGAGTTTTTATATTTTATATTTGTATATATATATAATTTTTATATATATTATTTAGCTAAAACTAAGGTTAAATTGTTTGAATACATTTTGTCATTATACATTGAGTTATATACTTTATTTGAGTTTATGGAACCAACTTAGTGTGTGAGAGTGCAAAACAGTATGTAAAAAACAATGTAAAAATGCAGTTTTCTGTGATGGTCGTGTTTAGGTGTACGGGGTAGAATATGCTGTTACAGTACAAAAATCATTATGGTTATATTAATAACAATTATACTTTGGGTCACCGTTAAAAAAAAAGATTGTAAAGATGTAAAGATTTCATTTAAACAATCTTTTCATTTTTAAAAGATCATATTTAAACTTTTACGATTATGCTTTGAAATAAATTTAGTACGAACAAAACTTTGGCTCTGGAAAGGCGTTAGCAGACTAACATTACATGGTGCACAGAGAACTCTGCTCTGTTACCCTATATCCTGAAGCTAACATTATTGTAAAGTAACGTATTTCTCTGAAGATGTGCTGGTGATCGGAAGGAGCTTATAAGCAGGCTATCAATGGGGCTCGGCCTGAGGCATCACAGATTCTAAAAGTCTTCATTGTTGCTCTCTCACTACAGATAGGCCTATGTGGGGATTTTCTCACAGATACTACTTGAGGAATTATTAAACATTTCACACAATGTGTGAGATAACTTGTGAGAGCCGCAAATTTCAAAGTTCTTTACATGCACCCTGATAAATAAAAAAATATAGTCAAGTTTTCCCCAGAGACCATCGATATAGCATAATTGTTTTTTATGAATTCATTGAATAAGTTTGAAACTATTTCAAACTTTTAATGCTTATACACTATGAAATAAATTTAGCAAACATTCACAGTCTCATTCTGATCACTGAACACAGCCCTCTGACTGTCAA
Organism: Siphateles boraxobius; assembly: GCF_051911475.1. Lineage (NCBI taxonomy): Eukaryota > Metazoa > Chordata > Actinopteri > Cypriniformes > Leuciscidae > Siphateles > Siphateles boraxobius. The sequence continues at coordinate 17,951,964 of NW_027508931.1, read as the reverse complement.
ACGCTGGTGTGAGAGAGAGAGAAAGAGAGAAATACTCTGGGGTTCTTTTCAACTTTAAATGGTCAATATGGACATCTATGTGATAGGAGCTACTTCAACCCTGGTGAAAATGTAAGATGATTTTATTTTTATCTAAATCTAACATAATTGCTACAGTAAATTTGTAAAATATTTATTTTAAATGAACAGAATGCCTTTCAACTTCATTAATTTAGTAAGATTTTTTAATGAACGGCATGATTTTCAACTTCAGTAATTTAGTAAGATTTTAAATGAACAACAATTAGTAAACTATTTATTTTATATATGATATATTTTAATTTATACACTTCTAAAGGAACACAATGCTTTTCAATGGGCTCAGGAACGTGTCACAAAAACAGATACCAGGCCAGCCACACGCTGGTGTGACAGAGAGAAAAGACTTCAGGGGAAACACTTGTGGGTTTTTTTCAACCATGGTGAAACAGTAAGATGATTTTATTTTTGTTTAATTTATATACTTTTAATTGAACAGCATGGTTTTTCAACTTGAGTCAGTGTCAAATATTTGTGAATGACTAAATGTAAATTTTATAATCATTTCATTTAAATGAACATAATGCTTTTTCAACTTCTGTGTGAGATAAACTTTCAAGGTCCTCAGCAATGCGGAGGGAGGGGAAATTCCTGCTTTGACACACACACACACACACACACACACAAATAGATGCGCGTGCTCCCTATGTTTTTGAGACAGAGTCAGATCATTCATACATTGGATTGTTTGCAATACTTTTGTGGCTCCATTTTATTTAAACTTTTTGTGTGAGGTTTTACATAAGCTGTATGTTTTTTATTCAACTCTCTAATACATTTTTAACTGTTTGGAATATTTTTGTGACTCCATTTTATTTAAACTTTTTGTGTGAGGTTTTACATAAGCTGTATGTTTTTTATTCAACTCTCTAATACATTTTTAACTGTTTGGAATATTTTTGTGACTCCATTTTATTTAAACTTTTTGTGTGAGGTTTTACATAAGCTGTATGTTTTTTTCTTCAACTCTCTAATACATTTTTAACTGTTTGGAATATTTTTGTGACTCCATTTTATTTAAACTTTTTGTGTGAGGTTTTATTTTATATTCTTTTAAAGAACAGATAAACTTTCACCATTTTATTTAAACTGAAATGCTTGGTTCAGTGAATAGTTGTAAATTTTTTATTTTTGTGGCTCCATTTTATTTAAACTGAAATGCTTGGTTCAGTGAATAGTTGTACATTTATTTCAACTTTTTGTGTGAGATTTTATTTTATATTCTTTTTTACAGAACAGATAAACTTTCACCATTTTATTTAAATGAACATAATGCTTGGTCCAGTGAATAGTTGTACATTTTTTTCTTATCACTTTCACAGCTCCCCTTGATAAAGCTCAGGGATGCGGTGACCAAAACACCAACTTCAAACAATCACATCTCAAACTAACTGTCACATCACTTTGTAACTGTAACATCAAAGCTTATGTTAACAAGGCCAATACCTCCCTTTTCTTGATCAAACAATCAAACTAACTGTCACACATCCCTCATTTTGACAGAAGCTGTAACCGCAAGGGGCGGAACTAGGTCAAAGGTAACCATCCATCATTTTGACAGAAAGTGTAACCGGAAGGGGCGGAAACTAGGTCAAAGGTAACAGGAAGGGGCGGAACTAGGTCAAAGGTAACAGGATGGGGAGGAACCGGAAGGGGCGGGACAAGGGGCGGGACAGGAAGGGGAGGAACCGGAAGGGGCGGGGGAAGATCAAAGGAAAGCCACGCCCACCTGTCAATCATAGGGTCATAAATCATTTTGACACTTGCTGTATGCTATTAACTACTAACATGAATATAGTCCAGCACGAATTGTGTGACCATTCCCAAACGTAATGTGGTGAGTATGGAGTGACCTCTGTGATGATTTTCATCATGAAGTTCAGCAAATGAATCATCTGTTCTCCGGGTGGCATGTGTTTCGGGAAACGTCATTTTTCGTCCCACATAGGATCCCTCCTGGGTGCAGTGATCGCAACCACTATAGCCTCCATGTCCCTTTGTTTGCTTTAAGAATGATCGTGCTGGAGCATCGCAAATGAAGCAGTCCAGGGACAGATGAAACATCCTCTCATCAACAGTGAAACCTTGTTCTAGTGTGGAAACCTCCTCAGCAAAGTCTTGAAGATATTGGTTTGGATTGTGTGGTTTGCTGTTTCCACAAAAGACGACTATAACAAATGGATCCTTTTCAAAAGGAAATTTTCCTAAAATTGGCCAAAGTTGCTTCTGAGAGCTTTTAAATAATGGCAGTCCATCTACATTCACCTGCAATTTGATTGTGTCAGTTTGCGACAGCAATCCATCTCTCTTTTGGAGCAAATGTTCCAATATTCCAAAATGGACATATTCCCCACCATCGATTGTTTTCACCTTATGTGAATGTGATGTTTAATTAGAGTTCTTACACATTTCGGGAGAGAGGGTATGTGTTTATGTAAAATTTTAAGTAGGCTGTCAGCTGCATTTTGTGTCACTCCAGACTCTACAACCCATTGACGCAGTTCATCTGGCAAGTCATCAAAGTTGCCAGTGTCAGGTGTGTCACTGAAAAAATCTTCGTTCTCACTGAAGTTGCTATTACAGTCAGTGAATTGGTCATCATCATCAATGATACTGTCATTGTCAAGGTCAATGTTGTTGTCTGTGTTCTCACAGATCATGTCTTCATCACATGTTGGTTCATTTGGCATAAAAGATTCCTCGGGACTTGCCACTGGAGTGTCAGTGTAATTTATTTGTGGAGAATGGAGCTTGTGAAGGATTTTCTGGACACGCCTCCATTTGGTAACAGAACTCACACCTCCTAATTGTGCCATGTTTCTATAAGAATTGAAGCACAATCATTTACATAAAACGTTTATGTAAACAACATTTTATGTAAACTTACATATCCTCATGGGACCCAGGAATAGAATTGTGTCCTGTGTAGTGGACATACTATTTTAGTGAATTTCTTTGACAACATGTCACATTCTGGATGTCCTTTAAAGGGATAGTTTACTTTAAAATGAAAATTCTGTCATCATATACTCACCCTCAAGTTGTTTCAAACCTGTATCAATTTCTTTCTTCTGCTGAACACTAAAGAAGATATTTTGAAGAATTCCAGTAACCAATCAGTTAACTGGTCCCATTGACTTCCATAGTAAAAAAAAATATATACTATGGAAGTCAATTGGACCAGTTAACTGTTTGGTTACTGACATCTTCTTTAGTGTTCAGCAGAAGAAAGAAATTCATACAGGTTTGAAACAACTTGAGGGTGAGTAAATGCTGACAGAATTTTCAGTGAAAGTGAACTATCCCTTTAAAGAGCACATTCGGGGATTTTCAAAGATATCAAATGTTTGGAGATTTCACCATGACAACAACTCATTGGTATTTAAAAATGACTGACATTTAATTTAGTGAAATTTGCAAATATGACAATGTTTTGTGCTTATAATTGTAATATTTTTTTTCTCTTGAGGACTGACCCTAATTTGTTAAAGTTAGTTACATAAAAAGTTAGATTATTCTAAGTTATACTGCAATGCTATATTGAAAGACATTACTGATATAATATAAAAAATATAATAATATTTTCTTTTTTTTGTGCAATTGGAAGGCACCTATTTTTTTACCACATTTTTTGTGTAGGCTAAATGTATTATCTTGATGATAACAAACTCTTATCTGTCTTTTCTAGACGAGACTACAATCCAAAGGTTTCGTGAACTGTAGGCATTCTAATTTAGTAAATGTCTTAAGTTTGAGTTCAAAAGGGTGTAGGACACGACAGGTTAGTTGTCAACAGATCAAAATAATTGTTAATATTGTGTAGTTTAGTGCAATTAATATCAAACCTTTTTCCTTTGTATGTCTTGTTTTGAGAAAAAAACATGCATGTACTGTGTACCTGATATATCCAAATGATTAGATTAAAAATGTCAATCGTCTCAACTTTTTACAAATGGAGAACAAGTAAATTTGAAGAAACTTGCTTGGTTTTATTCATTTCAGCAATATTATAATAATTATAATTACAAACTATTAGCCGTTTTAAAGATATGAAGTCTATAGTACTAATTTTTTCCATTAGATGGAGCAAAAGTAAAAGAAATCACCTGTAAAATATTTTTTTATCGGTCTCCATTATTTTTAATGACAAACAAAAGCCTGAGTTAATTTTTAATGTACTTACAGTTTAATAAAACAAGTTTTAGGAATAAAGCTGTGTGACGATTATAATTAAATATTTTTACTTTGTTATATCCCAATATTGAAGACATTGGTCAAGTTTCCAGACGTTTAGACATAACATGAAGGGACAAGTGTAGTTGCCACAATATACATTTTATTTGCATAAAGACACTTATTTAGTGCTGTATGAAGAATACAACAGACAAGCTTGGAAGTGCCCGCAAACTTGGTACTGTGACTTGACTTGATCCTTATCAGGAACTTACTTTTTTGTGCACTGGGACTTGAGACTTGATGGACTTTGTTTTGACTTTAACATGTGTGACTTGCTCTCATCTCTGCCGATTTTGTTCCTCATAACCGGTATTTTATCGTGGCAAGCCTATTGCAAATATTTGAAGCTTAAAAATCAGTACATCAAAAAAAAAAAAAAAAAAAAAAAAATATATATATATATATATATATATATATATATATATATATATATTATTTGTTGCTAATTTATGGCCTTTTTACCCACATATTGTTAAATGACTTTAAACCTAAACATTGATTGAATGAAAAAAAAAAAATCCTGCATGTGGATATAAAAGGCCAGCCTTAGTTTGGAAATTTGCAACCTAGTAGGCATATTAGAGAAACCTTCCATCTTATGTTGACTATTGTATTGCAATTGTGATGTTGGTTTTTGGGCACCAGTGGAAAGTAAAGTTTATGTTTTTTTACATAAAGTAAAGCCACTTTTTTTTCTGTCAAGGTTGGATGCTTCTGTTTTCCTAAGATTGAGATAAGTTAATGCACTTTTGAATTGTTATTGTGCAATAGTTTTGGTCCTTAATGAGCTCCTGCAGGGGCGTCATGCAAGCCAAAATTCTGGGGGGGCACAATCTGAGGCAATTGTTTTCTGAAGGTTAGACTAGGCTAGCTATGGATAACGTTACACTAACACAACTGAAGTTAATGCTCTGAATTCGCAGCTAATATCAAATCCATACATTTTTGATCAAGTTCAAATTTCCAGGTCAACCACAAATAATCCCACTACCTTTTAATATCATCCGATAACTAATTCAATGCCGATTTGTTGCTTTGCCCACTTACCACTTCAAGACCATCTGTAAAACATTGCCAGCTCAACGTGCGAGACGAGTGAGTTGTTTGAACATACACAGCAAAGATTCTAGAGCGCTGATTTGATATACACAGACACCATATTAGGAAAAAGGGGCGTGCTGCTGCTGACCGATTTATTACACATCCAGAAGAATCAGGCATGTGATTGGCTAAGGACAAAAAAGCAGGAAAATATACCGATTTTGTTGTTTTATTAACATTAAATAGATAGTTCTCCCAAAAACTTTAATTGTCATCATTTACTCTCTCAAGTTGTTTTAAACCTGAATAAGTTTCTTTCTTCTGTTGAAGTTATTTGGAAGAATGTGGGTAACCAAACAGTTGATGTACCCCAGTGATTTCCATAGTATATTTTTCGCTATGGAAGTCAATGGGGACCAGCAACTGTCTGGTTACTCACGTTCTTCAAAATATCTTCTTTTGTGTTCAGCACAAGAAATAAATTAATATAGGTTTGGAACAACATTACAGTGAATAAATAATGACAGAATTTTTATTTTTGGAATTTAATTTTTATTACTATCCCTTTAAGGAAAAGCGGCTGCATGTTTATTATTAGGGCTACTGTCTCTTTAAGACCTGTACGCGACGCGTCTAATATACACGCATTTGACAAGCAGATTTCTCTCAATTTTCTCAGTTTGCTTTCAGTTTAGACATAACCAATTCATGTATTTTAATCCAATTAATCCGGAAAAATCACATCCCTGAGAATACATTTGAGTCTTTATAGGCTCTGGTAATTATGGAGCATAATAGGAATAAAGTTGTGACAAAAAAAATGATCAGGGAGGAAAAATCTGAGGGGGCACGTGCCCCCTCACTTTGAATGGGCATGACGCCACTGAGCTCCTGTGAAAATGCCATGATTACTAAACCAACAAGATTCTGAATTTAAGATTTTTCTAATATGCCATTAAGTCTGTTTTGTATTACTTGGTATAGATAATAAAATTGTATAATACTTACTCTTTCGCCAATATGAACCAAAAAATAAAACAAGCAAAAAACGGTCTGTAAAAAGAAAAATATTAATATTAATATTATTAATATAATAAAAAAGTTATATACATCCTTAAGACAAACTAAATAGTAATATCATCAATCAATTTCAATTATAAAATAACTATTCCTTTAATGTAATGTATATTACTTGCTGCATGAATTATTTTCAATGATATGAAATTGCAGAGATAGCAAAAAGATAAAATGTAGACAGCAACCGAAAGATGCCATAATTGTAGGTGCAATTGTAGATGCATAACTTCTATTTAGATCCGTTTGGCAAAGGCTAAACTAAGAATTAAAAAGTTTAAGAAAATGTCTGACACCCAAGTCAAAAAAATATACTCACAAAAAATCCAAAGAGCCGTTGGGCCGCTGATGACACAAAAACAAAAGTAGAGAAAAAGACAAAAAAACAAAAACATTAGTAGTCAGTAGGTTTTGACGTCACGACTATCCATTTCTGGCCGGAGATGTGTAATATCTTGATGATAACAAACTGTCTTCTTCCAGACGAGACTACAATCATGCATACAAGCAGACTACAATCATCTAGTCCAAAGGTTTCGTGAACTGTAGGCATTCTATTTTAAGTCTAATTATGTCTTTAGTTTGAGTTCATAAGGGTGTAGGACACCAAGGTTAGTTGTCAACAGATCAAAATAATTGTTAATATTGTGTAGTTTAGTGCAATTAATGTCAAACTTAAATTTGCTGACATTTTTCACGCGCTTTAGCTCAAACCAGTGAGGGCTTTCCTTCAGAGTAAAAATATTGTTAACAATAATTGTAAAAGTATTCATTTTTACTAACACCTTGACGGGCGTGATTCTAAAACCAAAGAGTTTTTCTCAATTTGACTAGATATTCTCCATTCGCGCAAATGCCCAAATGACGTCACACAGGTATAACGATTAACGGTTATTGACGGAGCTGAAGTGTAGACGGTAGCAAAACCCGTTTACGTGAACATTAAAGTTGGTAAAAGGTGGCCCGTCAAGTGATAATTCATTGGGTTTTATATGGGGGCTGATATTATTATTATTATTATTAATGTGTTTGAAACATAGCCTGAGAAAAACAATTTTTTTTCCCTCAGATCGCATTTTTTTGATAATTCAAGATTTGATATACGTTTTCTTAATACTTTTAATTGTCATTGATATTTGTATTGGAGTTATACATTTTTAAAAGTTATTTGAATAAAATAGTTTAAAAAGTACTTTACCTCAGGAAACCTCTCAGTCAGGATATGTCCATAGATGGAGTCGTCGTGCTGTGCACGTGATTGCCGTTGATCAGAGCTTTTATACCGGCTTCCAGGTTCTTTCGCGGGCCTTGCACGCGAGGTGTACAGTTACATTTTTTAAATTAATTTATTATAATATTAAAATATGAATATATATATATATATATATATATATATATATATATATATATATATATATATTCACATTATAATATAATTAATTTAATTAATATTATTATAAGATAGGCATATATATATATATATATATATATATATATATATATATATATATATATATATATAATAGAGCCTATCTTTTATGTATACCTGGCACAAGGCGAAATAAAAAAAGAGTAGCCACTTAAAAAATTTAAATTATACAGCCTGCAAGTGATTTTTTTTTACTGCCATAATCCATGTTAATTCTTAAAGGGTAACTAAACACTAAAACAACTTTTTTTAGTTAATTATCTGTAAGAATAGAGCTTCATAAATGCTGTTCATTGATTCGAGTACATTTTTTGACATTTGGGTATAAAGTGTTTTAATTTTCAATTATATGGTGTAAAAACGTCTGAGTGCTGCCCTCTTCAGGTTAGACGGAAAGCTCCTGCAGTAGGGGTACTCTCTGACGTAGAATACTCTCTGACGTCACTCGGTCACGCCCTTGCTGCGAGCTCACCACGCCCTTGGCAGCCCCTGGTATAAAAGCATCTGTTTCCGTCAAAACTACTGTAGCGAGTCAGGAGTTGGAATTACAAGTATTGAAAACGATCAGGATAGATACTGCATATATTAGCATCTAGTTAGCATAGCATTTATATAGTTATTTAGATTATTTTGTGTAGCCTAGGTAGTTAATCTCGCCTATCGCTCCAGTGTGCAACCTGCATTTTACGTGGGATTGCTTCTCCAACGCAATGGAGGTGGAAATGGGCTTCTCCACACAGCTCGCGCTGCCAAACGCTGCTCTTCATACCTCTTCCTGCATGAACTCCACCATCGCAGCGGCGTCATGATGTGAGTGAGCATATATTTTTAATCACAATTTATGTTCCTTCTTATTAGGCTAAAGTTAATCCTCTGGTGTCGACAAACGCGCCGGCGCGATTTGCTGATTATATTTTTCACATAGCAGCAAAATATAATAAACGTAATAGTAATAATAATCCTGGAAAAATCACCTCAAAATGACTGAATATAAGAATAATCGGATGCCGATCGCGATGCGGGAGTCAAGACCGCAGTTTGAGCTGGTGTCCACAGACAATTCACCCTTCTCCACTTCAGGTGAAGGTGGGGGAGAAAAGTTCTCGACTTCAAATGACCGCTCTGATGCAAAGCTACTTGCGTCACTCCATTTTAGCTAGTTTGACAGCAGCTGTCACTGCGGGTCTCAGGTGCACGCCCCCCAGCTCAGCCCCGCCCCTCGGTTCGTCGCCTCTGGGCTCTGCCCACTTTTCCAGCATTTTTCAAATATTGCCAGTGGGTGGAGTCAGGCTTTGACCAGGGGTTTAGTTACCCTTTAAAATTATTTAAATGGTAAACTCGTGGTGGTGGTGGTGTCGCACCAAACAGCATTTATTAAATTTATTAAAGCAATTATTGAATAGAAATCTTTTGTAACTTTATAAATGTCTTCTCTTTTACTTTTGATCAATTTAATGCTTCCTTGATGAATAAAAATATCAATATCTGTCTTTTTTAATCTTACCACACATTGTTTGCACAAAAAATGTTAGCAGCACAAGTGAAATATTTCTTGAGCAGCAAATCATCATATTAAAATGATCTGAAGGATCATGTGTCTGAAGACTGGAGTAATGATGCAGATGCTGAATTAATTTGTTACATTTTTCAATATTATTGTTTTTTTTTTAATTATTTTGATTAAATAAAAATCAGAATTGGGCATCAAGACCTTCAGTGTAAACGATGCCACGGCAATCAGCATCAGCAAAATAAACGCAGGAAAACAGACGACCAATTCTGATTTGTTGCCTATATCAGATGTGTTTTACCGTACACGTTCTTTCAATTGTGACCTATATCTGATTAATGTTTATAATCAGAGATTATTATATGCTGAAATTTGTAATTTATTTATAAACTAATTATATAATGCTCGGACACACTCTTGCGCATTGTCGAGCGCGCTCTCGGACACACTCGGTCTCTCGCGCGCATTGTCTCTCGCTTCGCTTCGCTTTTGTCCAGTCCGGCGCCTCATAAACACACACACACACACCAGAGCCTCATAAACACACACGCACACACACACACCAGAGAAAGAGAGCCGAGAGAGGCGGAGAGAGAGCCTACTCGGATGAAAACCGCTTCAGTGAGCTCAATTAGGCTATAACGGCGCATTTTATTGTTAGTCTGGAGCCCTGATTTTAATAACAACAGAATAACGTTTATTTTAACATGTTTACATTATATTTAATATTAATACATACTAGTAATTATTATTATACTTACACTTGCACTATAGCAGCTTGTCTTAGAAAAATGTAATCTGCAAAAATATCTACTTTGACAATAACAACACTGTATACAAAGTATAGCCTATGTTGTAAAAAATAACTCACAGTATCAATAAAGTCAGGGGCAGTGTTTGCATCAGAAGAGGCAATTTTAGTTATTTAATGGTGGGGGCTGATGCCAGAGCCAAAGGAAAACCAAAATTACAACTCTGTCTCCGTAATAGATTGAATGAATGGAGATACTTTTACTTTATATTTTTTTAATGCAAAAACTGTACTAAAAACTAAAAATGTGTTGTACCAGTCAAATCCACAATGACAGCGTTAGCAATGACTGTGTGTGCGAGTATGTGTGTTTTCGGGGCACGTGTGGGTTTTCTGTGGGGAAGCCCACAGTGGGTTGTCCATAGTAAATCCTGATGGGGGCCCAAATGGGCAAAACTGATATGGGCCCCGCATGGGCTAACCCACTAGGGGCCCGTGTGGGTTTTCTGTGGGGAAGCCCACAGTGGGTTGCCCACAATAAATCCTGATGGGGGCCCAAATGGGCAAAACTGATATGGGCCCCACATGGGCTAACCTACTAGGGGCCCGTGTGGGTTTTCTGTGGGAAAAATCCATGAGACCCATGGATGAGGTGTCTCATTTTTCATTTTAGGTTTCAGAAGGTTGCTCACGCATACTTTGTGGTTGATATGTGCCCTCGATGCGCACTTGATGCACCCAAACTGATGCAAGCTCTACAGCACACTTCTTTTCGACAATCAAAGCAGGGTTACGTTTTTGCACGTCGTGCACAATAACCCTAAAGGCACCAGGGTGGCGGTGCCACCGGCTTATTTATTAATATATATATATGTGTGTGTATATATATATATATATATATATATATATATATAGCTGTGAGCAGCGATGAAGGGCCAAAGCCGGCGGTACCGCCACCCTGGTGCACCACCGATCGGCAGATAGCGAGCAGATGCAGCATCCCAGCCAACACACCCATGTGGGGCCCAAAGGGGTTACACTTGGGCTGATATCTGGGGCCCACCTGGGCTACCCAACTGGGACCCAGCTAATTTTTTCCTCAGTTTCCATGGAGGCCCCACATGGGTTAGCCCAGATGGGTTGATGATGGGCTCTATATCGGGCCCATATGGGTAACCCAAGTAGCTCCCATGTAGGGCCTACATGAGTCTGCCCAGATGGGTTGCTGATGGGACCCAGATAGGTCTTATCTAGGGCTATTATGGGCCACAACGGGTATATATATGGGCTACCATATTTGTCTGTTTGGGTTACCTTATTTTACAGTAACCCCTAAATACAAACATTACATGTAATCCACTAAACTACACCTAAATGTTTAAGGTATTCAATGAACAAAAACCAGTAGTTCATGCTTTACTTTATTAGAAATTGCACATGTACAACTTTATTAACAGACAAATATAAAAAAAAAAGAAGAAAAAAAGTTAAAGCTTCTGACAAACTTTATTTGGCATAACTTGTATTGTTAAAATATGCTTTTCTAAAAACTCTGAAATGAAGCATTTCACGAACAAAACAACAACAGTGCAGCTTCTCACTCCTCTGTTGTCTCTCTCCCAACAGCCCTTTGAAAAGAGAAAATAAATGAATAAACTATGAATACTATTCTAATTTTTATTATTAATATTTTGAGTAATGACTCTTCCGTCATTAATGAATAACTACACAGGAACCGATGAGTAACACACTATTAACATTCTATTAACTACTATTAACTAACAAGGAACTCTGATTAATGAAATAGTAAGTAATAGCAGCACTCAGTCGAATGTGGCAACGTTAGTTCACTATTAACTAATCAATAACAGCTATTTGTTTCATACCTCCCAGGGAACTACTATACGGGTTCATATTGTATAATTGGGAAGGAATTACTAAATATTTGGAGCAGCATTCTAAAGTGTAACTATATTGGGTATCTTTTGTGCATTTGTTATTTTAATTAGCACTAAAGAAAGAAAGGAAAAAAGAGCAGGAATCAGCAGAGATGGTGTTAAAGCTTCTCAGATCTCATAATTCGGTGGAAAATAGTTGTTCTGTGACGAAATATAATTTTTTGTAAAGATTTATTTAAAATTAAACATTTGAAAATCCAATTATTTCATTGAATGTGCACACTTTTAAAATAAAAGCTAAAATTGTAGCTGTATGGCTCTGTTCTGTGATCACAAAATAAATGGGAGCAGATAGACACGATTAAACAGACTTGTCTCGTAATTGCATTTGAAAAATTAATAAGCCCGGCTTTCATTTTGGGTGTTTGATGTGCACATCTTATACAAATTAAGAAATTGCTACCATTGTGGGATTTATTTCGTAAAACAGTGGTAAAATGGTAAAGCTGGAGTCTCAATTCCAATAAATTTGTTATAATACACAGTTGGTGTATTAACGTTAACAATTATAAAAAAATAAGAATGTTACTATAATAGCGTACAGATCGCTTTGGTCATGGCGCCAGAAATAAGGGAAAATATGGCGCGATCTGAGGGAATTAAAAATTCTAACTGAAATTCTCCCGTGACAAGAAGCTTTTGTTTTTAAAACATAATGTTAACCAATTTTGGTTAAAATTATGTTTTGAAAACAATGTATTTGAATTAACATTACAATTTTGAAATGTAGTTCTTACCTTGACTATGCTGACAGCGAGAATCTCCCCATGCAATCTCCTTCTCCTCCCGAAATTGAATGCAGAATGTGAGAGTGAATCTATCTGGCACGGGCGCGAACAGGGCGTGGGGGATGGCAATCGCTAAAAGAAATATCGCGAGATCCATCCTGCAAACGTTTTGTAAACTTTTGAGTCTTTTTTTTTGTGAGCCTTTTTTTCTGTATCTGTTACCGTTGTATTAAGTGTTTGTACGTACTGCCTGTCTTCTATGTACCTGTTTTAATTTATTGTGAGTAAAGTTTGCTTTGGAACTTTTGACTCCTCCTCTTCTGCCTGCACCACACTGTGACAGTATCTGCAGGGTCTTGATCCTTTAAATGGCAGACAATTGGGTAAAATTGCAATTGTGTTGGTATTTGTAGATTTTTAATACATTAAAGTCACATGTTAAAGTGTCAAAATAACAATAAAAATTATTTCAAAGGTGCATATTTGTGTACTATCTGTAATCAACCTTTGGGATCGACTGTTTGCACTTCTTATTGGTAAACTGAATCAGTCCCCAGTGTAGCCCATTTTCAACCCATGTACTCATTTCCCATTAGTGAACCAACTAGGGCCCACATAGGGAGCCCAACTGGGTTTGCCCATGTTGGACCTACTTAGTTAACCCAAGTGGGCCCCAGATAAAAAGCTCATTTTGAGCCCATGCCCACTCTGTACCCATGTAGCCCATGTATAACCCATATGGGCCCCACATAAACGTGTTGGCTGGGATATGTGTTGTATCGAGGCAGGGCCAGGCCAGGGGAATCCATTTGCAGCTTTTTATTAAGAATGGTCAAGACAGGCAGGGTGAACAATGGCAAACAGGGCAGAACAGAAAAGGCAGAGACAAACCAGGTTGACAGGCAAAGGACAAAGACCTCCAGATAAATACTGGGCTTCTGGATTTACACATTTAAGTGCTGCAAAACATATTGACCTAAAAATTATTCTAAATTTAAATGATCTCATATATGTGGCTATTGTGGTTCACGATCATAGGCCATGTCCCCAAATGGCACACTTCATATGAATTTTAACTTTACTAAGAGTTCATTTGGCTCCAGACTCAAGAGTGTTAAAGTGTTAAAATGAGTGTTAAATTAACACTCAATAGTGTTAAAGTTAATGAGATAATTAAGTGATTGATTGAGTGATGATTGGCCATTATTGATGACACCTGATGTTAACAAGCAGAATCACTGAAGGAGAAAATCACAAATTGTAAGCCACCGTTATGGCGATAAGTGTTTGCTTTAGTTGGGCTCTTGCCCCTTATATTATTAACTTTAGATTTTGTTTGGCTGCTGTATTTGAGTTATAACTGCCAGATGAACAAAGAAAAAAAGTGATCTGATGGTGTTGGTCATATTATGACAATCATCATTTGAACTTTATGTTTTTGATTTATGTTGTTGGTTACAGCATAACTGTGATTCTGCATAAATATCCAGAATTTTAGATATAATATAAAAGGATATCTTAACCCTTTCACACGTACGATCACACCGGTGTGATCAGTCTTGGCTGGTCCCTGGAGCGTACGATCACACCGGTGTGATTAGAACGGTCAGTGCATCACGTGATCAACTGCAAAATTCAAACGTGCTTTCGCGCGTTTGCTGGCGCTGAGCCAGAGAGGGACGCTCTCAGTGCTGTCATATATCACAACTATTGAGTGTTTTCAACCACATAATGTTTATTTTAGGTTTCAGACATTTAAATACACACAAGTACTGGCAAAACAATGATTTTGAGTTTGTAAAATACACACTGATGTCTATGGAAGCGGCAATAATAATCCTTTACATTATAATAAGACGACACGTTTTATTCATATCAGATACACATTGTGTAAGTAGCTTTACATTTGACCCTATTCTTCTCCCAGTTCACCGGCCACTTACTTTCATGCATTTCGTGAGAAGTGGAGGAATTGACGTGTAAATCCAACAGATCCGATTCTCTGAACTGTGAAACAAACTAACATGGCGCTGCCCATCGCGCATACAGCTCAACTAACGCGATCGTTATAAAGGTGTTTAAACATCAAAACACATCCACTTGCACATATTTGACAGTCGGAATATCAGTGTTTCATGCTATAGCTAATACATTTGTGAATATTTTTAATAAAAAAGGGGAAATGACATAAAAGCAGATTATCATTCATTCAGCGCTGTGTTGTGGTTGCGCTGTGTCACGTGACAAGCAATGACGCGTCACCATGGAAACATTAAAGTGACAAGTTCTAAATAACGGTCGCCTTGAAAAACTCACGCTGGGGGTTAAGTTAGAATATTTTAAACTTACGTGTGAAAGGGTTAAAAGTTGTTTTCTAAAAAAAAAAAAAAAATCTTCCTTTTAGGCACACACGTCAAGATTCAGTCTATGCATCTCAACAATGGTGACGAGCAGAATATTCAATTAGGAAAAGTAAATTACATAGACAATTCAGATCATAATTTATTCATATCGCAATGCATGATGGGAGCCATTAATGAGTTGTGATTGGTGGCAGCCACTGCAACATGCTTTATTATTGTCACCATTGTTGAGATTCACAGGCTGATTATTGATGTCTGTGTTTCTAAATAAATTAATTTGAAAGTGTTTTGATGCGAACAATATTTATTAAATATTTTGGATTATAAGAAACATACCGATATTCATATATGCTGTAGAATCACAAAACTGTTGCTAGTAAGTTAAACCAATCTATCTCAATAAGTTTCATTTTCAGATCACAGCACGATTATGCCATAACACAACCAACACTATCAGATCACACTTTTCTTTGTTCATTTGACTGTTATAAAAAAATAACAGCAGAAAAACAAATTTAAAAAGTTAATGTATAAGGTTTAAGAGCCCAACTAAAGCAAACACTTATCGCCATAACGGTGGCTTACAATTTGTGATTTTCTCCTTCAGTGATTCTGCTTGTTAACATCAGGTGTCTTCAATAGTGGTCAATCATCACTCAATCAATCACTTAATTATCTCATTAACTTTAACACTATTGAGTGTTAATTTAACACTCATTTTAACACTTTAACACTCTTGAGTCTGGAGCCAAATGAACTCGTAGGGAAAGTTAATTTAACACTGAAGTTTTTGCTGTGTGAGTTCATGGGTGGAATAAAAATATGGCAGGACTTTTACTTTCTGACCCCTGGACTTTCCACCTCTGCTTGATGGTAGGGACTTGAGACTTGACTTACTCCCATCTCTGGCTCACGCATACTTTGTGGTTGATATGTGCCCTCGATGCGCACTTTTGCAGAGCCCACACTGATGCAAGCTCTACAGCACACTTCTTTTCAACAGTCAAAGCGGGGTTACGTTTTTGCACGCCGTGCACAATAACCCTAAAGGCACCGGGGTGGCGGCTTGTTTTTATATATATATATATACAGGTCCTTCTAAAAAAATTAGCATATTGTGATAAAGTTCATTATTTTCCATAATGTAATGATAAAAATTAAACTTTCATATATTTTAGATTCATTGCACACCAACTGAAATATTTCAGGTGTTTTATTGTTTTAATACTGATGATTTTGGCATACAGCTCATGAAAACCCAAAATTCCTGTCTCAAAAAATTAGCATATTTCATCCGACCAATAAAAGAAGTGTTTTTAATACAAAAAAAAAAGTCAACCTTCAAATATTTATGTTCAGTTATGCACACAATAGTCAATACTTGGTCGGGAATCCTTTTGCAGAAATGACTGCTTCAATGCGGCGTGGCATGGAGGCAATCAGCCTGTGGCACTGCTGAGGTGTTATGGAGGCCCAGGATGCTTCGATAGCGGCCTTAAGCTCATCCAGAGTGTTGGGTCTTGCGTCTCTCAACTTTCTCTTCACAATATCCCACAGATTCTCTATGGGGTTCAGGTCAGGAGAGTTGGCAGGCCAATTGAGCACAGTAATACCATGGTCAGTAAACCATTTACCAGTGGTTTTGGCACTGTGAGCAGGTGCCAGGTCGTGCTGAAAAATGAAATCTTCATCTCCATAAAGCTTTTCAGCAGATGGAAGCATGAAGTGCTCCAAAATCTCCTGATAGCTAGCTGCATTGGCCCTGCCCTTGATAAAACACAGTGCACTAACACCAGCGGCTGACATGGCACCCCAGACCATCACTGACTGTGGGTACTTGACACTGGACTTCAGGCATTTTGGCATTTCCTTCTCCCCAGTCTTCCTCCAGACTCTGGCACCTTGATTTCCGTATGACATGCAAAACTGAGCAACAGTCCAGTGCTGCTTCTCTGTAGCCCAGGTCAGGCGCTTCTGCCGCTGTTTCTGGTTAAAAAGTGGCTTGACCTGGGGAATGCGGCACCTGTAGCCCATTTCCTGCACACGCCTGTGCACGGTGGCTCTGGATGTTTCTACTCCTGACTCAGTCCACTGCTTCCGCAGGTCCCCCAAGGTCTGGAATCGGTCCTTCTCCACAATCTTCCTCAGGGTCCGGTCACCTCTTCTCGTTGTGCAGCGTTTTTTGCCACACTTTTTCCTTCCCACAGACTTCCCACTGAGGTGCCTTGATACAGCACTCTGGGAACAGCCTATTTGTTCAGAAATTTCTTTCTGTCTTACCCTCTTGCTTGAGGGTGTCAATGATGGCCTTCTGGACAGCAGTCAGGTCGGCAGTCTTACCCATGATTGCGGTTTTGAGTAATGAAACAGGCTGGGAGTTTTTAAAAGCCTCAGGAATCTTTTGCAGGTGTTTATAATTAATTAGTTGATTCAGATGATTAGGTTAATAGCTTGTTTAGAGACCCTTTTCATGATATGCTAATTTTTTGAGACAGTAATTTTGGGTTTTCATGAGCTGTATGCCAAAATCATCAGTATTAAAACAATAAAAGACCTGAAATATTTCAGTTGGTGTGCAATGAATCTAAAATATATGAAAGTTTAATTTTTATCATTACATTATGGAAAATAATTAACTTTATCACAATATGCTAATTTTTTGAGAAGGACCTGTATATATATATATATATATATATATATATATATATATAAATATAGCTGCGAGCAGCGATGAAGGGCCAAAGCTGGCGGCACCGCCACCCCGGTGCCTTTAGGTAAAGGCACCGGGGTGGCAGTGCCACCGGCTTGGGCCCGCAATCGCTGCTCGCAGCTATATTTATTATTATTATTATTATTATTTTACTACCTTTTGGGCACTTTTGGGGCCCTTAACATGCTCGAAAACTCTTGAAACTTTGCACACGGGTCAGAACCCACGGCCATCAGGGCCGGGCTGAAGCTGGTACCCGGGCGTGGCAGGGGGGCTCAACAGCGCCCCCTGGAAGTGGTAAAAAATCTTGGTCTATAAATCAAACACGCTTGCATGTAATAATATGAAACTCGGTACACATATAGATCTCATTGGTTCATATATCCTTCGTACTTTTACTTTTTATGCCAGCCCAACAGGAAGTCGGCTATTATGGGTTGTTTGGAAACTCATGCTCAGGAATTTGAAACACTTCTCCTAGGGAAATCACCCGATCGTCACCAAACTCGGTGTGCATGAAGTCAAGACATTGAGGATGAAAAATTGCCAGGGGATTTTTGATATCTCGAACGGTTTGGCCGTGGCGAGGAAACGAATTTATGGCGAATAATGGAAACAGAAAGTGTGTTATAACTTCTGCATACATAGACTGATCTTGATGAAACTTCAGCAGTGTGTTCACTGTAAGAGGCCGATCACATGGATGTGACTATTGTGAGTCAAAGTTATAGATATAACTTGGTTTATATATAAAACTCGGTATGTATATTGTTCATATCGAGCTGGACAACTTTCTAATTTACAGTTATTAGCTCAGACCAACAGGAAGTCGGATATTTGGGTTTGAATGTGGATATTTTGGAGAATTTTCTCTTCCTCTCTCTCTGACCCTACGTCTCTCCGTGTGTTTGGGGGAGGGGGATTTGTCTGCTGAGTGAGAATGCTTTTATTTTTGTTTTTCAAGGTTTTGGGGCCCTTAACGTGCTCGAAAACTCTTGAAACTTTGCACACAGGTCAGAACCCGCGGCCATCAGGGCCGGGCTGAAGCTGGTACCCGGGCGTGGCAGGGGGGATCGATAGCGCCCCCTGGAATGTGATTTGAACACTTGGTCTCTTCCAGTGATAGTTTAAACACAAAATCATAAATAGGGCTGTACTGCCCTCTTGTGTCCAAAATTATATTTATACGCACTTTTATTTATTTATTACATGTATTACGCACACACACACACAGTTCGATCGCGCCCGCGCCTCTCTCTTTCTCTCACACACACACACACACACACACAGTTCGATTGAGCCCGCGCCTCTCTCTCTCTCTCACACGCACACACACACACAGTTCGATCGCGCCCGCGTCTCTCTCTCTCTCTCTCTCTCTCTCTCTCTCTCTCTCTCTCTCTCTCTCTCTCTCTCACACACACACACACACAGTTCGATCGCGCCCGCGCCTCTCTCTCTGTCTCACGCACACACACAGTTCGAACGCGCCAGTGCCTCTCTCTCTCTCTCACACACATACACTACACACGCAGTTCGATCGCGCCCGCGTCTCTCTCTCTCTCTCTCTCTCTCTCTCTCTCTCTCTCTCTCTCTCTCTCTCTCTCTCTCTCTCACACACACACACAGTTCGATCGCGCCCGCGCATCTCTCTCTCTCTCTCACTCACGCACACACACACACACACACACACACACATACAGTTCGATCACGCCCGCACCTCTCTCTCTCACAAGCACACACACACACACAGTTCGATCGTGCCCGCGCCTCTCTCTCTCCCACACACGCAGTAGCCTATACAATGGGACTCCGTGTTCAATGGTGGAGAATGATGGCATCCATGCATAGAGTCGATGCAGTGGGCATCTTTTCACGGCTCACACAACTAGGATGTGTAGTACGGAGAAGCTATTCAGTGCGAGGTCCCCTTTCCTTGGTCCATATTGATACCAATCATAAACTGATAAGGTATAGTATAATGTTTACATTGGAATTAATGTATGAAGAAGATGTTGAGGGCATACTACATCTGATTCTGGCCTAATAAAGTATTTGAGTGTAATATTGTATTGTACTAGTGGTGGAAAATCATAGGCTAGTCAAGAAAAGTCTAGTTAAAAATCAAAGGACTGTCAAATTTTGCCTAATAATGAATTTATTCTTACTTTTCATCCCATGTAGGTACTATATTGTTGTATTTGGTGGAGTAGATGGCTACTCACGGAAGGTAATCGTTCTTGATTTGATTGTTACATTTTAAAGTTCATTACTGTTTTTAGAGATTATTTCATTATAAGGGCCCTCGAAATCTACCTCAATTGTGTTTCAAAGAGGAAAATAAGTCATATAGATTTGAAACACAAGGCTGAGTAACTTTGACACTTTTCGTTTGTTATATAATTGCAGATTATGTACCTGGACGCTGCTACTAATAATAAAGCTTCAACAGCACTCTCATTTTTCCTCAAATCTGTACACCTCCATGGCCTGCCATCAAGGTATTTTGCTTAGTTCAGAAACATAAGTGAAATGATAAAATATTGATATATTCTGAAGTCACAGATTTACATAGTTTTATGGTAATAAAACCAGCATTAATGGTTTTTTGTATACTGCACCTAAAAGTCTTTCTTACTATAGTTATTGTGTTGTAGGGTTAGGGGAGATCAGGGAGTGGAAAATGTTGACATTGCTCACTACATGTTCCCTTTCGAGAAAACTCAACATTGCGTCGAGAATCGACACTTTGGGGACGCTCCCTTAGCGTGCGCCTCTGAAGTAAGAATGAAACTAATCCAATCCTGATTGGTGTTGCGTCGTGATGTAACATGTGACGGCATAACCGGATGCATAAAAGTGACGCTGACACACACACACATCAGCTTTAGCTCTTCAGCAAGCGCTCTCTGTGAAACTGTCTGTCTTATTTGGTGTTGTTTGTCTGTGCAAAGCTCTGTATTATGGCGAGTGAACAATACACTAAGTGTGTGCACCCCTGCCCAAGGTAATATATATGCCACGGGTGGGGACACGCATCAGCTGTGTGTGTGTGTATTGTTTAGGGGCGCAGCACGCACTCTCAGCTCTCGAGAGGGCTGCCTGTGCACACTGTGAAGCACTTCCTATTAGAGTGCTGCGCTCCCGCTTGGCTATATTATTTCCTGATGATGGCCAGGCTCACAATCCCCGCGGTTCGGGTCCCGCGTTCATTGAGGCGGCGCGACGGCTTAGATCGTGGAGATCGCAGAAGGATCTCGCGGATGAGAACGAGACTGCTGAGGCACCTTTTCTCTCATCATCCGCAGATTCTATGACACTCGTTCACGACGCAGAAGCCCGCGATGCGGCTTCTTCTGCCCGTGACGAGTGCCCAGTGCTCGAGCTATCTGTTTATAAGGAAGTAGATGTGCTCAGCATCGGGAACGAGCAACATGAGTCACACTCGCCGACTTATGTTTCTGCTTATGTAGAGCTCGTGGAGGTTGTGATGCGTGCGGTGGCCAGACTAAATAAATATATAAATAAATATATTTATATATATAAAATAAAAAATATATATATATAAAAAATAGCTGGCCACAAAATAAGCAGGATGATTCCCGTCAAAATGAACTAGACGAGAGATTCCTGCAGCACCGTTCACAACCTCAGAGCCGGGGCTTACTGTTTTTCCCAGATCTTTATAAAAATATAAATATATATGTGTAGATCCTGGGAAAAACCCCATTCTTTAGGTATCTCACCACATTCATTATATGTTTATTCGAATGTGGTGGGTGCGAGAGAGTCGGTTATGGCAAGTTGCCGCAGATGGAGGAAGCTTTAGCGTGCTATCTTTCTCCTGATCCGGCATCTTCACTTTAAGCCCCGGCGCTGCCCAACAAACCGTGCAGGGACACCTCTGCACTGGTTGGCTGGGCTTATATGGTGCAGGAAATCGATGTTGCTCTTCCGCCGTTAAAAACGTTTCGGGACACATCGGTTTCCAGCGAACGCAGGCTGCACTGTCCGCCCCATATTTTTGCGGCCAGGCAGCATTCGCGTTCGCCAATCGAGAATCTTTTTCGGTCCAGCCCTTCCGGAAACCCGCTTCAGGGGGTCGAGAACGAATCCCGATTAATACCCGAAGCCAGGCTCGAGAGCCTGGTTCCTTTGGTAAAATATTTAGAAAAGAAAAGGTCAGGCTGGTGCGTGCCTGCACTTTAGGACGATTTTGCAGGCGTACCAGGCCGATCTTCTTAAAGATCTAAGTGAGGCAAATATTTCCTGTTGGCCGCTCCGCTATCTCCTTCTGGCCTGTTTTCCAACGCTGTCACTACAGTCGTTGACAGGTTTCAGGAAGCAAAAAAAAAAAAAAAGAGAGCGTTGCCTCTAGAGGCCCTCCTGCGGGAGTTTGGCAAACAGAGGAAGCACTCTCAACCGAAGTCCTCCAGCCAGAAGGGTGACCTGAGGGCCGTCCTTCAGGCGAAGAGGTCCTAATTGTAGGACCTCTGAGGGCTGCCCCCCCCCCAATCGAGGTTGTTCTAGCAGCAGGTGCCCTCAGGGTAGAAGATGTTGTCACGCCTAGATGTGTTCCCCTACCAGACAGGGAGTCCGGGTTTTACAGCCGGTACTTTATAGTTCCAAAGAAGGATGGCGGACTGAGGCCAATTTTAGATCTAGGGCTTTTGAATCGTTCTTTGAGGAGATTCAGGTTCAAAATGCTTACTATTCCCATTATCGTGAGCCATATCAGATCCAAGGACTGGTTTGTCACGATGGATCTAAAAGACTCTTATTTCATGTCTCCATCATTCCATGTCACAGGAGGTTCCTGAGGTTGCTTTCGGGGGCGAAGCATACCAATATCGGGTTCTTCCGTTCGGCCTAGCACTCTCTCCCCGCACGTTCACAAAGTGTATGGATGCGGCTCTGGCTCCAGTGAGGCTTCAGGGCATCCGTATACTGAATAACATCGGCGACTGGCTCATATTGGCCCAGTCTCGAGAAATGGCAGTTCGGCATCGAGATGTCGTCCTTGGCCACATTCAGAACCGGGGGTTGAGGCTCAACACTAAGAAAAATGTGTTGGACCCAGCTCAGAAGACTACTCTTCTGGGCGTGGTATAGAATTCGGTTACGATGCGGGCACGTATGTCTCCCGCTCGTATCGAATCCATCCTGGCCATGGTGTCCGGGATAAAGCTAGGCCAGGCCATCACTGTAAAGCAATTTCAAAGACTGCTGGGCCTCATAACAGTGGCATCCAACATAATTCCTTTGGGCCTGTTTCACATGAGGCCCCTTCAGTGGTGGCTCAAAGCCAAGGGTTTTTTCCCCAAGGGGAATCCGTTCCATATAATAAAGGTTACGCGCAGATGCCTTCGTTCCCTATTAATATGGAAGAAACCTTGGTTCTTGTCCCAAGGGCTAGTGGTAGGGGCGTCATGTCGCCGGGAAACTGTTTCGACAGACGCTTCCCTCGCTGGCTGGGGCGCGGTCTCGGACGGCCGCTTTGCCAGGGGTCTGTGGCAGGACCATCATCATTCTTGGCATATAAATTGCCTAGAGATGTTGGCTGTGTTCAGGGCTCTGAGGAGCTTCCTCACAGACATCAAAGGTTACCACGTCTCAGTGGTAGCTTATCTAAACCGACAAAGAACACTCAGATCGCGCCCTCTATCCAGATTGGCGCATCAGATCATTTTATGGCCCCAAGGGAAAATATTATCTATAAGAGCAATATATGTCCCGGGGGATCTGAATCAGGGAGCGGACATCCTGTCGAGGCAGGGGCTGAGGCCCGGGGAATGGAGACTCCATCCAGAGGTGGTGGAGTTCATATGGCAGAGGTTTGGACCAGTGGAAGTGGATCTGTTTGCGTCTCGAGGGACGTCCGTCCCACTGTCCACTTTGGTTCTCCCTCACTCATCCAGCCCCGCTGGGGTTGGATGCCATGGTACAGGCCTGGCCGAGGCTTCGCCTGTACGCTTTTCCCCCCGATCGCTCTGCTCCCGGGGGTCCTGGAGAGGGTCTGTCAGGAGGGCATCAGTCTTCTTCTGATAGCCCTGTTTTGGCCAGCCCGAGTATGGTTTTCAGACTTAATTTCACCCCTGATAGCTCCGCCATGGCAGATTCCTCTGAGGAGGGGTCTGTTGTCTCAGGCGGAGGGCACTATATTCCATCCTCATCCAGAGCTGTGGAAATTGTGGGTCTGGCCTCTGAGGGGGCTCAGTACCTAGATGCTGGTCTATCATCTGGGGTGGTCGAAACCATGCTTATCTCTAGGGCTCCGTCTACTAGGAGATTATATGGCCTCAAGTGAAATATTTTTCTACTTGGTGTAGAGAACTTGAGTTAGATCCAGTTAACTGCCCAATGGCTTCAGTTCTGGAGTTTCTTCAAGATTGTTTCTCTGCGAATCTCTCCCCTTCCACACGTAGGGTGTACGTGGCTGCCATTGCGGCGTTCCATGCACCACTAAATGTTGGGCCTTTAGGGAGGCACCAACTGGTCATACTATTTCTCCATGGTATTGGAGGATGAGACCGACAGTCAGGTCCAGGGTTCCTTCCTGGGACCTGGCGGTGGTTCTCGAAGGGCTATCCCTGGCTCCCTTCGAATACCTCCAGTCGGCTTCGCCTAGGACCTCACGTTCCAGATAACCTTTCTCTTAGCTATTTCTTTAAAGAGACTGGGAGATCTCCAAGCCCTGGCATTATCGCCAGTTTGCTTGGGGTGTGCCCCCGGCGGAGTTAAGGCCATCCTGCATCCGAGACCCAGCTATGTGCCTTAAGTGCAATTTATCATGGCTAGGTCCATGGTCCTGCAAGTATTTCATCCTCCACCTCATGTGTCGGCAGAAAAGGAGAGTTTCCTTGCTCTGCCAGTCAGAGTTCCGAGTATTACCTTGAGAGGTCCTCTTCTTGGAGGAGGTCGGACCTACTGTAGTGTGTTTTGGATCACCTATTAGGGGCTCCCGGCTATACAAACCATAAGTAGGCCTACAAGGTGCGGAATTTCCCTTCACCTTTGGCCGTTAGGGCTCATTCTACTAGAGGCATGGCGTCCTCTAGGGCCCTCCTTTCGGGAGTTCCCATCAAGGAGATCTGTGAGGCAGCCGGTTGGGCTACCCCACACACTTTTGTTAGGTTCTATAGTCTGCACCTCCCTAGTACGCTTGGCGCACACGTGCTCTCGTCCTAGCTGAGTGCCTGAATCAGTTTCACTCCGGGGCAGGCCTGTTTTCGGTGCGTGGCTTAGTGGGCATTCGTTCCCCAAAGTGTCGATTCTCGACGCAGTGTTGAGTTCCCTCGAAAGGGAACGTCTCGGATTATGACTATAACCCTTGTTCCCTGAGAAGGGAACGAGACACTGCGTCGTCCTGCCACGCCCCTCGAGGCCTTAGAGCGTCTTGCTTCATCGCGGAGCTGATGTGTGTGTGTGTCAGCGTCACTTTTATGCATCCGGTTATGCCGTCACATGTTACATCACGACGCAACACCAATCAGGATTGGATTAGTTTCATTCTTACTTCAGAGGCGCACGCTAAGGGAGCGTCCCCAAAGTGTCGATTCTCAACGCAGTGTCTCGTTCCCTTCTCAGGGAACAAGGGTTATAGTCATAACCCGAGAAGTTTTCCACACGTGGAACAGGAAGGGCAAGCTTTATTTCCGGAAAGAGCGTTCACAATCAGCGGTATTTATTATTTTTTTGCACCCTTTCAATCAGTGGCCTTGACAAATTCAGATTTGTATTATTAGCATTAGGAATTTCAAACAGTCCTTCTCTAAAAACTAATTTCAATAAATTAATTTCATTTTAGTATTGAGCGCCTTTGGCGAGATGTCTGGGTGGCTGTCACAAGCAAGTACTATGATGTTCTGCACACTCTTGAGGAGGACGGGCTGCTGGACATCTCGGACATCTTCCACCTGTTTGGGGTACATTACATCTTTCTTCCCCGCATTAGGGAAGACCTTCATTGCTTCATTGGAGGATGGAACAATCACCCACTGCGAACAGAAGGACATCTCTCTCCTGAACAACTATGGCTGTTGGGAGATGTGCAAGATCTGGAAGAGGAGGAAAGACTTCAGGTCCCACATTTTCTATATTTTATGTTTTTACTTGGTTGACCCAAAAATGAAAATTGTTATTTACTCACCCTTAAGTTGTTACAACCCTGTATGAGATTATTCTGTTATTTAAAAAAATGTTGGTAACCAGACAGTTGATGGTAGCCATTGACTTCGATTGTATTTTTTTTTCCTACTGTGGAAGTCAATGGTTGCCATCAACTGGTTACCCATATTCTTCAAAATATATTTTGTTTTCAACAAAATAAAGAAACTTATGCAGGTTTAGAACAACTTGAGGATGAGTAAATTATAGAATTTAGATTTTTTGGGAGGGTGAACTATCCCTTTAACTACATTGAATATGTTTCTAGTGATAAGACACAATTGTAAGGCATTTTTATATCAGCACACTAGATAATTTTAGATATTATAAATAAGTAGTTGAGTATTTAACCATCAGTGAACAATAATATTACTTTCTATTTTTCTATGAATTCATAGGATCTTCAAGATCCAGGCATAGACTGGGAAAGCGCCATACTGCAAGAGCATACTACTGGTGCCGTTGTGGTCCCTGAAATTGAATGTCCGCTTGACGAGCAAGCATTGACCGAGCTGCAGAGAGTTATTGATCCTCTTTCTTCCTCTCCTTCACATGGTCGAGACTTGTACATCCAATTTCTCAATAGTATAGCTCAATAAGGAACTACTACACACATTAACACAAACACTTTATTTGTTTACTTTTTGTTCAAAAATTGTCAGTGAAAAAGAACACTTCTCAATAGCTGTCATTTGAAAACAGCTGTAAAAAAAATTATTTGCAACAAGTTTACAGACCTTTCTAAATAGTACAGGTCTCATTTGTAGTGACTTAAGTAATGCAAATCAACACCAATGCAAATCTCCAGAGACCTATTCTTGTATTAACCACAGAAACAGGATAAAGTGCAACATTGTATAAAGTGCTGTTATTAAACAAAAAATAAACTGCTGTAAACAATGAGCTGTGTTGATAGATCTGTCTGACTACCATGCTTTAAACTCTGAAGAATCCTCCTCCATATCTAACAGCATCACTCATAATTCTTTTAAACTCCTGGTATGTGCTCATGTGTTTAACAGGAAATGTTACTGTACAAGTGCAGGCACTAACAACTGGATAACATACAGAGTGATTTCCAAATCGTTCTTTGCAATCATGATCAAAATTACATGCACTTTTGAACTGCCTCTTTTCATCTGGAAGGATAGGAATGTGGGACTGCCCTGTCATCCACTGCAGCACCTTTTGGACAGAGAGTGGTTGTGTGTCACCCAGAACTGTATCTCCTCCTTCATCAGGAATGGACACATCAACTTCAAATAGAACAACAAAGTTATTGTTTTAGGTCTTCGAACAAAGCACTACAGCTTTGATAAAAGTAGTGTCTAACCTTGGTATAAATAAAGAAACCAGTACATAAGGTCATTCTGCTAGAAAAGTACAGCAAAACTAATTACCTGCCACTTCAAGCTCTTGCAGGAAGTCTTGAAGGAAGTTAGTCACCTTCCTCTCAATTCTTTCTTTCGACGTTCCCTTTTCACTGTATGATGGCTGACAGTGCATCATGACGAAGTCTGCATCAGGCTATAAAAATAAAAACTGGTTATTACCTTTCTAAAAATAAAGAAAATAGTACTGGAATTGAAAATTAAATATTTAAAATACTTTTGTTATCTTTCCCGGAACAAACAGTGGTTTGCATAATTCAGAGTTTTTACTCAATTGATCCAACAGGCCATACAATTGCATGCCACTCTGAAGCTGCTGGAGAATTGGAATCAGCCTTGTTGTAGATTGTAAGACAATCGCCCTTTAAAGGAAAAGACAAATTGTTATAAAAAAAAACAAATAAATGACCAAAAAAAAAAAAATCTCACCGAATGATGCTTTCTTTCTGTTCATGATTGATCTGACCACTGTACCCACAACTAACAATTTCATCAGCCAACATCATTAGAGATTCTGTATCTGCAGCATCTTCAACCTGCAAAATTCAACAGTGGAAGAGATGGTTAAAGGACAAGTTCGGTATTTTACACTTAAAGCCCTGTTTTAAGATAGTTTCAGATGAAATAGAACGGTTAAGATACAAATTTGGACACATGCTGTTGTCCCGAGAAATTTCGGTTTCTGTGGTTGCACCCCCCACCTCTACAATGGTTGCATAGGTGCACTGGAACAATCCTTCCTAAAACGCATTCAACTTTAGTTTACAAAGACGTGAAACTCACCGAGTGGTCAGGGGTGTTCACTGATATCATCACACAAAAAGCATCTTTTGCAGCGATTTTTGTGTGAGCATTGTGTGACCAGCACAAACAAAGCTCAAATGCAACTTCTGATGTGATCGTATATGGATAAATACCTTACAGAGACAAACATACAAAGAGCTGAAGATCCACTTGAATACTTGACAATGCAGAAACATGTCAATCCCCATCTATATACATTGGCATTTACACTTTCTTTGTACCTCCTCTGTACCATTGTGAAAGAGTGTTCTCTAAGGCTGGGGAAGTACTGTCTAGAGAGAAATAGACTCAGCCCCAACACTGTGAAACAGCTTTTATTTCTTAAAGCTACACTGTGTAACTTTTTTAGTTTATTCTTAGCTAAAACCACTTAGTTCTTGTATAATGTACATTTACTTCGTTCAAGTAATAAAGTATTCTCGTGAGTGTATAATATGCCATTGAAAATACATACGGGTAAGGGGTTCTAATGTCGGTCGCCATGTTGCCCCTCCATCTTGAAAGTACGTTAGCCAAAGAGGGACATACCCGTTAATTCAAGCTTCGCCTTTCGCGTTTTAACATTCGATGGGACCGTGTCGAATGTCAAGAGGGGGATTGCTTGCACCTCCGTCACATCAATTGATCTCTGCTCACGGAGAAAATGATATAGCCTACAATGTAAACTTTGCCTTACGCTAGTGATTACGTACAACATACAGAATAACGATAGCACTGATAAAAGTTACTTTACTAAGATTAGCTTGCATTCGTCTGCGAACCTGATAACAACACAATTATACACTCATGGACAAGGTCGACAAGCCTCGAAGCCGAAGGTGGAAGCCATGTTAATCTTGGACTACATTGGCCACCTTAGGAGTTAAAACGAAATCGGAATTCAGAGGAACAGAAACTAATATTCACTGGATGGTCATATACCTTTTCATCGCTAGATGGGGGTAAAAATCACACAGTGTAGCTTTAATAAAAATAATTAAAAACTTTATCACCTTTCTTTCGGTCATTCCTACAGTTACATAAGCACTGCGTGACTATCTGGGGTAACATTCAGTTGCTGGTGTGTTCACACTGTACGATGGATCGGCGACAGGAGGTTTCACACTGCATGACTTTACAAAAGAAAGAATCGCCGACAACTTCTCCCTGGTCCGCAAACTACGTTTCACAACCAAACAAACGCGAGAAGTGATAAGGAAATAACGGAAGATCACGCGTGCGTGAGACCGGAGTTCTTGCGCGACACTGAATTTGTAATTAAAAATGATATCCTACAAGAAGACTACGATCCAAATTGTCTGTGCGCTGATTTGCAGCGAAAATGAGAAAAATAAACAGTTTGTGCAGGAGGAAATGGTTGGGAAGACGAGGGGAGCAAGGACTGTGTTTTGCAAAGAGAGTTGGGGGTAAATAAATAATTTTACAAATGTACTGCTGTTGCTGCTGGTCATGCAAATGTTTGTGCTTTGTTTCTGTTTGATATAATTGTAAATATAGGCCTATCTATTAAAATACTGATATTCTGGTCTATAACTCCTCCCTGAACATCCTGCTGTCCTGTATCTTGCTCATTGGCTGTCGGTCATCGCCGATGTATTTTTCAGTCAGAACACTTTTCACACAGCAGGATTGTGAATCGCCGACAGGTCCAGATATTTAGCATGCCAAATATATCACAGGCGTCGGTGACTCATCGGCGATTCTCTCAGATCGCGTCTTTGCTCATTCACACTGCGTGATTGTCACTCGCGTGAACGAGCACCGATTTGCCTGTGATTTCGGGCATTTGTCTGCGATTTCTCAAAACCTGTCGGCGAGCCAAAATCGGGGCTAAAATCGTGCAGTCTGAACTTGGCATTACACAGGCTTCTGGCTGCTTTATTTTAAATACGCACCAGATGGCGTTGTTCTCGACACTCTCGAAGGCGAAGCTTTGAATCTTTTCCCAGAACAGTCAGGGGAAAGCCCATAGATATATACACTAGAAGTCGCCTTGGGGTTCTAAGTAGTGATGGCGAGATGAAGCTTCATAAAGCATTGAAGCGTTCCATCCAATTGGTTCACTCATGTGCCGAAGCTTCATGGTGCTTCATTTGCTCTATTGTCCCATCAAGTGGACAATAAATGTAAAACGTGCAGTGTGATTATAATGACATCGCATGGTTCCATCGCAAAAAAAAGAAGCTTGAATAGATTACTAACAAACTCGCAAACTCCCAAGTTCACAAAATGTGAGGGGGAATCCATTGCATTTTGCTGGCCCTTACATTTCAAATAGACCGCCAAACCGCGAACCACTTCCTGAAGGAGTCACGTGGTACAGGCAGCTCGCGAGGCTTCAAACGTCACCAAATACGTCACCGACACAAGCCTCGATACGCGCTTCACAGAAATCATCCCGGATTACTCGACACACGCTTCGAAGCCTCGATACGGGAGGACACATCACTAGTTCTAAGCATGCGTAAAAACTGCCGCCATCTTGGAACAGGGGTTCTTTTCATAGGAAATAGCTAGGTAACGCTGCTAAATCCGCCATTCGTGGATGATGCCGGACTTTTGTGCTGCGTATGGATGTTCACACGAACGAAATCTAAAAACCAGACAGCAAGGGATTACATTTCACAAGAATGTGAAATTTTGTAATTTTGTTTAAATTTATCTGGACTCAATGATAAATACATGTCTGACCGTTGGAACGAACCATTCATGACGATTTATGGTGATTTTATTTCCGTTAGACCTTTTCCAACATTGACGCTGATGCATTAAAGAGGAGGGTCTCCCCTGTTCCATGATGGCGGCTCTATTGACGCATTCGTTCCCATGAACTACCGTAGCCAAGGCGGCATCTAGTGTATATATCTATAGGGAAAGCCTCAGTGCTTCATGAGGCTTCATTTCACCATCCCTAAAACACAGCCTTTGTGTCTTTATCAGCTTATTCATATATAGCTACTGGCCCTGATAAAGATCACAAATACTTAAATACTTAATAAATGCTTGTTCCATTTCTGTAAATCAGTTTTTATGAATGAATGACTCTCTCACCCATTGCTCTAGTCTTCGTCAACAGCCGCTTGCACCTCCTGCTGGTGAGGTTGACTAACCGCAGATGAAGATTATGAATCGGAAATCTATTGATATTCCTGCAGATGCCGGATGTGAAATGTTGAATTTTATGTCGAATTTGAACCACTGAATTTGTAGAAGTGAATTTGTAAAGCAAAATAAAATGGACCGACAATTACCTGATTTTAATTGAATTATTCACAGCTTAAATATTCTACCATGTTGAATTTCAGCCCATACAAATCCAAGCCCTAAAAATACAATGCATTAAAATGTAAGCTTTTTTGTTTCAAAAACATTTGCCATTTTTTACTTCCCATATTCACTGCAACAACTAGCTAAACTAATTTGTGATTCGTAGAATAGAATGTGTGCACATGCAGTGAAGAACTGTTGTAACTGTTGTGGTGTGTTTGTTGGAGAGAGAAAAAAATCTACAAGTTTGCAACACATGAAAGAGTTTTCTCTGTGAGTTCAAATTTATTGATACACATGTGTGACTATTCTCTGTTCTGTACCACCACAAATGCCATTGTACATACATGTGCTCTGTTGTTTTGCTCCAAAGAATACCTTCATATTTTCAGCGAGAGTGGACGACTGTGTTGCATAGACAGTAGTGTCAAAGAGTATAGAAGAACAAGAGGTGAAACTCTGATGCTTTTTTGGTAACAGCCACTAGGTGGCGCTTCGGTAGCGCGGCCGCCATTTTGGGGTGAAAATTCCAACTGGATCACTGGACAACAGCACAGAAAACAGTTGCTTTATTGAGTATTTACATTTTATGCAACTTTACACATTTACTACTATTATTAGTTACCAACTCCACTAGGCCTGAAATATATTTTTTACGTTTTACCCATACAAAAATGTAATATGGCCATATATGTACTTATATTTTAAATAGCATTACATATATCTAGGCTATACATATATTTGAATTATCTGAGAACACATATGCCTGCAACATATATGAACATTTATGTGTCCAAACATGTGAAGAAAATATTTGAGTTCATCCATATGATACCATATCTGCATATATTACAGTATAATATTGGTTCCTCGCATATATGGACAACATTAAGTATAAATATGTGACATACATATTTGTTTCCCATTTAATAAATGTATGTAAACATACATGCGTGATACTGATGCATTGAAATAAGTACATGCATATACATATGCGTCTTAGGCTACATATATTTAATATTTATGTGCTTATACGGGAAAATATATGGCATTTACGTGAAAACGGCCATTTTTGCTATATTGTTTCATATATGTCTATGTGTTTTATATATATGAATTTTGCATATATTCTCATATAGGCAGCAGACATACATGGGCACTGACATTATGTAATTTACTTATATTGACATATATTACATTTCTGTGTGGGTAATCCCCTGGATCATGCTACAAACATTATGATCTTATAGAACATGATGGACAGTGGCTGTGTTTTTTTGTTTACATAGTCTTGCTTCAACTGTCATTAATATAAGATAGTAGCTACTGCAAAAAAAGAAAAAAAAAATCAGTTGACTGTAAAGCTATTCTATTGCTGTTATATAGCCTATAAATATTGTCGTTTGTTGCAATGGAACGCTCTTTGGTAGTGTGTTGTAGGTTCGTCTCCATGGCAATGTCCGGTTACGCCAACGGCGCGTGCGCATAAATAAAAAGGCATAAAAACTAACATTTCATCCCATGATTAACTAGATTTGTCCTGAAATTAAATTTAAACTCAGGAATCAATGTAAATTGGATTAAACTAATCACGCAAACAGAAACGCTTAAAAAATGCACTCACATGACACGTTAGCCCTTTGCTGCCACCTCTAGAGGGAGTCATGGGAAATGTTGTTTTTAGAGTTCTAAAATGTTAAGACACCACCGAGGGGATGGTTATGTAAAACTACAACTCCCATCCATCTTCCTCTCGGCAGCCGCCACAGTGTTGTTGTTCGTATGGTCTGATGTTGATGCTTTGGCTCGGTTGGAGAGGCGTGACGTTTAATGCTAGATTTGCACAGAGGACATTTGCCTTCTTCCCTTCTCCCGCTGCAATTTACCTTTAAAACCGGTAAGGACAGCTAATAAGACACCTAATGCAGTTTAAAGTCACCATAAAGCTATAGCAGGACTGATAGATTAAAGAGACTCATTCATTTTTTGTATATTTTAGCCAGTGTTTGTCATTGTATATGCTCATCTCTAAACTAACACAAATCGGTCGTTTTGGTCGTTGTTTTGATGCAAATATATTACAAGTCTAACTTTAGATTATATCAGTCTCCTGCCTCGATTTTATTTAACGTTACCTGAATTGTTCTGAAATAAGATGCACTCTGACATGATGATCCTCTCACTGCTGTCACATTTATCTATTTTGTACGGGTTTAACCATATTGTCATACTTCACAGAATCAAACAACAGTTTTCTGCATCATGCACCACCCATTTACTTCCTATCAATCTATAACATGGGAAGGGGGTTTCAAATGCAATCTTTTAGATGCCAAGGACCCCAAGTATGAGGGAACTCATCCTAAAACTTAAAAGGCAGCTAGCCATTTTCTTGCATAATAATATTTCTCTATATAATTTCTATATTTTCTTAAAGACCCCATTATTAGTTTGAAAAAATGAATATTCTAAATATTTGTAAATATTATTGGAAAATATTTATTTTCAATTACGTAAAATCATCGTTATTTTTCTATCTACTCACTATAGTACTGTACTGTTAGATTTATTATTTATTTAAATCACATTTGGTAATTTTATTTAAATTTTTTTTTTTTATTTGAATCAAAATTTGGCTAGATAAATAATGTAACCTAATGTTTATTAATATTTGATTTTTCAAATTTTTTACACTGTTTTTCTCTTAATGTTCAACCCCTTCATACTCCCTTGTGGCCATGACCCCAGTTTGAAAACCCCTGACCTATGATACAAAAAAGCACCTAAATATCATGGGTCAGAATGCTTTTTGCACCCGGTGTTTAGTAGTTTTGTTTGGATGATGTCATATATGTGCAATAGCTCTGTTCTGCTTTTTTGGATGGTTAACAAACCAGACTGTGCTATTTTTGTTGGCTCTTTCTGAAACACAAACCAGTGAAACAACCAGATGATAGTTTTGACTCAGATCTGTGGTTTTTAAAGACATAGTTCAACCCAAAATGAATTCTCACATTATTTACTCACCCTCAACCTGCATGCTATTTTCATTCAAAAACATTTAGCATGAAGTTAAACCAGAATGCATCAGATTTCAGTTTACTGTCAGATATATAATGAATAAAGCTTCTTTATTTGTGTCTGCAATTCTTCTTGTTTATGTAGATCTCTATTCGTAGGGCTTCTGCAGAATAATAATTTACCAGTGGCAGGGTCAACCTGACATTTCTATCCTGTAAATGAGCGTTCAGGTAGACGTCATTACAGAGGACAACAACATATCTAAATTGTGTGTTTACATTTGTTTTCTAGCTGGTTGAGAGATGTCTGAAATCTCCAGTGACACGGAGTCGTCCTGTGGATGGACAGTCATTAGTAATGAGGTGATTAACGTTTTATTGCTATTCGCTACCCATCAAGTTTACTTCTAATCTGAGTATAAATGCTTTTGAGGAGTTATCCTTTTATGGTCCTCTACAAGGTCAATTAGGCTAAACAAAGCCTGTCAAGAACACATACAGGTCACATTTTGCTCCAAAATCTAAAGATAGAAATATTAAATAATTTTTTGCATAAGGAATAAAAAGCCTATTTTTAGGACCATTACTATTATCGTTACTTTTATTGTGGCATTATTTTCATTTCCACATTTTCTTATTGATGATAGCTACATCAGCATTTCTAAGATCAATCACACCTGGCATCTACATGGGGCATCCAGTAATAATCTCATGAGGGCCCAGTCCTACTGTTCTGTTAGGTGATGCTCTCATACTACACAGTACTGCTGGCAGTGCTTCGACCCATGGTACCCCTTCCTGATGCATTTTGCTTAGTCTGGTTTTGATTGTTCTGTTCGATCGTTCAACCTGTCCTGATGCTTGTGGCCTGTATGGGCAGTGAAGATTCCACTTAATCTTAAAAATTCTAGACACTTCCTTGACTACCTGTCCTGTGAAGTGTGTACCTTGATCTGAGTCAATGCAATCTGGTAATCCCCATCTGGGAATGAAATCAGTGACAAGACATTTAGCAGTATGTGCAGCTGTAGCACGCCCTGTTGGATAAGCTTCTACCCATCTTGAGAACTTATCTATTACTACCAAAACATCAGTTTTTCCCTTACAACGAGGGAATTATATGTAATCAACTTGCAGGTGACGAAATGGTCCTGGTGGGGCTGGGGTATGTGCTGCTGGTGTAGTGGCTGCTGGTAGATCGTTATTTTTCTGACATGTAACACACCTCTTGGCTGTTTCTGTGGCTACATTTTTGAATTTTGGATTCCACCACTGATTTGCGAACCTGTGATTCATCGTTGCTGGACCACTGTGACCCAAATTGTGTATTTGTTGAGCCAAATATGGCAGCAGTGATTCGGGAGCGACATACTTTCCCCCTTTGGTCCAGCAACCGGATGAATCCACTGTGGCTCCTTTGTCTAACCATGTCCATGCTTCATACAGAGGAACGTCTTTGTACAGATCAATTATTGATTCAGGAGGCATAATTGTCTTCTGTGCTGCACTACCTGAACACACTTGTACAGTTGCATAGAAACAAGCCTGTTTAGCTGCTATATCAGCAAGAGCATTAACTTTATCTTCCGTAGTATTAGTTGTGAGATGTGCTTTCACTTTGATCACTGCTAATTTCTTTGGAAGTTTCATGGAAAACATTAGATCTTTCACTAATTCAGCATGCTTAATGGGGGATCCAGCA
Organism: Siphateles boraxobius; assembly: GCF_051911475.1. Taxonomy (NCBI): domain Eukaryota; kingdom Metazoa; phylum Chordata; class Actinopteri; order Cypriniformes; family Leuciscidae; genus Siphateles; species Siphateles boraxobius. The sequence continues at coordinate 17,915,736 of NW_027508931.1, read as the reverse complement.
GAAGTTAGAAACTGTCTGGTTTGCCAAATGACACCAAAATCATGAATTAGGCCTACCCCAAAAGCATATCTGGAATCTGTGTAGATATTAGCAACTGATCCTGAAGCTAGCGTGTATGCTCTTGTTAGGGCTACTAGTTCTGCAGCTTGAGCTGAAAAATGATCTGGAAGACGTCCTGAAGCTAACACTTCCGTAGTGGACGTTACTGCATAACCTCCTCGTCTGTTACCTTCAATTACTTGAGCTGAACCGTCAACAAACAACTCAAATTCTGAATTCTCTATGGGAGTTTCTTTTACTTCACTCGTAGGTGTATATGTAAGCGTAACACAATCGTGAGTCACTTCTCCTTCATCCTCTAACAAATTCTCAGTCATTGCAGACATCATACATGAGGATGGGTTCGTGACTGGTGCACGCTGTAAAACAATGTTCGGGGCTGTGAGAGTTGCTAACCAATTTCCCCCACGGGAGGAGGTGACAGAAGTGACTTTTGCTTGATTCATTAGTGCAGACACTGCATGAGGGCATTTTACAGTTACAGTCTGACCTAACACTATTACTGTTGAATCCTGAAGAGCTAGATGAACTGCCTGCACTGCTCTAAGACATGGGCCCATACCTTGAGCGACTATGTCAAGTTTACCAGAATAGTAATGAATTGGGCGTAAACTGCCCCCATCATCTTGCATTAGACATGCAGTCATAAAGCCTAAGTGTTCATGGACATAAAGCACAAAGGGTCTATCAGATTGGGCAATTCCTAATGCTGGTGCTTGACATAGTGCTCTCTTCAAATCATTGAATGCCTTGAGGTGAAGTTCCATACACACAGTATCTGAATCTTTACCATGGCCTTTCAACAAGTCATAGAGAGGTTGTGCAATCGAGGCATATTCTTCAATCCACGGTCTACAGTAACCTGCTGTTCCTAAAAATGAGCGGAGTGTTTTAATGGTAGTCGGCGGAGGTATGGTTTTGACTGAAGCTGCTCGATCCTTTTTAATGGATCTATTTCCTGCACCAATTGTTTGACCAAGAAATGTGACTTGCTTTTTAGCAATTTGAGCTTTGTGAAAGCTGCATTTGTGTCCTTTTTTATGCAAACAGTCCAACAATGATGCCAATTCAGTTTGATGTACCTCGTGATCTGTTGAGGCAATCAAAATATCATTGACATATTGGATCATAGTGGACTGTTTTACCGGACATTCTGGGTCGAACAAATCACATCTGACAGCCTGATGGTATATGGTTGGGGAGTTTTGAAATCCCTGTGGCAAACGTGTCCACTGTTATTGTTCATAGTCAACTTTGAAAGCTAACCATCGCTGGCTGTCAGAGTGCAATGGTATAGAAAAGAATCCATTAGACATATCAATTACTGAAAAAATCTTACACTCCAATGGTAGGCCATTGCAAATTTTGGAAGGATCTGCCACTAGGGGGGTGATTTTATCAATATGTTTATTGGCTACTCTGTAGTCTATGGTGAGTCTCCATGTCCCATTGGATTTCTTGATGGGCAATATGGGTGAATTACATGGACTGTTGGTTTTAACTAGCACTCCTTGCATCAGCAATTTTTCTACAATAGGCTTGATTCTCTGTATAGCTTCCTTATTGATCGGATATTGTTTGGTGACCGGAGGTGGAGTCCCCGTCAATTTTATTGGTTCTACACCTGTCAACAAACCACATTCATCCTTGTCTTTAGCCCAAATTGGATGATTCTGTAAGAAAGCATACTCTGGAGGGATTACATTATTGGTAGAAACTTGTGCTGAGGAAATTTTAATGCTAGCAAATTCTGAGGACATGTCTAAAGTTAGATGTATTTGTTTCAGTAGATCCATGCCTAAAATTGCAACTGTATTTAATGGAGCACATTGCAATTTTGTAGCCAAGAGTTTTGGGGCCAAATTTTACCTCTATGGGCGGAGTTTCATACAAAACAGAATTTTCACCTATTATGCCAGTTAAACAAAGTTTGGTTATCTTGTACGGGATGAAAACCTTTAGCCAATTTTGTAGGAATTACTTTAATTTCTGCACCGGTATCAATCAAAAAGTCAATCTCTTTCTCTTGTATGCTACATTTCACAAAAATTATTTTGTCATTATGATGGATTACAGGTGAAAGGTAGCTACTCACAGCCCCAACAATTATTTTTTTTCCTGGTCTTTTTGTGCTCTTAGAAGAGCCTGAACTAGCTGTCCTAAAGTTTCAGTGGACACTTGTGGAACTACTTCAGGGTTGTATGCAGGCTGAGAAGGAGCAGAATTATGCATAGCATTTCTTTTTGTATCTTGCAACTTCTTCCTACACTCTTTCTCCCAATGTCCTGCTGCTACTCTCACTTTGGCTTTAACATCAGCATCTCTTTCCCATGCTGCCAAACTGTCTAAGTTACTTCTGAGAGTTCTGTTAGACCAAGCTATATCTAGGAATGGAATGCCACTTCTACTGGCATGTTGTAGTTCAGAAGTCACGGCAGATTCAAAACTGATGAATTCAGTTTCATTTAAAATTCGTGACATTAACTGTGTGACCTCTGTTAACGACAATTCATTTTGCTGATTAATGTTCTTCTAAATTCAGAAAACTGTTTACGTGCTGAAGGTAGGCTCTGGGACAGTCGCTCTATGTCTTTAGGTCCAAGTGCTTTTGCTACAGTTTGGATTTGGACAACAGAAGAGTTGGGAGGAACACTTTCAGTTCCCTCAATTCCCTGCAATCTCTTTGTAGCACCACACACATTTACTGAATTTACAGGCACATCAGTTACTGGGCGGAGAGCCGCATCTGTTTCAAAGAACGCTCGTAAGTCAGGGTAAATGTTATCCAGCTGACTAAATTCTTCTACATCATTTTTTCTATAGGTTTGTTGCGGTTCAATTTCTTGGTCAAAGAAGAAATTCTAGCACTTAGCTCTTTGTTCTCTTTTTCTAGTTCTGAGTTAGGGTGAGACTGTTGTGTAGCTAGTGCTAAACCAAATTCTCTATGGCAGCATAATATCCCTTTCACATTTTTTTGTGAATACTTGCTCCAAGCACCTTTTTACACTCATCTACCGACCAAATCTTGTCTGGATGAATGTCATATTTCTGTGTTAGTTCTTGTCTAACTTTTTATGTGACTATTAGTTTCATTTGTTCTCTTAACAGTGTTTTAAATTCACTATCTGACCACAAAGGGGCCGCAAGACCACCTTTTTCAGTTGTTGGAACCAGCCTAGCATTCCTTCTAACCATTTTGTGATGTTTCTTTGTTATCACACAATCAAAAACACTAAAACTTCTCTGATCAACAGAGGGTACACTTGTTAACACAGATCAACTATTGTTAACCTTCTTTGGCAGAGCGAAGGATAACACAATATTACTAGCACTTTACACTAATCTTCACTGCCTGAAACAGAGGATAAAACAAAATATTAGCACGTAATGCTAACCTTCTCTGAGAACAGAGGATAAACAAAAAACAACAAAAAACAAAACAAAATAACTAGCACGTAATGCTAATCCTTCTCTGTGAACAGAGGATCACCAAATTAAAAACAAAATAACTAGCACGTAATGCTAACCTTCTCTGTGAACAGAGGATCACCAAATATTAACACGTAATGCTAAATTCTTCCCTGCCTGACAACAGAGGATCACTTTCATCTCTAACAGAAAACTTTAGAGGATAAACTAAGTTAACCAAACTCTACAGCTGTTTGTTAACTCTTCTTCTGACGGCGCAGAGGAATAACAGATTTGTACTGGTCTTCAGCGGTTCTTTGAATAGAGTGAAACTCACCAAATCATTCGTTCTTCGGAAAATTTCCGTCTGGAAAACTCAGTCAGAGATCTTTGTTGAGATTCAGTTCTGGAACTCAGTCAGCTTTGTTGAGATCTTTGTTGAGATTCAGTGCTGGATTCTGGTGAAGTTAGTTCTATCCGGGTCACGGCACCATCTGTTGTAAACCTTGTTCTTCTTAAGTGTAGGAGACTTAGAAGCGAAAAACCAGGAGATGCTGGGATTGTATCTTTTAAGCAGGATAGTTTATTTGCTGTAGTCTGCTTCGTCCAAAATCTTACCCAAGTCTAACTAAGGCACTATACATTTTAGTTCATATAACCTTTCAGGGGGAGGAGTTACATAAAGGTGGAGATACTCTGAAACAAAAGCATGTAAATGAGGCATAAAAGTTTAGGAACTTGCCCTAGACTGAGAGTGTTACCAATCCTAATCCAATCAGCATAACTGTGTACTATAAATATCCTAATCCAATCAGCCAGACTCTTCGACGATACCTTCACATTATCATAGAGCTTAATGGCCAGGCAGTGCATAAAGACAAAAGGTGATAGTCTAAGTGCTCTGATCAATTTAACTTACAATAGAGAGAGCAGGACAGACAGGAACAGGCAGGTCTGTGACATCAGATGAGAAGTAACAAAACGGTTAATGTCCTATGCCACAAAATGGTAACTTTCTCAGTTAAAATACTGTTGAACCTAAATTAAAACATTTTAATAAATTTGTAACACTACACTACTCATTAGATATTCTTGATTTTGAGTTGATATGCCTATATATATATATAGGCATATCAACTCAAAATCAAGAATATCTAATGAGTAGTGTAGTGTTACAAGCGGACATATCCCGCGGATATATATAGCGGACATACCCGATATATATATATAGCTATATATACACATTTTGTAAATGCAAATTATGTTTGTATAGGTAATTATTTTATGTAAATTACAAATTATATACAAAATAATACAAACATTGTTTTTTTCAGCTGTGTTTTTTACTAATATTTTCCTCTTTTAGAAGCCAGTACAGCTGCTTTTTTATTTTATTTACTAAATGCTCAACAACTTTATATTTAAAAGGTTGACCCTTTTAACGTTAAGCCATAGTGATAACCTTGGTGTGTGTGTGTGTGTGTGTTACAGGGTTCGGACATTGAGACGCTGGGGCCGGATAACGCTGGAGAGTATGAGGATAGAGCGGGTAGTAGTCGTGCTGCGGACATACCCGACGGTGAGGATGTCACCCTTTGTGTCATTCAAAATGAATAAACTCAAAACTATTTATTAGGGATGTCCTGATCAAATTTGTGGTGCCTCAGATCCAAGTCATTGAATATTGAGTATCTGCCGATACCAAGTCCTGATCCGATACTTGCAGTTTCCTAGTGCTTGTTGCAATTTTAAAGTACATTAAAGTTATTAAAAACAATCCAATGTATACAGGGCCATACAGAGAGTTTCTTAGGGGCAGGGGTTCAAATGTAAAAAATAAGGATCTATCAGTAATTAGGCTATATTTATAGGCCCCTATGTATTTATATTTTAATAATATTGTGTATTCTTGGGAGATGGTACGATGGGGATCTAAAGGACACAGTTCGAGTGGGACAAGTTAGACGACAAGCAGTGGAAGGGTTGAACCACTTGCAACATTACGCAGAGCTTAGCGCCTACGGAAACGCTACAAAAAGAAGGAGCGTGCGAGTGCCAATTTCTATAAAGACCCATTCAAATTCGTAAAGAAGTTATTCACCAGTGAGAAGAATGGCACTTTAGAAGCATCTAGGGTTGAGCTCAAGAGATATTTGGAGGAAACGCATACAGATGCAAAAAGGCACGAGCCTATGTCAATTCCGTCAGACATCCCACCTATCAATCCACCAGAATACTGAATGGAGGAAAGAGATAGAGCAGGTTGTGAGAAAGGCAAGGGCTTCATCATCTCCAGGGCCTAATGAAGTTCCGTACAGAGTGTACAAGAGTGCTTCACGAATTCTGTGGAAATTAATTAAAGGTGGCATGGGAAAAGCAGGTTGTACCTAGAGCATGGCGCCGAGCAGGTGGAATCTTTATACCCAAAGAAAAAGATGCTACAAGCGTCAGTCAGTTTCATCCTATTTCACTATTAAACGTCGAAGGTAAGATTTTCTTCAGCATTATTGCTCAGAGATTGTCAACCTACCTATTAAAGAATGGCTTCATTGACACTTCAGTTCAAAAAGCGGGCATTCCAGGGTTCTCAGGATGCTTAGAACACATCAATGTTATCTGGCAATGAATTCAATCAGCTAAAAAGGAGAGGAAGGAGGTCCATGTGACATTCCTGGAGTTGGCTAATGCATATGATTCAGTGCCACATGAGCTGCTTTGGGCAGCATTTGATTTTTTCAGGGTACCGATGTCAATAACAAATTTAGTGAAAGCCTATTTTGGAGATTTTCAATTTAGTTTCTCAACTCCAGAATTCAGCACTACATGGCAATGCTTAGAGGTTGGAATAATGGCAGGATGCACCATTTCTCCACTGGCTTTTACCATGGCAATGGAAGTAATCATTAGGGCATCAAAATGGGTAGTAGGAGGAGAGCGATTGGCTTCTGGGATGCGACTACCATCAATCAGAGCATACATGGATGACATGACAACCATGACTACAATAGTAGCCTGCACTAAACGGTTATTGGGTAAGTTAACCGATAACATTAAATGGGCAGGAATGCAATTTAAGCCCTCTAAATCAAGGAGCATCTCGATAATTAAAGGCAAGGTAGTAGATAAAACATTCTTCATTAATGGTGAGGCTATACCAACAGTTTCTGAGAAGCCAGTGAAGAGTCTTGGGAGATGGTACGATGGGGATCTAAAGGACACAGTTCGAGTGGGAGAAGTTAGACAACAAACAGTGGAAGGGTTGAAGAGCATAAAAAGCTGCGCTCTACCAGGCAAAATAAAACTCTGGTGCTTTCAGTTTGGTCTACTGCCGAGGTTGCTGTGGCCACTGACTGTGTACGAGGTTTCTTTGACAACAGTGGATAAGCTGGAAGCGTTAATAAGTTCATATATCAGGAAATTGTTGGGAGTTCCACGCTGCCTCAGCAGAGTGGGACTTTATAGTAAAGGAATATTGCAGCTGCCAGACTCTGCTTTAAGTGCGCCAAGGTCAGAATGGAAATTACCTTAGTAGAGTCACGCAACAAATGTGTAAGGGAGACAGCACCTGTGTTAAAAACTGGTAGAAAGTGGTCAGCAAAGAAATCTGTGGAAGAGGCAAAGGCTGCTCTTCAAATTGGTGATATCGTGGGACATGTACAGGATGGAAGAGGGGGTTTTGGGCTCAGTTTAGCTCCTCCTAAATGGCACAAGGCAGCCCCAGCTCAAAGGAGGAAGCTGGTAGTCAACGAGGTGCGAAAGCAGGAGGAGAGGAGGAGGTGTATAAAGGCCATTTTCCAGGCCAAGCAGGGAGAGTGGATTAGATGGGAGAGTGTGGAACAACGCAAGATGGGCTGGCAAGACCTTTGGTCAATGGAAGAGAGTAGGATCAGTTTCCTTATCAGGTCAACATATGATGTTCTCCCATCACCACAGAACCTAAACCTCTGGGTAGGAGAGGACCCCTCTTGTCCTTTGTGTTCATCACCTGCCACATTAAGGCACATTTTGACAGGATGTAAGATGCCTCTTAGCCAAGGTCGGTTTACTTGGTGCCATGACCAAGTACTCCAATGTTTGGCTTTAGAATGGAAGAGAAGCGTAACATGACCAATAAGTTGCCACCTGTTCTAGGAAAACATTACACACAGAAGACAATATTCTCTGCCCAGGTGAGCAACCACCAAGAAAAGGTGTTAAAACCAATTCTCATCAAGGACAACTGGAAGCTGCTAGGGACTGTAAAATCTTGGCTGATCTTGATCAACGGCTTATTTTTCCACCTGAGATTGCCACCACTAACCTCCGACCAGATATTGTTTTGTGGTCTAGATAAGCACGCATTGTTCAACTGATAGAGTTAACAGTGCCATGGGAGGATGCTGTAGATGAGGCATATGAGAGGAAGAAACTGTGGTATGCTCAGCTGGCCACTGAAGCAGAACAGCGAGGATGGAGAGTCCGGGTTTATCCAGTGGAAGTGGGTTGTCGAGGATTTGTGGCACACTCCACTAGTGTTGTCACGATACTAGAATTTCTAACTTCGATACGATACCTTTAAAAATATCGATATTCGATACCATTTTCGATACCACAGAGAAAAAATCTGCCACAATATTAAGGGGATCTTTTTTTATTTAAAGCTAAATATAACAAACTAGAACATGACAATGAGGTATATTTTACATGAAAAAAAATGTCCTGAGTTCTATCTGTTAATATTTTTTCATTGGACCAGAGCTAACATGATCTGTTGTGTTTTTATTACCTACTGTTATCAAAGATTAAAATATACTGTAACAAATGCATTGCTCATCGGTCATAAATGCTGGTTAATACATTAACTTAATTTGATTAACAGATTTAAACGCAAACGTGCGTGCATCACACGCGGAAACAAGGCTCACTGGATCGGCATGAAGTCAAGTCACCTTTATTTATATATGGCTTTTAACAATACAGATTGTGTCAAAGCACTTAACAGTATCAAATTGGAGGGTAGAGTGTCAGTAATGTATAATAATAAGATTAAACATTCAATTTTCAGTTAAAGGCATTTCATTATTGAATAAAGAGATGCAATTGTCTAGCTCAGTTTAGTTTCATTAGTATCTGTGTAATCAAATTGATGGTAATCGTTAATGAACGCAAATTGCAGAATTAAATAATAATTTTTGAATAAAGTTAAACAGACACAAGTTAATTTACATTTGACCACATTTACAATATTTACTTGTCTACGATTCCTCAGTCAGATTATGTTAACTTTAAGAATTACGGTGAAAAAACGAGACAACACAGACTCATATCAAAAACAATACTAGGCCATCTTGGTTAATGTGTCAGAAAAGTTAAAATAAGAAGAGTTACAGTGTTTCTTTTAGGATGTTTTTAGCAGTGGGGGCAGGTCTGTCCAAACAACAAACCCCCCTGATACTGAGCATATATGCTGCTAAATGGTACCCCTGGAGCAAATTACTTAAGTCTGTTTTCACCTATAAAATAATTTTAAAAAATGAGTGATGTGAGGGATATTGATAGTCAAACAATCTTTTGGGTGCCCGCAGCCTGCTCGCAGTGTGAAGCGCGTGTCTGCGCTATTCTCCGACATGCCCACTCGTGGTGTGTAGCGCGTGTCCTGTCCACTTTATTCTCCGGCTCTGACATGCCCGCTCGCGGTCTGTTTTTTACTTGTGTCCGCGCTATTCTCCGACATGCCCGCTCGCGGTGTTCTTTATCAATCAACCAAAGCCGGTCGCGGGGGTGCCGCACTCGCCATCTTTCCATTCACTTTTGCTATTTAACCAGAGCGAATGAGACGAGTGCGTCACGTGTGGTGTTTGTCAACGCGCCTTTGGAGAGAAGTGAAAGTGACTGCTCGGCTAGTATCTGTGTATTGATACTTCGGGAAATTAGTATTGGTACCGTTCAGATATTTCAGTATCGATATTTATTGAAATATCGATATTTTGGACAAGACTACACTCCACAACCCGGTTCCTCAGAGACGTCGGATTCAGTGGCCAAGAGTTGCATCGCACAGTAAAGAACTTATCTGAAGCAGCAGAGAGGAACAGCACACTGGTTGTGGTTGAGACGGAAAGATTCTGGCTGGCTGTGTACAGGTCGCCACGCTACGGTTTCGAAGAATTCTTGAAAAACTTGAAGAGTCTATTGGTTTATTTGTATAGTTTGCATAGTTATTACAGTTATTACGTTCCTGTGTATTTTGCGTGCATGAGGATTGGTGTTTGGATAGATATTGTGTTTTGCGGTATTATGCCATACGGAACCATTGCCACTGACCTGCTTTAACGTCGGCAGTGGGGCTCGACAGCCTTAGTCAAACGGGTTGGCGCGTATGGTCGAGTTGTGAGTGGTTGTGGTTTGGTCACATGTAAACTACGAGGAAGGAGCAACCTCAGCAGCAGGAAGGATGTAAAGGTTAGTAAGCTGGGCTGAGTTGAGTGGGGGACAGAGGGGGGTGACTCTGGGATGCCAGAGTCACTGTCGAGCCCCTTTGAGGTGTCGCGGGCTAGTCGACGAAACACTGAGGACGGATGGTGCCCACTTGAAGACCCTAGAGATGTCCCCTACTCAGCTCAATCCAGATGGTTGTCATGGGGGGACTGCACTGTGGTTGCAGCCGTTGTGTGTGCTGACGGGCAAAATACACTGCAGATATTAACACCAGACAGAAGGAGATTCACATCACCATATGGAAAGAAGCGTAAATGGATGGAGAAGCATAGGTTACTGTAAAGCTACGTCTTAGTTGGTGCTTATCTTGGCGAAAGCCGAGTACAAATCAGCATGAAGTTTTAACATCTACTCTCTGTAATGGAAATCATGTGGTCACAATTACAAATATGGGACTACTGATATAAACTTCTTGTATTTTATATGTGCAATAAGCAGAATAATTGCAACAAAATAAAAAATTATATATTTAAAGTAATCAGACAGTCAGACTACAGATAAAAGTAAACAGTAAATAAAATTACTTTCGATGTTGGGTTTTCAGACGAGCGGGTTGAGGAGAGTTTGGGAGAGACTTCTTTAGACCTCACACTGAGAGAGGAGACAACAACGGAGGAGGCACCTGCCCAAAAGGTGTGATTAAAACCAAAAATTACCTCTTGTCATGTGTTATTGTTCTGCAGAGAGGAATTCTCCAGTAAGCCAGGTTAAAGAAGGGGCATTTATGTTTTCTTGCAGGCCCAAGATGATGTGGGTGGGGAAGAACATGTGATTCTTTGCTCCTCCAGTGAGAACTCTGACATCCTAACCCTGCCAGACTCTTGTGAGGCGGAGATTGATGCATGGAAGGAGCCTGTTGCCAAGGAGGCAAAGGAAGCAGGAAGTGACGAGTTCTATCTCGGAAGCTCATCGAGCAGCCAATATACTTTTAGAGAGTCTGAGACAAGTGAGTGGAAAATGTTGCCTTCAATTCATGTTGGAATACTCGTTTTTGTATGCATATCAATGCCACTGCAATGCCATAATTAGCAGTGGAATTATCTTTAAGACTGACTTTACAAATTAAAGAAAAAATGGGTTGAAATGGGTAGTGCAGTCCAAATTCAAAATATTGGAGAGAGTTGTTCCTCCCGCCCCCTCCTCCTCAGACTCAACACGGGTTGCCAGTTTGAGGACGTGCAACAAGAATGAGCGCAATTGACAATGGAAGGCGATGAGCCTTACACTGTAAGTAGAGCTGCGCGATTCTGGATAAATTGAGAATCACGATTTTTTTGTTTCAAATAGAGATCACAATTCTCCCATGATTCTGAACAGACAACTAAACATTATAACATGTAATGTACGTTTAATTAATTTAAAGAATTATTTTAAAAAATTGGTTTGTGCTGTATTGAATGGAACATTTTAAATACAATTGTATACAAACACTGGACTTTTTTTAAAAGAAAGAAAACAAGCATTTTATTAATATACAGAAATTGTATATCCAACCTTGCTTTTATCGTTGGAACGTTAACTTAAAGTGAAAAATACAAAACAACAGGTTTATGTTGCAAGGTAATACTTTCACAACAGGAGTCCAGGTATGGGGATGATGATGAGAGCTCATTCAGTGATAGGATTTTTACAACTATTGCCTCCCTTGCATTGTATTGCATTACCCGACAGGGACACCCATCCTTGCGTGCACACTTGCCACACGAGCAGGGATCTGGCAAACCTTTAGGTTTTGAGATTACAATCTCAGGGACTAATAAACTGCCCTTTCTTACAAAACCATAAGCATCTGCATTTAATATCGAGGTGTTGTCTGTAAATGGTGCCTGGACTCACAGCTGCTGTTGATAATAGGCTCTTTGTATATGTTTTCTTGCATTAGTTGAGGTGCAAGCAGACTCTCAAAGTCCATCTTACGGGCATTACTATCGAACGCAGCAATGCGCAGGTCGTCAAATGGCTGCCATGTCTGTTGATGGTTTGAGTCATTTGACCAACAATGTTTCCGCCATTTGTATTGCACTTTCTGTTAGCTGTGGACAGTTGAAATTGAGAATCAGAGAAGAGTTGTCTGGTTTGCGGACAGTGTTCAGAGCTGCAAGTTTGGTGGATATTTTTCTGGTTGTATTGCACCCAGTCAGCGCATGTAGTGCTGGGAGACACTGTGTGAGCTCGTCTCCCAGCGCTATGCAGATATCATGAAGTGTTAATATTGATCTTTTCACACCTGAGTTGCGGATGAGCCAGAGCTCTTGGAGGCCAAGATTTCTCCAATTGACTGTTATGTGGTATAATAGGCACACAAAGACATCTGTGTCACCTGATGACAGTGTCAGTGATGTAGATCCTGTACGGTGAATTAAAATGTCCTGCACATGGAACATCATCCTGTCATCAGTCTCCTTTTGTGTGCAGTTGAGCCAAGAGAATGGAGTAGCACTCGCAGCTGACACAACCCATGCCTGTGGTGATATACCAAGGTATAGTGGTTTGGTGCCTTTGTAATTGGTGGTCAGCCACTCAACAGAATGCCTGAAAAGCAGTTCTCTAGTTCTCTAACACCACTGGAACATTTTGGTTTGGTGATATCACATCAAGGACAACCATGTTTTTTGATTTTCCTCTTCTCTCACTCTCCCCATGTTTGATGCTGTCCTCTCTGTAAGTGTCAAAAACGATATGGATCTCATCACAGTTGCCCCCAGCTTTGGTGACCATAAATGTCAAAGCAATAGCAAAGTCGTGGAATGCCTTCCACAAGGAGACCTTGCTCACCAATGCCATGAAGTCGATAATGATGGCGTGTGTTTGCGGGGGGGTATCTGGACCTTTTTTTAATCTATTTGTAGACACAACTTCAGCAGCTCAGTCCCAAGTTGTGATTTGGCACTCTTCCTCAAGTAATCGTCTTTGTCAACCAAGAAGAATGCAGAGTTGGTGATCTCATGCTGGAGTAGCTCCTCAACTGTGAACCCCCGGTGACACCCATACTCAATAAACATGAGAGCTTTGATTGTCTCATCTTTGATGTCTGCTTTGGAAGCCAAATTCAAGTAAAATTAGTAAAATTGACTTTACTAATAGTAAACTTATTTCAGACTTATAGTCGATCATCGATAAATTTAGCACAAGCAGCACTGCCCTCTGTGATACAGCACAACAACTTGTCTACATTTACGTTGGTCACAATTTCTCCAGTGAGAACATTCTTAAGCGTTACCTGGTCTCGTAGAGGACTGCATACCTTCAGGAGATATTCCTCTATGTCTTGCACCATCTTTACTATTTTAGTTGTAGTGCTCGGGTTGAAGTCATGATGAAGTGAAAGTTTTCCTCCAACATCATCCCTCATCTCAAGGAGATCAACATACTGGTCTTTTTTATGCTTGATGATTCCCCAAAGAGCTACTGCTTACTTCTTCCTGGTGACCCCAAGTATCCCTCCACTCACTTTGGCAGGCCGGTTGTAACACTGCTCTAGTGCCTGGTCAAATGGCACTCCACTACCTTTCTTGGTGGTGTTCACAATAAATCCATCGTAGAGGAGTGGGAACTTCTCCTTCAGTTGATAGCAGTCCTGCAGGAATAATGGTGTCCATTGACAGTAGTTTTCTTTGTAGACAGTAGACCGTAGTGAAGTTGCCCTCTCCATTCCACTGAGGTAGAGAATCCAGTCTCCAGAGCTGTAGCGTCTGGACCAATCACACTCACAAATTCTTCATTTTATCTAATGAATAGTCCGGCAAACTCACTCTCCCAACAAAGATCAGTGTAACTTCCCCCGAAACTAACATCCCAATGAAGCTAACACCACTGGCAGAACTCGGAATCCTGTTACATAGATAAGGATTTTTACGACCTCTAAAATGGAATTTCTGAGAAATGTGAAACTCACTTAATTCTCCTGAGGAGGAGAAATAAACCCTGTTAATCCTATATATATATATATATATATATATATATATATATATATAACCACTTGAGAAATGTATAAACATCTATCTAATTTTCACATCTCATGATTTTCCTTCGGATGTTATTTTGGCCTGTGTTTTCTTGTAAACTCTAATGGGTTAATATTTTAGACTTTGCATACAAATATGTGAACCATATTTGGTCTCTATAATTTCCAATCTTCGTTCCCCATTTGTTAATTTACATTACATTTTGTTAACTTTGTGACACATGGGTATTATAAGAATCTTTAAGATTCTTTCTCTTGAACACCCAATGAAATTACAGATTCAAATGTGCTGTCTGAACACAAAGAGTCATAAAATCTCCCTCCAAAGGGACAACTTCGGATTGGCTCACATACCCCCAGAGGGTGTGACATCTTCGACCTTTTAAAAATCACTGATCAAGATCAGTCTCTCTCTCTCTATCTCTCTCTCTCTCTCTCTCTCTCTCTCTCTCTCTCTCTCTCTCTCTCTCTCTCTCTCTCTCTCTCTCTCTCTCTCTCTCTCTCTCTCTCTCTTGGTTTTTGGACTCTCTGGACGCCCTTGGCTCTCTGAGCCCCCGTTGACTTTCTATTGGTCCTTTCTGAGAAGTCTAAACTAGAAGTGTTCTAAGGACCCCCCCCAAGCTTGTGCCAGGCTGCGGCCTTGTCTTTCCATTCACCAAAGATCCTCTGACTCCAACTGGTTCTCTCTCTCATCAAGACAACATCAGCAAAGATCAACTGGAGCCTCAACAAACTGCATCAGGACAGTTTAATTCAAATGGCCGAGACATGCAAGTATCAAACTTAGTCTCATTATTCCATACCTTAAGTATCCTTACACCTTTTAAAGAAGGGTGTGTTAGTACTAAACTGATGGTTTGCTCAAGGCTGTTGATCTGCTGAATTTCAAACAACGCTTCTTGCTTTCCTGGATTCTGCTTCGGCTCTCTTTCCCTTGGGAAACTGTATGCATGTTAGGGGTGGAACGGTACATGTATTCGTATTGAACCGAATCGGTACGGGCGTCACGGTTCGGTGCACGAATTTACACGGAGAATACACAGTATAAAAACAAACAAAATTTATAATAGCGATAGATTTTGCTCAATTCGCGTTTGGTCTGAACACAGCATAATGAACTGACTGCCATGTCAATATTGCAATGCTGAAGTGTGTGTGTGCGCGCAAGAGAAGGAGAGGCACGGACGCGATCGAACTGTGTGTGTGTGTGTGAGAGAGAGAGAGGTGCGGGCGCGATCGAACAGTGGAAACATAAAAACATACTCTGTCATTTTGTTCATACAGGACATCATTCAAACTGCAAAGTGTTTACATATATTTGTGTACACTCGCAATAAAACACAACATTGTGTCACACTCTAAACTCTTGTCAAACCTACAACTGTCACCCAACCAAAATCACGCACTCACACACACACACACACACACACGCACGCACACACACAGTTTTATTTTTAAGTTACACATTCTACATTGATTAAAAAAGAAAATCAAACGTGGTTTTTAATGGTAGTATTATTTCTACGGAAATCAATTATTTATAATTCAGATGAGAATAAAGTTAGGGTTAATTAAAATGAAGGAAAACAAATACATTGATCTGAAATATAGCAAATTAAATTTAAATTCATCCAGGTACAATTACCAAACAAATCGCAAGGTCTTTTTGTCTTTTTATTAATTGAATTAATAAACTAATTAAATTATATACAACTATTGTCAGTGCACTATAAATAAACTGGTTCTATGCCTTTATTAATAAAACTTATTTAAAAAATACAAGGCTTAAGACATTTATAAAAATACCTTCTGCATTCTTGTTTTGCTTTTCACTCCATTGTACCGAAATCGTACCGAACCGTGATGTCTGAACCGAGGTATGAACCAAACCGTGACTACTGTGTACCGTTCCACCCCTAATGCATGTATGTATGTGTATGTTAGAGTAGTTTAAATGTTTAGTCTAGTTAATAAAATCTTGTTCATATCACACGTAAAGTTGTCCGTGTCTCAAGCTCAAATCTGGAAGTCAATAATCATATTGAACTTAACTACTTGCTCTTAGTAGTACTTAGTAAGGAAAACATTTACTATGCCCCGGAAATGTACATTTCTATTAATTAATTAATAACCAATATTGAGGGTTCACAGAATGAACTGAGTAATTGGTTGTAATGTTAATGTAGCTACATCAAGTTAACACGATTAACTGACTCAAATATTCATAATCAATTATAACAAGTTATGATTGGTTATAAATATTTCTTATAGCTAATTCGCTACAGAGCACAGAGAATTGGTCAGATCCCTCAATATTGGAACAGGTCAGAAACATATGTGTTCCAGTAATTAAAGGACTGGGACCGCAATGCCCGTTCCTTAATGATAATCACACGTAATAAGTGTACACGCCAAGACAAATAATAAAGAGTAGATTTCCTTACTTTTTTTGATCTCACAAGTCATCTTGCTTGACAGCCATGTGCTCTGCTATGACCACAGGTCACTATGGCTACCAAGTAACCTTTTGTTAAAGAAAAAGTTGGAGTTGATGACGTGATGACAGCAATATTTAGAACAGGTAGGAAATGTAAGCTTTTAAAGTTTAGGTTTATAAATAACTGGCAATCCCTGTATGTTGGTAGTTGTATGTAATAGGTTGACTGTTTTTTAAGCCATTTTCTTTATATCAAATCAGAATGCTTATACTCCTCTATGACCTTATAATCATGGTTATTGTGAACATTGTGATCACCTCAGAAAATATGTAGCTTCAAGGGTTTATATGCCTCATTTGCATATTTTATTTTATTTTTTAGACAAAGTGTAATACAAAAAGTATTTCTCTTAATATGAAGATTAATCTGGTAGAAATTTATGAGGATATCTAAAAAGGGAAGAAAAAGTCCCATTCACCTGTAGTGTGATAATAGTGTCACCTATTGTGGTCATTTTCAGGACTTTTGCACCTGAGGCCTGCAGTGACAGCTGCTGTCAAACTAGCTAAAATGGAGTGACGCAAGTAGCTTTGCATCAGAGCGGTCATTTGAAATCGAGAAATTTTCTCCCCCACCTTCACCTGAAGTGGAGGAGGGTGAATTGTCTGTGGACACCAATTTTTTCCAGGATTATTATTACTATTACGTTCAATATATTTTGCTTCTATGTGAAAAAAATAATCAGCAAATCGCGCCGGCGCGTTTGTCAAAACCAGAGGATTAACTTTAGCCTAATAAGAAGGAACATAAATTGTGATTAAAAATATATGCTCACTCACATCATGACGCCGCTGCGATGGTGGAGTTCATGCAGGAAGAGGTATGAAGAGCAGCGTTTTGCAGCGCGAGCTGTGGGGAGAAGCCCATTTCCACCTCCATTGCGCTGGAGAAGCAATCCCACGTAAAATGCAGGTTGCACACTGGAGTGATAGGCGAGATTAACTACCTAGGCTACACGAAATAATCTAAATAACTATATAAATGCTATGCTAACTAGATGCTAATATATACAGAATCTATCCTGATCGTTTTCAATACTTGTAATTCCAACTCCTGACTCGCTACAGTAGTTTTGACGGAAACAGATGCTTTTATACCAGGGGCTGCCAAGGGCGTGGTGAGCTCGCAGCAAGGGCGTGACCGAGTGACGTCAGAGAGTATTCTACGTCAGAGAGTACCCCTACTGCAGGAGCTTTCCGTCTAACCTGAAGAGGGCAGCACTCAGAATGTACTCGAATCAATGAACAGCATTTATGAAGCTCCATTCTTACAGATAATTAACTAAAAAAAGTTGTTTTAGTGTTTAGTTACCCTTTAAATGAACAATGCATTGATATTACAATTTCCGATTGTGTGAAGTTGGAAAGAGGAACCTCTAACATCTGTCACCCATCTGTCATTGGCCATTAGCCTGAAAAAGCTGGGTGAATTCCTAAGCAGTTTGGGAAGGGTTTTGGAAAATCTTCAGAATTTCCTAGAATCCCTGGAATTCCTAGTGTGTAGATCTTCCCATTGTGTCCATGGTATTTATTTTATGGATGCATCTCACAAAGAAATGTCCAGGTCGAATTTCATAATCAGAAATTATATTTGTAATGCATAAATGTAAATTTTTGCATAAAGAAATTTCTACATATAATTATTAATAATAAAAGTAATGTAATGCTTAATTTCTTAATTGTTAATAATATAATTCATTATAATTAAGTTGGCTTGTGAAAGCCAACTTACTGAAATCCTATTTAAACTTATTATTATTATTATTATTATTTTTCTTAACCAAAATTTTCTGACTCTAACTCCTCCTAGAGTTTTAACTCTACAAACTCCAAACTCGGGTCAGACCTTCAGACTGTTCTGACTCGAGTTGATATATCTTTTCAGACTGATTTGACTTTCAGTTTTCTAAAAATTTATATTAAAAACCATAAAAATCCCTATTGACTTTCATTGCAACAGTTCAAATTGAGCCAAGGCTACGGTGGCCCAGTAGTGTACAACACAAAAACTCAAATCTAAACTCCCTAAAGCCCTAGATTCAATTAAACAACCATTCTATATGTACTAATTAACCTATCTATCTATCTATCTATCTATCTATCTATCTATCTATCTATCTATCTATCTATCTATCTATCTAATAATCTTTCTTTCTAACTAATCTTTTTTCTTTCTAACTAATCTATCTATCTTTCATCTTTCTAACTAATTTTTCTTTCTTTCTTTCTTTCTTTCTTTCTTTCTTTCTTTCTACTTAATCTATCTTTCTTTCTAACTAAGCTATCTTTCTTTCTCTTTCTTTCTTTCTAACTAATCTTTCTTTCTAACTAATATTTCTTTTTTCTAACAAATCCATCTTTCTTTCTAACTAATCTTTATTTCTTTCTAACTAATCTTTCTTTCTTTTTAACTAATCTATCTATCTTTCTTTCTAACTAATCTATCTATCTTTCTTTCTAACTAATCTATCTTTCTTTCTTTCTAACTAATCTTTCTTTCTTTCTTTCTAACTAATCTTTCTTTCTTTCTTTCTTTCTTTCTAACTAATCTATCTATCTTTCTTTCTAACTAATCTTTCTATCTAACTAATCTTTCTTTTTTTTCTAACTAATCCATCTCTATTTCTTTCTTTCTCTCTTTCTAACTAATTTTTCTTTTTTTCTAACAAATCCATCTTTCTTTCTAACTAATCTTTATTTCTTTCTAACTAATCTTTATTTCTTTCTAACTAATCTTTCTTTCTTTCTAACTAATCTATCTATCTTTCTTTCTTTCTAACTAATCTTTATTTCTTTTTAACTAATCTATCTATCTTTCTTTGTTTCTAACTAATCTTTCTTTCTTTCTAACTAATCTATCTTTCTTTCTTTCTAACTAATCTATCTATCTTTTTTTCTAACTAATCTATCTATCTTTCTTTCTAACTAATCTATCTATCTTTCTTTCTTTCTTTCTAACTAATCTATCTTTCTTTCTAACTAATCTATCTTTCTTTCTAACTAATCTTTCTTTCTTTCTAACTAATCTTTCTTTCTTTCTAACTAATCCATCTTTCTTTCTAACTAATCCATCTTTCTTTCTTTCTAACTAATCTTTATTTTTTTCTAACAAATCCATCTTTCTTTCTAACTTATCTATCTTTCTTTCTAAATAATCTATCTATCTTTCTTTCTAACTAATCTTTATTTTTTTCTAACAAATCCATCTTTCTTTCTAACTTATCTATCTTTCTTTCTAAATAATCTATCTATCTTTCTTTCTAACTAATCTATCTATCTTTCTTTCTTTCTAACTAATGTATCTATCTTTCTTTCTAACTTATCTATCTATCTTTCTTTCTATCTAATCTATCTATCTTTCTTTCTAACTAATCTATCTTTCTTTCTAACTAATCTATCTTTCTTTCTAACTAATCTATCTTTCTTTCTTTCTTTCTTTCTAACTAATCTTTCTTTTTTTCTAACAAATCAATCTTTCTATCTAACTAATCTTTATTTCTTTCTAACTAATCTTTCTTTCTTTCTTTCTTTCTAACTAATCTATCTATCTTTCTTTGTTTCTAACTAATCTTTCTTTCTTTCTAACTAATCCATCTTTCTTTCTTTCTTTCTTTCTTTCTTTCTTTCTTTCTTTCTAACTAATCCATCTTTCTTACTAACTAATCCATCTTTCTTTCTTTCTTTCTAACTAATCTTTCTTTGTTTCTAACTAATCTATCTATCTTTCTTTCTTTCTAACTAATCTTTCTTTCTTTCTAACTAATCTATCTTTCTTTCTAACTAATCTATCTTTCTTTCTTTCTAACTAATCTATCTTTCTTTCTTTCTTTCTAACTAATCAATCTTTCTTTCTAACAAATCCATCTTTCTTTCTAACTAATCTTTCTTTCTAACTAATCTATCTATCTTTCTTTGTTTCTAACTAATCTTTCTTTGTTTCTAACTAATCTTTCTTTCTTTCTAACTAATCTATCTTTCTTTCTAACTAATCTATCTTTCTTTCTTTCTAACTAATCTATCTATCTTTCTTTCTAACTAATATATGTATCTTTCTTTCTAACTAATCTATCTATCTATCTTTCTCTCTTTCTAACTAATCTTTATTTCGTTCTAACTAATCTATCTTTCTTTCTTTGTAACTAATCAATCTTTCTTTCTTTCTAACTAATCTATCTTTCTTTCTAACTAATCTATCTATCTTTCTTTCTAACTAATCTATCTATCTTTCTTTCTATCTAATCTATCTATCTTTCTGTCTAACTAATCTATCTTTCTTTCTTTCTAACTAATCTATCTTTCTTTCTAACTAATCTATCTATCTTTCTTTCTTTCTGTCTAACTAATCTTTCTTTTTTTCTAACAAATCAATCTTTCTTTCTAACTAATCTTTATTTCTTTCTAACTAATCTTTCTTTCTTTCTAAGTAATCTATCTATCTTTCTTTGTTTCTAACTAATCTTTCTTTCTTTGTAACTAATCCATCTTTCTTTCTTTCTTTCTAACTAATCCATCTTTCTTTCTAACTAATCCATCTTTCTTTCTTTCTAACTAATCTTTCTTTCTTTCTAACTAATCTTTCTTTCTTTCTAACTAATCTATCTTTCTTTCTTTCAATCTGATCTATCTATCTTTCTTTCTAATTAATCTATCTTTCTTTCTAACTAATCTATCTATCTTTCTTTCTTTCTTTCTAACTAATCTATCTTTCTTTCTAACTGATCTATCTTTCTTTCTAACTAATCTATCTTTCTTTCTTTCTAACTAATCTATCTTTCTTTCTTTCTAACTAATCTTTCTTTCTTTCTAACTCATCCATCTTTCTTTCTAACTAATCCATCTTTCTTTCTTTCTAACTAATCTATCTATCCTTCTTTCTAACTAATCTTTTTTTTCTAACAAATCCATCTTTCTTTCTAACTTATCTATCTTTCTTTCTAAATAATCTATCTTTCTTTCTAACTAATCTATCTATCTTTCTTTCTAACTAATCTATCTATCTTTCTTTCTAACTAATCTATCTATCTATCTTTCTTTCTAACTAATATATCTTTCTTTCTTTCTTTCTAACTAATCTATCTTTCTTTCTAACTAATCTATCTATCTTTCTTTCTTTCTTTCTAACTAATCTTTCTTTTTTTCTAACAAATCAATCTTTCTATCTAATTAATCTTTATTTCTTTCTAACTAATCTTTCTTTCTTTCTAACTAATCTATCTATCTTTCTTTGTTTCTAACTAATCTTTCTTTCTAACTACTCCATCTTTCTTTCTTTCTTTCTTTCTAACTAATCCATCTTTCTTTCTAACTAAGCCATCTTTCTTTCTTTCTAACTAATCTATCTATCTTTCTTTGTTTCTAACTAATCTTTCTTTCTTTATAACTAATCTATCTTTCTTTCTAACTAATCTATCTATCTTTCTTTCTAACAAATCCATCTTTCTTTCTAACTAATCTATCTATCTTTCTTTGTTTCTAACTAATCTTTCTTTGTTTCTAACTAATCTTTCTTTGTTTCTAACTAATCTATCTTTCTTTCTAACTAATCTATCTATCTATCTTTCTAACAAATCTATCTTTCTTTCTTTCTAACTAATCTATCTATCTTTCTTTCTTTCTAACTAATCTTTCTTTCTTTCTAACTAATCTTTCTTTCTTTCTAACTAATCTCTTTCTTTCTTTGTAACTAATCTATCTTTCTTTCTTTCTAACTAATCTATCTATCTTTCTTTCTAACTTATCTATCTTTCTTTCTAACTAATCTATCTATCTTTCTTTCTATCTAATCTATCTATCTTTCTTTCTAACTAATCTATCTTTCTTTCTTTCTAACTAATCTATCTTTCTTTCTAACTAATCTATCTATCTTTCTTTCTTTCTAACTAATCTTTCTTTTTTTCTAACAAATCAATCTTTCTTTCTAACTAATCTTTATTTCATTCTAACTAATCTTTCTTTCGAAGTAATCTATCTATCTTTCTTTGTTTCTAACTAATCTTTCTTTCTTTGTAACTAATCCATCTTTCTTTCTTTCTTTCTAACTAATCCATCTTTCTTTCTTTCTAACTAATCTTTCTTTCTTTCTAACTAATCTATCTTTCTTTCTTTCTAACTAATCTTTATTTCTAACTAATCTTTCTTTTATTGAAACCAATCTTTCTATCTAACTAATCTTTCTTTTCTTTCTAACGTATCGTTTTCTTTCTAACTATTCTTTCTTTCTAACTAATCCATCTATCAAACTTCAAACTATTTTAAACTTCTTCAAACTCTCTGGTCCGGCTTTCTCAAGCCAACTTAAAGTTTATCTCATCAAACTTTTTTTCTAGTTCCTAATTCTAATGAAAATAATGTCACAATGCAAAATTTAGTAATGATCCTAAAATAGCCTTTTTTATATACTGTATGCTGTATATAAATATTTTCTGATTAAATATGACCCACACATTTTTTTTTAACAGTTTTCATGACATTCGCCCTTGTTGAAATGTTCCTCTTTCTCCTGAGTGGCAGAAGACTGGTGTTGGCCTGGATGGGGATTTTCCAGGACACTGTGGGAATATGGCAGCCAGCTTCACAGCTCTCTCTCTCTCTCAGGTGCTTTGCCTTGGGAGTGTGAGCATGTTGTGATCAGCATTCAGCCACAGTAAAAAGCCACAGTAACATGTTTGTTTGACCTACATTGCTGTGTGCTGTTATATGTCCAAATTCCATGTCTTGAGTTGACTAGCTAATTAGTTGTCAGAATTTGTCAACTAAAGTCATCTTTATTTATATAACGCTTTATACAATACAATAATTGTTTCAAAGCAGCTTTACAGTGATAACAGGAGCATTTCGGCTGTTGTTCAGCTGAAGTCAGTTCAGTGTTGATTCAGTTCCGTTGTAAAGATCATGATTTATTTAATTGATTTAGCAAAAAAATGTGTTTTGGGCTGTGTGTTTGTCGTGTCTAGGTGCAGGTCCACAATCTGATTTACATATGGACCTCGGGATAAGGGTAAGACAGACAGACTAATATTTGCGTAGATGCCATTCCTCTTACATCAGGTGTTATAGGAAGTGTTCCCGGTTCCGGTTGACCGGAAGTTGATTTTGATACTCTCTAGGTGTTATCAACTAGCCATAATATTGAGATCGCAATAGATGTGAAGGACTATAATGCGTTAAGAGCTCGCTCAAGTACTGGGGAGCTGAACCATTTAGTGCTTTGTAAGTAATTATCAAGATTTTAAAATGTATGCAATCTGTAATAGGGAGCCAGTGCAGTGCTGACAGAACCGGGCTGATATGGTCATACTTCCTGGTTCTAGTAAGAACTCTAGCTTCTGCATTTTGAACCAGCTGGACGTGCAAGGCAAACTCCCAGTAACATTACAATAATCTAGCTTTGAGGTCATGAATGCATGAAGTAACTTTTCTGCATTTGTCATTGGGAGCATGTGTCGTTATTTATATACATTTTTAAGAACCCAGGTCCTAACTGACGATGACCACTTGACAGAGCAGCCATCAAGTGTTAGACAGTATTCTAGGTTATTTGTGCTCCAGACATGAATGATTCCTCAAATTGTGTGTTGTTGTGGAGAGATGTTGTTAATATTCATTCGTATTTATAGAATGTTGGTTCCTTCAGGTGTGTTTCCAGTATGCTTAAATAATTTCCTCCTTCTGTATGAATTATTTCTCTTAATATTGATGCAATAGCTGTTTAAGCATAACAACAAATACAAAGGAGACATTCACAACAGCTTTAGGCCTGCAGCTGTATTTTTGGAGCACAAGTCATGTGCTGGTTTAGTCGATTAGCTTGTTGTTGTAGCGTAAACAGGTCTGTTAACTTTTCCTGCACTGCATCATGGCATGTGAGATGAGTTCTGCAAGCATGTGTTTGTCGTGTGTGTGCAAAAATTAGCGACAGGATTCACTGTTCTGCACTTTGCATTATTTTCAAACAAATTTCTTTGACATTTGTCAGAAAACATGTGTGTTGATTAGGTTTAATTATTTGGTCCCCCAAAAAGTAAGTTAAACCTCACCACACAACCTACATGAAAGGTCCTTTAGTGAGTCATTATGATGAATTTGGCTTTATAAAAGGACAAAAACAATTCTCAAAATCTAAGCCTGAGATGGCACAGTGTCTATAGTCCGTTTACTGACCATCAAATTTTATGTTTGAAAGGTATTTAGAGTTTTGATTTGAGTAACAAGTATACACATTTCTACTACTTTATGAGTGTTTTCATTACAGCCAGTGTTGGACCAAATCTATCTAACCATCTATCCAACCATCCATCCATCCATCCATCCATGACAAATGTTAATTGCTGCAGTGTATTTATAATGTTTAATAGTGTTTAATTTGAATTAATGATTTAATGACTAACTTATAAATACTTCACTTGTTTCATTACTGGATGATAAGGTTGTTATGATACATCATTAAATCGCGATATCGCGTTATCAAAATGCGACGGTATGTACCGCTGATGTAAATGATATGATTTGCGATATAGAGTTAGTTTTATCCAAAACTCAGATGACTGTATTTATAAGGTTTTTCGCTCATCTTAAAAACACAAATGAAGTTTTTTTTTTATGAAACCTGGGTGATTTCTGTCACACTATTTAAAGTCGATTCCCCTAAATCTTGAAAGATCCAAAAGGGTCAGTAAGGCATCTATCGAGCGGTCTAATCCAAATCAAAGTCTTCTGAAGGAGACAATGGCTTTATATGATGAACAGATTTACAACGTGCATACTGTAGTAAACACGGACATTCAAATACGTGCGTGTCACGTGAGAACAACATGAGAGTGAGTAAATGGAGACAGCATTACAATTTTCTGATGAACTAACCCTTTAAAGTTTGGAAATAGTCATTTTGACACGCTTTGCGATTAGAAATGTGATTGATTGCACTGATCATCTGAAGCGCATACGCCCTGGGGCCAGTTGCATAAACATAGCCATTATGTTAAGACTGTGTCTTAAGAACTAGTATGACCAACTATCAGTTAGTTAGGGGTAATCAGTCTTACTGTTCGGTATCAAATTCGACCAATCTATGTTTTTATGTTACTGACTTTAAAAAGTTATTAAAAGTTGTAACGAGTCAGCTCAGAGGGGAAATATTAATAATCAATAATAACTGGTTATGATTAATTATGACTACTTGATTTAGCTAACTTAATATTGCAATCAATGAATCAGTTCGTCCAACGAGCTCTTTTGATTATTCATTTATTCTAAGAAAAGGTTATCTTCCATTGCCATGGAAGAATAATTATTTCTTAGCATGTACAGCGCTTTGAGCATGTAACAAAATCATAAATCATTCATCAAAATCATAAGAGACTTTGTTTTTGCAAGCAGTGAAGTCGAACCAAATACATATTGTGCACAAGTTTTAATAACTAAATCACGAACATAACTAAACTAAACAAACATAAATACATGTATACATAATAGGTGAGTGACTATACTTGCATTGCATGGCTTTGCAGTGGACACAATTCTTGAAGTCGTTGAAAATTGACGTTCGTTGACAGTTCCGACCGTGAGTCTCAAATGTTGAAGTTGCAATTGTTTTCTTATCCGTTGGATGAAGAAGATGATGAACTTGCATGGGTAGTTCGACTCTGTTCTGGTTGGAGATTTTCTCTCTCTCCATGAGCACATGGCTGGTTGAGTCAAGGCCTGGCAGGCTGTGGTCATGGCCTGCAGGGGCCATGAGCCGTTTGGGGGAGGGGGTCTCAGACACCCACCCGAAGTAAGCAGCCCAGAGTTCCAGCAAATCAAGAGTTGATCGTTGCCCGTTCAGCGACGGTAAGGTTGCAGTTTTCTGGATTGAAGAAAAGGCAGTCTGACTGTCTCTGGGAGCGTGAAAGCATGGGTGACGGTGCTCACGGCCTGCTGGGCCCTTGGGCCCCAGTGAAGGGGGGTTCCCCAGTATCAGCAGAAGCAGTGTTGCGGCCGGATGGGAAAAACTAAGAGGGCGAGGTCACTGTGGACTGTCTCTAATAAAGCCTGAGGAAAAAGTACCACCTCCAAGTTTGCTTTACCAATAAGAAGGGTGGACTTTCTGGCGGGAGTTTCCTCTGTGGGCAAGATTTATGAGTCTTTGTCCTAAGTGTGATTAGACCTCTGCCTTACCCTTTTCCTGTTCATTAATGTTCAGATTGATATAACAAATCCACACTGTATTCTAAGAGAAGGTGATGTACATCAAAGTGAGAGTCATTAAATGAAGATTAATTAGGTAGGAGACCTGATACAGGTGAGGTTACATTGACAGTTGGATGGTTGTATAATAAAATACACACCATAGTATATACATAATAGTACACAAGACAGTAAATCATTCACAAAGTTTCTGGAACGCGGGTTCATTTATAGATCAGTTAGTCTATGATTACTGCAGCAAAGTCTGTATTAAAGGTTTATTTCTGTCTTCCATTGTCTCTCTCTTGCGCATGTGGCCACATTCCTTGACAGCAATAAAAGCACCTTATCTGATCGTATCCATGGTAACCCAAAGGCCCCTCTTGCACCCACTGGGGGGGATGGGGCCACATGTCCCAGAGGGAGTTTTAAAGATTATCTGTTAACTATAACAAATAATTGTGTCTGATTGGTCTCAGTTGCTACACAGTCTTAAAGGAAAAAATGGATGGCTAACTTGTAAGACTAGTCTAAGCAGTTGGCAACTGGAGTGGAACTCCTCAAAGTGAAAGCACAAACATCATTTAAATCACCATATCACATTTAGTTTTAGTAGTATTATTACCGTATTGTTCCGAATATAAGAAGACACTGATTATAAGACGAACCCCACCTTTTCAAAATGTACCTTTTGGAAAAAGGCTTTTTGGGGACCAGATCTTGTCCTTTATAAAGAAAATGATTTGATTTGAAAATGATTTTCAAATTGAATATTTTTCATATTTTAATTTTTATATTGAAAGTATGGTAAATACTGGTGAAATATACTATAGCTATATCACTATATCACTTTTAAAAATAAATACTTTATGGCACACCATAAAAATAACCTGTAGTTCTCATTTCCAGTAGATTTCACAATGACTGATTTCTCACCTTTTTTATGTACAGTGACATATGTTGGCATGTCAAAAACAAAGGTGTTTGATCCGAATTACTTATCTGATCCAGGTGATATTAATGTTTTTTCCTTAGGCTAATCACATAGCACTGAAAAGAATCAGCAAACTTAGCCGAAATAAGAAATGAGGGGCCTCGCTGGTGGGTATGTTCAGCCTGTGCCTTCAGTTGGATGAGAGGTTTGGTTATGGGCAACCCCTTATTTCTTTATTTGGTTATGTACTGACACACTTGCCTGTCAATTTCTTCTAAGCGACTGTTTTTAGGACTGCTGTAAGACTGTCTTTTTGGGTTCGCCATCTTCTAACATTACACTCTGACACACCATATTTCTTAACTGCTTAATGAGAGTTGTTTGATGACTCCACTGTTGTTTATCAGTCCTGGGGGACACACTCATTTTACACGTATTTGGCACTGCCTATTATTGCGAGTGTATTATTGACATAAATATCTAGACCCTGAATATGACAACCCCATTTTTTCAGATGTATTTTCAAAAATAAAAGAAAAACCATCTTGCATTCGGAACAATAGGGTATTCAAAGTGTTTTAGATGGTTTATATTTTTTATCATTTTAGTGCATTTATAATGGGAGAGGCGGAGCAGGGAGTCTGTGTGCCCTTGGCAGTGATTCCTGTGAATGCCTTCATTGAAAGCATGAGAGAACTGCGTGAGAAAAAAATGAAAGTTTGCGGAGTTTCAGTGGCAGTACTATATTAAATCAGTATATATATAAAGTTGAATATAATGTATAATAATGCAATGGGGGAATATTGGTTGGTCCTGATAATGCCAAATGTCTGATTTTACCATTAAAAAAGGGCATTATTAATTAGTGACAGAGAGTGCAAGCATGTGTTTAACATGATTCTGGATTTTCAGCTTCAGAGTCATAAATATTTTTGGGGACCAGGACCAAGTTCAAGTCTGTTTCAAGTCCACAACCATACCAAGTTCATACCAAATTTAGTATTTTAATCAACAGTTCATTTTTTGTTAACTTTTTACTATGTGCAATTGTGCATTAGAAGTAATAATATTTTTTAAGAATATATATATATTTTTTTGGCTTAAAATATTCTGATAGTATGGAATCGTGACATATTGTCATGTTTATATGCGAACTATAAAATTTTATCCCAGTTCTTGATAATATGATAAAATCTATCTGTCTTTCTATCTATGTCTTTCCGTCTGTCTAGTTTTATGTATTGCTATTTTATGTTTTATATTTTTTAAATGTATTTTTTTTTATGTATTGCTACTTTTATTTATTTTTTTATTATTCATTCAATTATGTCACACCACTCAATGGTAATTATAATTGGCTTCATTTAAGAACAATAGACATTAATTTCTCTGGGTTGTGTGTGTTTTTATCTGTACACAGTTTTCCCAGTGGATCAGCCTGTGCAGCGAGACGGCGGTACCAGCAGCAGTGAGGATGAGGAGGATGAGATGAAGGCCAGCCCTGTGGTGAGGAGACGCAGAGTGAGGAGGAGCACCACCGGCTCAGAGCCTGGAGATCCGCAGGAGCCCCACAGGAGACAGGAGGAGGTACTGATCACAACAACAACAACTCGTTACTCCAAAATGCTGTATAATACTTTATACTATAAATTATACTAGTTTTACTTTTTATATTTTTATATACAACAAATACTTTTTAGTTAGCTGGAAATTATACATATTTATCATTTTTGAAATATGGTCAGAAACATTTCTTTGTGAGCTGAATCCATAAACTACATGACGGATATAAATTTATAAACATGCTTTTGCTGGAAAACGATAAAGCAAAACGTCTCTGGTAACAAGTAACCTTGGTTTCCTGAGAAGGGGAACGAGACACTGCATCCTAGGACGCTAATGGGGAACGCCTCAGCATGACCGGTGTCTGAAGCACGTGTCTAAACGCAACAATTGTATTGTCCGGCGACTATGGTTGGATACCAAAACGCCCTCTATGACCGTGTAGCAACTGAGACCAATCAGACACAATTATTTGTTATGGTTAACAGATTATCTTTAAAACTCACTCTGGGACCTGTGGCCCCATCCCCCCCAGTGGGTGCAAGAGGGGCCTTTGGGTTACCATGGATACGATCAGATAAGGTGTTTTTATTGCTGCCAAGGAATGTGGCCACATGCGCAAGAGAGAGAAAATGGAAGACAGAAACAATCTTTAATACAGACTTGGCTGCAGTAATCATAGACTAACTGATCTATAAATGAACCTGCGTTCCAGAAACTGTGTGAATGATTTACCGTCTTTTGTACTATTATGTATATACTATGGTGTGTATTTTATTATACAACCATCCAACTGTCAATGTAACCTCACCTGTATCAGGTCTCCTACCTAATTAATCTTCATTTAATGACTCTCACTTTGATGTACATCACCTTCTCTTAGAATACAGTGTGGATTTGTTATATCTATCTGAACATTAATGAACAGGAAAAGGGTAAGGCAGAGGTCTAACCACACTTAGGACAAAGACTCATAAATCTTGCCCACAGAGGAAACTCCCGCCAGAAAGTCCACCCTTCTCATTGGTAAAGCAAACTTGGAGGTGGTACTTTTTCCTCAGGCTTTATTAGAGACAGTCCACAGTGACCTCGCCCTCTTAGTTTTTCTCATCTGGCCGCAACACTGCTTCTGCTGATACTGGGGAACCCCCCTTCACTGAAACTGCAACCTTACCGTCGCTGAACGGGCAACGATCAACTCTTGTTTTGCTGAACCTCCGGGCTGCTTAGTTCGGGTGGGTGTCTGAGACCCCCTCCCCCAAACGGCTCATGGCCCCTGCAGGCCATGACCACAGCCTGCCAGGCCTTGACTCAACCAGCCATGTGCTCATGGAGAGAGAGAAAATCTCCAACCAGAACAGAGTCGAACTACCCATGCAAGTTCATCATCTTCTTCATCCAACGGATAAGAAAATGATTGCAACTTCAAGATTTGACACTCACGGAACCGTTAACGCCGTCAATTTTCAACGACTTCAAGAATTGTGTCCACTGCAAAGCCATGCAATGCAAGTATCAATTTAAGAAGGTGTTTTGAAAATGATAATATTGATGGTTCTTTTCATAGTTACATGGATCTTCTCCATAGTTCCATTTCCGGTTTCCAATTTCCTCCTATCACTCACCTATTTATGTATACATGTTTTTATGTTTGTTTAGTTTAGTTATGTTCGTGATTTAGTTGATAAAACTTGTGCACAATATGTCTTTGGTTCGACTTCACTGCTTGCAAAAACAAAGTCTCTTATATGATTTATGATCTTGTTACATGCTCAAAGCGCTGTACATGCTAAGAAATAATTATTCTTCCATGGCCATGATGGAAGTTAACCTTTTCTTAGAATAAATGAATAATCAAAAGAGTTCGTTGGACGAACTGATTCATTGATTGTAATAATAAGTTAGCTACATCAAGTTAATACAATTAACTGACCCAAATATTCATAATTAATCATAAACAGTTATTATTGATTATTAATATTTCCCCTCTGAGCTGACTCGTAACAACCGGAATGTATCAGACCAAATCAGAACACAGATTTCAGTGCCACTTGTCCCTTTGATGCATATGATCACACCTGTGTGATTAGAACGTTCATTGCATCACCTGATCAACTGCTACATTCAAATGTGCTTTCTTTGAGTCGTTATATTTCTCACAGATTTCTGCTCGTTCTAAATAAGATACAGATAATGTAGCACAGTAAAGATTACATTTATATGAATGCATTGTGGCCACGTTTCTCAGTAGTGAAGCTGTTGGTTTTAGTTAGAACTTTTCAGTTTCTAAGCTATTGTGATGATAAATCACAGAACAGTGTTGACAGTACATTTCTGCGCTTCTGAATGATTCTATGTGGGTGCGATCTGCGCGTGATGAGAGAGCTCCTGTCTGTATGTGTGTGCCTTACAATGCAGCAGCGCCGAAGGGAAATTAACTTACATACACAATAAGCTATTTAAAATGTGCATTCATCTGATAAATTTTGAGCAACTAGTTGACGTCAAGCTTAAAGTCCCCCTGTGGTGAAAATCTAATTTTTAATGTTGTTTATATGTCTTTGTGGTGTTTTTGATATGCTTTAAGACAAACCATGTGCAAATTCATGTCAACACCATTGCTGAGTATTTTCTCTTTAAAACTGCAGTGAGTAAAAAAACGCTGTTTGAAATCGCTGGTTTTTCTGAAGTCAAAAACTATACCTTATAACCAATCACGCCAATGTGGCAGCAGGCTTTAGCATATCATTAACAGCGAACTAGCAGGGGAGTTACAAGAGAAGCCAGGTTATACCGGTATAGATTTCTGTTGATATGAAAAATCGGGTAGATTGAGCAAAATAGCATCTTTATGATGTATATTACAATGTTATGATTAAATATGTCTTTGTCCACTGACGTTCTGAGTTGGTCAAAGTGTTTCTGATGATTGTTAGAAGTCAGCTGCCTGACTCTGAGATGGTGAACGGGAACATGGTCTCTGTAACATTAGCAACACATTATTAGCTGTTTGATAATATAGTTAAGAAAAGGCTAATAGCATTAATTAGCATTATGTGTCTGACGTTGTAAAGAGTAATGCCATTGTGCAGCGTTTACCTCAGTAAGTTGGCCAAGTGAATCTCTGAGCTGGCAAGTGAGTGGAGGCGGGGCTAATTAGCATATTCATGGTTCCAGTATACTAAATAAAGCAAGGGTGTAGAGTTACATTTAAGCTATTTTAGGCATGAAGAAATTTTTTTCACAGAAAAAAAAATGCTAACATCTTATAATAACAAAGGCATAGATTGATGACGCAGTGAATAAGCGGAATCATGAAACTTGTTGTCTTGTCGATGGATCTAATAAAGTTTATGGGAAATAATGTTTATGGATGAATGAATACATTCATGTTTTTTAACATGACTGTGGTATGAAGCAGGGCGCGATTGCTAATGAGAGATAGACATCAGCGTCACACGCGAGTCCCCCGGATATAAAGGAATGAGGACATTTTATTCTACCCAACTATCCCCAAGTGCTGAATTAAAGGGGCATTCGGCAACTCTAGCTATTTCTTGTCTGATTTTCACTTTTGTTGTTGCATGTTTCTCAACGAGCTCCCCCTACAGCTGTGGGGCGTATATTTCACAACACTGTCGTAAAAAAAACTCACTTGCGCCTCCCCCTTTCTACCGCTGCTCATGTGCATTTGTTATTATCGGAGCCGGCCAACTTTATCATGTGGAGCTATGTCTACCAAAGTGGGTAATACATCATACACATTGAGGGCGGCGTGTGTGTTTATGTCGAATTTCCGTAAAGCAGTTTGTGTTTCTCGCTCGTTCTCGCTTCTCACGAGACTTCCTATTTCCAACTTACCGGGACGTTAATCCTTATGTTGCAAGGTTGGTTTTCCGCCTAGGAACGCTGGGGGGAGCGGGGAAAGTCACCATTCTCACCAGAATAGGTTATTAAACCATCCAAATGATTTCTAAACGGTTTTATTAAGTTGAAATAGTTGCCGAATGCCCCTTTAATACTCAAACTGGTCAGTTTATGTAACAAATTAAAATTGTGAGGTAACGCAGCACTGTTTCACTTGGACTACACTATCACACTAAACTGCATTTGAGTGTGTTGAAAGTTATAATGTTATTCTATGTGTTAGTTTGTCTGTATGAGACTAGCAGTAAGCTAGGTCAACATTTGAATAACATACTGATCATATTCTAACATTTCATCATGTTGAACTATACAACATTGATTCGTTTTATGTACATTTGCTCAACTGTCTAATAAAGTGCATGCAAGAGCGGCGTCTCTGTCAAGTTGTGAAGCTGTCAAGTCGAAGTTTGTTGCGGACGTGGAGCTCCTGACATCTCGAAAACGTCACGCCGATATTGATCCTCGTTTTATTTCTCCTTTTGTCCCAAAGTCTGCTTGCCATGGTCCATAATGTTTGAACGAAACAACAACAGCGTGAGTGTGCCGCTAAACGTTGCGCAGTTGTCCACGTCTGTCGCCATGGTTACTATGGCAGTACAAGCTGAAACCAGGGTTAGCACGTATATTACGTCATTGACAGGCGACAAGTGACAGGGGCACTATTTAAAATTGTGAATTTCTCTGAATTTTTTTTGCAAAATAATTGCTAAAATTTGAAGCTGTTGCATATTATACCAATAATACCGACTACTTTGGTGTTATTAGTAATGTAACTTAAGGTAATTGTGTCTGTTAAATTATTACAGTATAGTTGGGTTAGGTGGCTTAGGTTGTAGTGGGAATTTATATAAATTTGTTGTTTTGTTTTTATTTAGATTTATACAGGTGAAACTCGAAAAAATTGAATATCGTGCAACAGTTCATGTATTTCAGTAATTCAAATTAAAAGGTGAAACTAATATATTTAGTATATATAACTATATAAATATGCATGATTATACTTTTCAGAGGGCCGACATTTCTGTATTTAAAATCCTTTTTTTTAAATGATTACATGTAATATTCTAATTTTCTGAGATTTTGAATTTGGGGTTTTCATAAACTGTAAGACATAATCATCAAAATTATAACTTTTGCACGGTATTCAAATTTTTCGAGTTTCATCCATTGTATCGATTTGGCACCAGTATCATAAAAACCCCAAACGATACCCAACCTAAGACACGTCCTTCAAACACCGGTCACGCTTACGCGTTCCCCATTAGCGTTCTAGGATGCATTTTGAGCTCCCATTCGAAAGAGAACACTACTGATGTGTTTGAAACCAACCTATTCTAACTATGGGTGTAACGGTTCAAATTACTCACGGTTCGGTTTATATCACGATTTTAGTGTCACAGTTGTGGTATGGTTTGGTATGTGCTATGTTTAGGGTAAAAAAGGACCAATTCAAAGAGAAAATTCTTATTTATTGGTAACACCTAACACCTAACACTTTGGTCACAACAGGCATCCTTAAAAAATAAAAACACAGGCAGTTTTTCACCCCTTCAAAAAAAATCCAATTTTAACTTTAGAGTACTTGCATTATTATGCTAAATGTATCAACATACAGTGCATTTCAAAATCAACATAAAATATTTGGAAGCTCAGAACACTGGGTCACTCTTTTATATTCTATGCCACTATCTTCAAGTTTTTGTGCAAGAAGATCAGGGTTTTTTTTTACATTTTCTGTTGCAAATCAAGATCTGCTTGCAGTTACGATGTCTCCCGCAGTGGAGAACACTCTCTCACTTATCACTGATGTTACACCGAGACACACAGGTATTGTTTTGCAAGTTTAGCAACATGATGATACTTGTTCTCATGCAAGTGGATCTGCATCTGTTTCGATGTAATCTTATGCCTTGTATATAGGGCTGCCCCTAATTGTCAACTAAATGTACACACGGTACGATTTATAATAGTCCTTTACAATGGTTGCTTGTCAGACTGTACGAACATGATCCTCACTCTAAGCCAAGTCACACTGTAAGATCTCAGTTGCCAATACTGTCAGACTGTACGACAGTCAAGACGCATTAAAAACGAACACACATCAAAACTCATCTGGAGTTTTACATCATCAATCAATGACACATTCAGTGACAGTGAGCTGCATTACACGAGAGATTGAATGGGTGGCTACAAGGAAATCTCTAACGTTAATTTTGGTGATGGCTTGTCTTGAAAAACAAAGACAATTTGACGGTCATCGTAGGAGAAGTCACACTGCTGACTGTGACACTCTTCTGACACTGGAAGAATTTCGTCTGAGGTAAAACTTGATCGCAGCCGTCATTAATCGTCTGTCGGTGAACATGTCAAACTAACGTTTAAAGACTTCAGATTTTAGCCTAGGATCAGAGGAATCTTTTAGGATTTGCAAAATTTGTCACAGACGGACAAAATTGTGTACTAGGCTTGTTGCGATAGTTGGTGTTACCCCTGGTTACATCACTTGCCAATAGAATGCATTTTACACAAAATAAAAAAATGATTTGATTGTTATTCTTAACAACTTATACTCAAATGTTTGTCCCTAGTCCAGCTGCTTCTTTGATGGCATTCGCCATGTCCTGTGCATTATCGGTGGTGACTGAAATGGTGATGTTAGGGCTCCAACTTCCACTCTGTCACTTCACTCATCAGTGCATCAACCAAATGACTACTTGCGTGACGTACAGGGGGCATGTTTGTAACACAGAGCTATCCATTTTTCAATCCAAAATGTAATGTACTATCACTGTCAAGTAGCTTTCAGTTGCCCTGGAGGTCCAACTATCAGTTGTCAGAGCTACGTATTGTGCGTTTGCCAATTCTTTCTCTTTGCCCCATTTTTCATCATACAGTTAAGCAATAAACTTGCTGCTGACGTGGGCATGCAAAGGGATTTCGTAATGCAGCTCAAGCGTCTTAATCATATGCTGAAATCCCACATCGTCAATAACGGAGGGCTGCATGTCTTTGGAACAACCCCCCCCTATTATTTGCACTGAGTGCCTGTTTAAACACCAAAGGAAATGTGTGCTGTTTCTGTCTCACCTACGCTCGCTCGCTATCAACACCCGGGTGATGACAGTGGAAATGACTGGTTATATTAGATATATTGCATTGAGCATACAGTACTTGCCTTGAACAAAGTTTACAAACCGTGACTGTTTTGTCCACGTTTTTTTGACCATCGCTGCTGTAACGTATTGGACACCCAAGATGTTCCCAGATAGCAGATTTA
This sequence comes from Siphateles boraxobius, assembly GCF_051911475.1. Lineage (NCBI taxonomy): Eukaryota > Metazoa > Chordata > Actinopteri > Cypriniformes > Leuciscidae > Siphateles > Siphateles boraxobius. The sequence continues at coordinate 17,879,465 of NW_027508931.1, read as the reverse complement.
TATAGCAGGCGATGGCTCTATTAGCTTGTCTCTTCGTGAGGAACCGTGATATCAGCAGATTTACATACTAACAATTGATTGGACAGATACTCTCACATGAAACACACGCGGAGCATATCCATCGGAAACATACATTAGCTGAACTCTGTTTTATGTAACGTTGTGTTGTGGCAAAAATTCTGTTAAACATCATCACTGCGTAAGAGACACTCAGAGTCAAATTAATAAAAAGAAAAGTATTTATTCTTGCAAGAATAGGTTCAGTCTAGTACACAGAAGTTACGCTGTGCAAGAGAGTGACACACAACAGGAAGATATGAGACAGCCTTTGTACTGTTTTCAAGGTTCCTCCTCACCCGCTGTACCTTTCACCCACTCAGATAAGGTCCTTACTGCTGTTCAGTTTCTACTTAAAGACACAAACTGGTACTGAAATAAACTGGCCAAAACTGACCGTCCCTAAGGTCAGAGGTCCTGTCCCATATGTTCCTGAAACGTCACGCACAAGCACGTACACACATATTTTTATACATTGAATAGGTTCTTTCTCTTATGATACCTGTTTGCGATCAATGACTATTAAAATTTCTACAACAGTTGTTTTTTCACCAAACCATATGATGTGTTGACAGATTGAGACTAACTAAATTGCAAATGCGTGCCGAACCGTGGGAGAATTGTATGGTTGGATTTTTGTACCGAGAACCGTTACACCCATAATTCTAACTGATGAAACCTTGACTTCCTTTAATCGTTAGGGTCATAATTTATGTTAGCCAGATTTCTCAACAACAACAACAAAACATTGTGCATGCCATGTTCTGAAATTATGCATGTTTGATTCTACATCAGTTTGTTGAGGACATACAAGCCCATCTGGATGCCCGCGCTGCTCCGCAAGATCGAGGTCATGTCAGCGGCACTCTGAACAAATGCATCCTGTTAGCGTTGCTCATCGCCATTAGCATGGGGTTCGGGCACTTCTATGGTGAGCAGGGACCTGATGTCTGTCTTATTAACATGCTCTTCTTATTAAATGATTTAAAGTGGAACTTTTAGGATGAGTATCTTTACAAAAATTACTGCGTAAGTAAGCTTAATTTATATTGAACCTTTAACAAAGATACATATGCTGTGTATGTTAATAATTGTTCACATACGTGCATATGAAAGTTTGGCAGTACGGTGATTATATCAGATGGTAATACCTTGTAGAGATGAAACCGCTACCAGTTTATTGATAAACCATGATAAAATTCTCAACGGGTTGGTGGTACCATTTAATATTTTAATCATCTTTAAAACCTTATTTGATTTGAAGACTGTTGGTGGTAAATGCTGTCCAACATTAAGTAGAGTTAGCAGCAGTCTCGTACAGGTGCATCCTGCATCGTACAATGCAGGGATGGGCAAACTGAGTCCTGGTGGGCCACTGTCCTGCAGAGTTTAGTTCCAACCCTAGTCAAACACACCTGAGCCAGCTAATCAATCCGGTCCGTGTTTCTACCTTTGGAGGAAGCATAATGGCCAACTTGGATCACTTGCACCTTAATAACCAATCACATTACAGCCTTGACGTCATTGAATTTCGTTCAGAGTTGTGCAACAGTCAATCACTATTTGCGGATACCATAAAAAATGAATGAAGTGAATAGAAGTGCTGTAAACTAAATCCTACCTGTCGCGCAATTATCCATGACTTCTCTTATAAAACATAATTTTTTCGGTGTAAAGTCTAAAAACAGGTCAATCAAATATTTATGTTTTAAGAGAAAACATGTTGAAGATTAGTTGAGAGGCTGTGGAATCATTAAATAAGACCCAACCCCCCCCCCCCCAAAAAAAGTAGTGGCTTCTGCGTAGTGAAGCCTCTCCTCCATTGACATCCATAAAAAAAAAAAACAGCCTCTGGTCTCCTTCCCTGCGTATTGTAGCGTTACGCTATTTTTTTGCTAACCTTGTAGGCTTGCCTTAAATCAGCTTTGCTAGAAGCCTTCAGTCAGGTGAGTTTGATCAGGGTTGGAGCTAAACTCTGCAGGACAGTGGCCCTCCAGAGCCGAGTTTGCCCGATGCCTGTTTTGCAGCCTTTATAACTCAGTGCTGAGGGAAATTATATGAATTAATGTAAGAACAAATTTATGGCAATGTCTGTCTTCAGAAAAGTTTCGATGACATTTTCTATTCATCTCACCTCAGCAAAGACCAGACTGATTTTTTTTTATGCGATGTTGTAAATTTGAACCAGTTGATGAAAAATAAGCTAATGTGCATTCTAAAAATCGAAACAATTCGGATAATGAGGTATCTAGTACGGTGACCGGTAGGGGACATGTTCGGTTTACTTCGTTCGGTCATGAGCATGACATATTAACTCGTGGGAAAGTGATAATAAGTCATGGCCACAAGATCATTTTGTTGAGGTAACGACATCTTGGCCTATTTCTAATGGCCACAAGTTAAATGCGTAAACAATCCTGCGTGATCAACTGCTCTGGATAGGCCTATAATAATATTTATTTTTAATTAAGAATGACAAAATATGGGCTAAATTAAGAAATGGTTATATTAACCTATATTATAGCTTATCATATTGCATATGATGTTGCCTATAGACAGCATTCGAATAAAGTTTGTTTTTATTAATAAATGATAAAGGAATAGTGAAAAAGGCCCAGCAGAGGTTGTACTTCCTTTGCCAGCTGAGGAAATTCAACCTGCCACAGGAGCTGCTGAAACAGTTCTACTCCGTCGTCATTGAGTATCCTGTGATGGGGCCCTATCATACACCCGGCGCATGTGTTTTTTGCTACTTTCAGCTTGACGCAGTTATCATTTTCACGTCCTACGTGGCGAAGGACGTGAAAATGATAACTGCGTCAAGCTGAAAGTAGCAAAAAACACATGCGCCGGGTGTATGATAGGGCCCCATCACAGGATATTCAATGATGTTTGTTTAAATAGCAAATGCATTTGCGCCCATTTGTGCGCCCATGGGCGTGCTGGTCTGAAAACGAGGTGTGTTCAGGCGAATTGTTGGGCGTGTTGCTATTTTGAGGCAACTGAAATAGACTGCGCCATTGACCAACTGAAACCTGGTCTAAAGTCAATGGCGCAATATTATTTTTTTTGTTATTTAAAGAGCGTTTTAGTAACATGCGCCTATAGGTGGGTCCACAATGTGCGTATACTTTGACCCGTTGATCCGTTTCCTCGCTAGAGAAGCGTTCGGTTTTTCCGCTTGCAAATTCCGCCATGTAAATAGCAAATTCGCCATGGCGCAAGCACAACTGGCTTTTAAAGGGAATGTGAGATGAGACTCTGATTGGTTTATTGCACATTACTCCCAAAACACACCCATTACTCATTAAGAGAAATGGGACAACCCTTTTAGACCATGGGCCGGGCGCGCCAACCATTTTTCCCGTCATTAAATTAGCAAAAGTGGATTCAGACACGCCCTAAGTGTGCTTGCGCCGCGAGCTTTAGATCATGTTCCTAGATCGTTAAAATAGGGCCCTTTATGTATATACATTACATTAACAGGCACACAAAATAAATAAATAAAAATGTAAACTATAGCTTTCCGAAATCGTTAAAGTTGTTCAAAGCACGCATTATTACCAACTTTGTAATAGATGAAACACAAAAAAATATGTATTGATTTTCAGTAATTTTTGTAAATTATTCCAGTCTGTAGGGGCAGCAAAATTAAAATCAGAACAACCATAATAGCTTTTTCTTCTAGGAAAAATGCGAAGAATACTTTTAGGGTTTCTAGTGTGAAACATTACAATGTTGGTTTAGCTAAATATTTTAAAGATGAACTGGTTGGTAGTCCTAACAGTGTTCTATAAATCAACATATAGCAAGGAAGTTTGCATGAGATTTGTATTACAGATTATATTATACAAAACAGCATGTCCAGGTTGTAATTTTTTTTACTGAACCTGAACCCTGGTTGTGGGAAAAAGGTTGTGACCTGTTAAATGTTGCTGATATATGTACATTATAGACAGTATTAATATCAGAGTGTGTGTGTGTGTGTGTGTGTGTGTGTGTGTGTGTGTGTGTGTGTGTGTGTGTGTGTGTGTGTGTGTGTGTGTGTGTGTGTGTGTGTGTGTGTGTGTGTGTGTGTTCCAGGTACAATGCAGGTTCAGGAGAGGCAGAGGATTGTGGAAAAGAGCCGCGTGAAAGAGCTGGAAGTGCCGTCCAAGAGAGAACTGGCCATTGTAAGTAAGTCCTGTCTGTTACAGTCCACTCACTAAGCCTGAGAAAGAATGCAGATTTGAAAGCTGTTACTTAGATTCAAAGACTCGTTTTATCCTAGAGATCATGGAAGTTAAATAATGACAAATGTCTTTGAAAGAAAACATGTTGAATTGCAGTAATAAAAAAAAATGCATTGCTTTAACAGTGCTTGCAATTCAATGCATTGTGTTTTCAGGGCTTGCATTTTTGGGGGCTGAAATTCAACATGGTTTCATCAGCTTCATTTCCAAAATATTCAGTCTGTTTAAAAACAACACCCATAATATTCAACAGCCAATTTTCATTCCATTTTATTTCGCTTTACAAATTCACTTCGACAAATTTAGTGGTTCAAAATCAGCTGAATATTCCACTTTGCACATTTGGGAACTTCAGGAATAGCAGTACAGTACCGATGCTTAATCTCCATCTGCCATTAGTCACCTAACCAGCAGGTGGTGCAAGCGGGTGATGACGAGAACCAAAGCAACAGGTAGAGCCATTCATTCATTCACAAAAACTAATTTAGAAATGGAGCAAGCGTAAGTTATGATTATCAGGGCCAGGATATGCAGAAAAGCTCATTAAGACTCGAAAGCTGCATGTATGCTTAACTCAAAGTCTTCATGGTTACTCTTTTCCCTGTGTACATTTAAGCTGCAATCTACACCACAAGGGAGATATAATGTTATTCCCCCCGATGTGCAGAACAAACATTACATCTGTAAAAGACAGACATTGCTCTCCTTTACATTGTTTCCTTAACTTTATATCATGCTTGTGTGGCACTGTGCTGCAGTACTGGGGTTGCCCTCTTATGGTACACTCCAGGATTCCCCCTGTTGCAGGACATTTTAAAAACACTGGCTATACCAAGGGTATAATCACTACCAGTGATATAAAAAGACCAAACTCAGTCAGTGTACACCTTATTGATGAAGCATACTATATACAGGCAAGCAGTTTGTCGTTATTTTACTTCCATCAGAGAGTAAAAGTAGCCAAAACCCTTTAAAAGAAGAAAATAACATCACACATCGCCAGACTTAAGCTGACATTCATGGCTTCTGCATAGTAATGGGCCAAATGTATTTACTAGTTTGGATTAAATTTTCTGATTGATTACACATCTCTGTGTTTTCTGTTTTGTCCTATGTGTTTCATTGGTGAACATTGTTTCAGCTTTCATCATCCTGTAGCTTTTCTGCTGATAATTTCTTCTCAGATTCAGTGTCCTTTATCTTAATTTTGTACTCGTTTATTATTCCACTTCTACATTTATACCACTTTGGCTGTATTGTTGTTATTGTTCTTTAATATTTTCCCCTCAACTAAAGAGGTTTATATCTTGCATGTAAAATCCCAAAGACACACTCTTTAAATTCCCAGGCTCTGTTTTTAATGTATTTATTTTTTGCCCTAAATATTAAGGATCTTTTCTTAATCAGACCTGGATTTTTTTCAAGCAGTATATAAGATATTAACACTTTTAATCAGCAAGAATGAAAGTAAAGACATTTGTAAAGTTACAAAGATTTCTATTTTATTTCTAGTTCAAATAAATGTTGTTCTTTTTAACTTTATATTCATCAAATAATCCTGAAAAACAAAATATATCAGTTTCCACAAAAATATGAAGCAGCACAGCTGTTTTTAGCATATTAGAAAGATTTCTGAAGGATCATGTGACACTGAAGACTGCAGAAATGATGCTGAAAACTTTACATAACAGTAATAAATTACATTTGAAAATATATTACAATAGAAAACATGTTATTTTAAATGTCAAATGTTTTTACTGTATTTTTGATATAATAAATGCAGCCTTGGTGAGCATAAGAGACCTTAAAACATGTTAAATCTTACCAACCCCAAACTTTTGAACAGAAGAGTAGAATTTAATGGATGTCCATTCTCACGGCCCTGTTTCTATGCATTTAGGAAGTGGTTGAAATTCTAAGAGAAAATCTAGAAGAAAGGCAAGACATGGTGCTATCTCTCACAAGCATCATGAATAAGATAACTAAAGAAAACCAGCATCTCAGAGTCAAACAGGAAGAGCTACAGGTAACATGTCTCCATTAACGGTTACTTGGGAGGGGGGACTAAAAACCAAGTATAGCTGCAACAAACTTCACCAATTTTTACTGGTTGTTAGTATTATTTTAGTATGATTGAGATACTATAGTTATTGTTTTTTATGTCTATAGTTTTTATTAACTTTATTTCAGTTTTAGTTTTAGCTATTTTAGTACATTAATGTAAACTTAATTTTAAATGAGAAATGTTGCTTTGACAACTAGCTGAAAAAAAAATATTTTGTATATTTAATTTAAAGTAACAAAAATGTTACTTATGGTTTTAGTTAACTTGGTTGTATAGTGAACTTGCCACCTTAACAGTTTGGCTTCCTGTTTGAAAACACAGGCCCAAAGACAAGATTTATATGAGCAACTGACCCAAACCAAGAGTGAGATGGAGTCTCGGCAAAAAGACCTGACCATGGAAAACCAGGAGCTTAAAATCACTCTTGAGCGAGAAGAGGCATCTCTCTCGGCCCTGCAGGAGGAACTGAGGTACCTGCGGGGACAGATCCAAGAGCTGGAGGAGAGAGGAGCCGGGACCGACTCAATCCTGTCCGAGAACCAGCGACTGAAGGGCTACTTGCAGGAGGAGAAACAGAAATTACGCAACTTCATGAGCCAAAGGGAAGCACTGATGGCCGAGGCTCAGGTGTTGCGGAAAGATCTCGATAAAGAGCAGAAGGCAACGGACAAGCTGAAGGAGGAACTGGAGGAAATGAGTCAGAAAGAGGAGGATATTGAGAGCAAGACGGATCCCGAGACCGAAGAACTGCAGGCTCAACTTCAGGAGCTCGAAAACAAGTTGAAGTTTGAGCAGCAGCGCTCTGATCTTTGGGAGAGGCTGTACGTGGAGTCGAAGGAGGAGAGAGCCAAGGGTGACAGGGACGTAAAGACCAAGATTCCCAAGGATGGGATGCTAGGAAAGGTGAAAGAAACATTTGATGCTGTGAAGAATTCCACCAAAGAGTTTGTGCACCATCAAAAGGAGCAGATCAAGAAGGCCAAAGAGGCGGTTAAGGAAAATCTCCGGAAGTTTTCCGACTCCGTTAAATCCACGTTCAGGCATTTCAAAGACTCTGCCTCGAATGTGTTCAACCATGAAAAGAGGTTTCAAGCCAGGAAACCCGAGCATCAAACGTTTCAGCAAGAGCAAGGAAACAAACGTGCCGAAGATTGGCAGCCTCAGAAACCATTACACCGACATCCTCGCAAATCAACCATTGACTCTTTCTTTAACGCTGATTGCAACACACGCAAACCTGGTAATAGGATAGCCTACACCACTATGGGTCAGAAAATGCCACTCAAAGGCTGTTCGGGTGTTTTTGACTGTGCGTATCAGGAGTCGATGAGTCTGTTCAATAAGGCAATGGACCCCATTCGTGCGGATGAGTTTAACGAACTTCTGCGCAGTTATTTGCATAAAGAAGTCAGCCATTTCCACCACTGGAGAGAGCTGGAGAGCTTCATCAATAATTTCTTCCATAACGGCGTCTTCATCCACGACCAGATGCTGTTTACAGACTTTGTTAGTGGCGTTGAGGATTACCTTGAGGAAATGGACGAATATCACAGTCTCAGCGATGATGTGTTTGAGGATCTGGACGACTACATATACCGACACATATTTGGAGATACGTACTTAAAATACTTTAAGCCAAGGTAAGCCATTTTGTGCTGTTGAAATAATCTTCTTTGTTACTAAACTTTGGCGATATAGCTAGTTGAGTTATAAACATGAGCCTGCTTTACTTCCATAATTTGTATATTACTTTGCACATGACATTTTATCCATCAGGAATGGATTCTTCATTATGCTCTGTTTCTAATGTTTTTACAACGCATTAACTACGGTAACGTTTTAGTCAATATCAACACTTAAAAATGATCTAAATTGATAAGTACATGAAATGATGTTAAAGGAGAACTCAGGGCAATTTTTAAGTTAATCTTGATCGTTATACCTTTGTGAGTACTATCTATAGAAAAAAACCCGAACCGGATTGGTGATTGCAACACGGAGCTGTTCCCGCAAATGCCCAGAGCTCCCACTCAGCTAAAACGGCAGTTATGGGGGCACATACTGTACATAAAGAGTGTCTTTGTGCCTCTTAACAGACACAAAATTCAATTAAAATGTCTGTCCAACATGAACAGGGCCCTTACATGTGAACAAGATGCGTTTAGCAACTTAGCCATTGTTTAAATTCACCTAAATAGTGTTTTAGACGGCTAGCTGTAGTCTCGCGCTGAAGTCCCATGGGAACTCAGTTGTAGCCAAAGGTAAATAGCAGTGTGTAGGTGAAGAAGAAATGGTTCGCGTTTGTGTCGTACAAGGATGACTACACAGACACAACACGGCGCCAAAATGGAAGGATAAATAAAGTTTACATTACCTCCATAGTGGTTGCAACCGTCTTCGTCCACGGAATAGTTTTTTTCTTCAACTGGCCCTGCTGTGTTGTGTCTGTGTAGTCATCCTTGTCAAAGTGTTCGCTGCAAATGCGGTAATCTTTAGCGCGTAGTACTTGTATGGGAGTTTGCGCATTAAGTTGAAGTACAACTAGACACAACTGCAGAATCTCGAGGTCATGGAAAGGAAGACGATGAAAATAAGTTCTTTTATTTTCGCATTCTGTTGCCATAATTCGGAACGGCACAAACGCGAACCATTTCTTGGACCGGTTCATTGAAACAAACTGTCTGAAAGAACCGGTTCGCGGAAAAGAACCAGACTTCCCATATACTATTTACCTTTGGCTACAACTGAGTTCCCACGGGACTTCAGCGCGAGACTACAGCTAGCCATCTAAAACACTATTTAGGTGAATTTAAACAATGGCTAAGTTGCTAAACGCATCTTGTTCACATGTAAGGGCCCTGTTCACGTTGGACAGACATTTTAATTGCATTTTGTGTCTGTTAAGAGGCACAAAGACACCCTTTATGTACTGTATATGCCCCCATAACCACGGGTGCACATAACTGGTACGCAGGTACGCATGCCCGGCAAAAATTAGGAATGCGTAATGCGACTTGTATTACTCCGCGTTTTTGCGTACTTAACCGATCTTCTCATCTAACTTTACACACGACATGTTGCTTGTCAACTAAGTTATACTATCAGAGATGTCCAAAAAGCAACAGACGTTAAGCAGCTTTTTTGGCGTTTCGCCACCTACAAAGAAACTCCAACTGGAGCCAGAGCCGAAATAAATACTTTTTTCGGAAAAGTGGCTCAAAGATGTGCAGTGGCTTGAAGCTAACGATGAGTGCACTGAAATGTGGTGCAAGATTTGCCGCTCAAGTCCACATCTAGCAGACAAAACAGGTGCGTTTTATAAAGGCTCAACGAATTTCAACCATCCTTTATTTGACAAACATGAAAAGAGCAAGGAGCACACGAATGTGGCTCAAGATATTGTTAATAAACAAGCTAGCCGAGAAGAAATGTCCAGTCGCCAGATGGCCACTGGCCAGATGGCAAGACAAGCTGAATGAAGAACAGCGGCAAGCTCTGTTTTAATATTTTTCTCCTCGCCTTCCATGAAGCTAAGCACGCACGTCCCATGTCTTCCTATTCTGAGGATATTCCTTTACTGAAGCGGCTAGAAGTAAATGTCGGAGGTGCATATCATTCACGTGAAGGGGGCACGCGCATCATGCAAAGCATCGCCCGCGCCATCAGCGGGGAGTTACGAGCCAAGTTGCAGTCGGCTGAATTTTGGGGGCTGCTTTTTGATGGATCTGAGGGCATCACAAAAACTGAGCAGGAAATCGTTTACATTGTTTCTGTGTCCAGCACCGGAGAGTTTACCTCAGATTTTATTGGACTGATTGAATTGGGTGCTGACCGAACTGCGCAGGCCATAACAGACGGACTTGTGAGACTTTTCCAGGACACAGGCTTGGATGACTGGACAACAAAGTTGGTCGCTGTGTGCACAGACAGGGCTGCTGTCAACGTCGGTATTTACAACGGCGTTGTTCCAAAACACTGTCGACTTGCTGTGGTTGGACACTCCCTTGTTGCACATTCTGTGCCCCGCACACACATTGGAGAATTGCGCAAAATCAGCTGATCGCAACGTTCCTTACTGTGAGACATTTAATCGCTCTGTGGTCAAGCTGCTGCAGTTTTATTTACAAAAAGGTGGAGCAAAAAAAAACTGCTGAACTGAAGAAGCTGTGTGAAGAAAATGGGATATCTTTTGTGAAGCTGGGTAAGTTTTATAATATCAGATGGCCTGCATGGAGGCATGAAACGCTGTTAAAAATATTAAGACTATTGCCAGCCATTAAAATGCAACTGGCTAAGAGTGATAACAGTGACTTCCAGCATATCTGCGCAGAGCGTCTTCAGTGCTTTCTGTCAAACATGCTTGACATTGTTAACATTTTGAAGACCACATCCATTAGGTTTCAGAAGGAAAAGCTGACCATTGGAGAATGTAAGGATGAACTCATGGTGGCCATTGGACAGTTCACACTTCTGCTTGATGGTGAAGGCCAGAGGGCACACAGTGTTTCTATTGCTGATGCTGACAGAGATAAGACAAACTTACTCAGGGGGTTAACTGAAGAGTTTGAAATCAGATATGACTCCCTCAAGTCATGTGATCAATTTTTAGTATTTGATCCTTCAACATGGCCTCAGGAAATGCAAGACCTCCACAGTTTTGGAAATGCAACATTTTGCAGCATTCTCAAGAAATATGAGGCCACATTACAACTTGTTAAAGACACCACTGTGACAGAATGGATGCGCTTAAAGCAGGCAGGAAAACGCCTGGGAGCCTCTTCTGTGTATGACTTGGTCCAAATAGTAAATACAAGTAACCCAGATGCTTACTCCAACATCAACAAGATGGTTAAGCTGTCTCTTACGCTGCCTTTAAGCAGTGCAGCTTGTGAGAGGGGATTCTCACATCTCAACATAATTAAAACCAAGTACAGATCTCGTCTGTCACATGCTCGTCTCACAGCCCTGATGCAGATACACCTGTCAAAGCAGACCACAGAGACATTTGACCCAAAGCAAGCTGTTGACCTGTGGATGGAGACAGCTAATCGGAGGCTCAACCAAGGACAGGGAGGTGCATCTGCAGCATCTTCATCTACCATGCAGGAAGCTGAAGCAGAGGACACTGAAGAGGACAGTGGTCGTGACACTGAGGAGGACAGTGAGGAAGACTGCACTTTATAAGGCCACGCTACATATGGTGTGAGTACCAAACACCATCTTCTGGTACTCATCTGAGTAACTCACTGATAAAGTTATGTGCACCCCTGCCCATAACTGCCGTTTTAGCTGAGGAGGAGCTCTGGGCATTTGAGGGGAACAGCTCTGTGTTGCAATCACCACTCCGGTTCGTTTTTTTTTTTATATAGATAGTGCTCACAAAGGTATAACGATCAAGATTAACTTAAAAATTGCCCGGAGTTCTCCTTTAATGTAGTAAAACTAATATAGTTTGGCTAATGTAGGTGTTCTTATACTGATGTTATAATTGTTTATTTGGGAATGAAGGCAACCGTTAAATCCACTGGCCAGTGTTATTTATTTTTATGACCTTTTTATGTACTTCGTATATAATTTTTTTTTATTAATATTGAGTTAGCTTTTATTTTATATTTTCTGTTTTCATTTTAATAAAAAAAAAAAACACAAAAAACACTACCCTCTATGGATACATTGTGTCACTACTATAAAAGAGCAACATTTATTGTATTTTTGAGATAATTTCTGTAAAATTCTGTTTTAAACTATCAAAACACACAGAATATCCATTTAGACTTGTATTAGAGAAATGCAAAAGCCTGTCTGATAACATGGTGGATAGCAACAGTTGTTAAGGGAGAATTGGCCACTGGCCAGTCATGTTTATGAGGAAGAGTTTAGCAAAGGGTCGGTTGGTTGGATTGTGAAAAGTGAGCATTTGAAACCAGAATAGAGCCAGTGATGGGTGATTTCTTGTCTGTGATCATTTTAGTACATACTAGCATGTTGTACTACATTTAGCATGTCCATAACCATGTTCGTCTCTGTTGCTTCTCTGTCTATAGGTCTGAGAAACAGTAGAGTCTGCATGTTGACATGCATGAGGCTTTGTGGCAAACCCTAAACAATTTCCTGTTTGTAAATTTGCAGTCGTCCCTTCAAAGCGCCGGGGTCGAAGGGTAAAGCATGGGGTCATTGTCAGCGGCAACAGAGGAAGCACCAGCAGCCACGACCTCGGCCTCAGAGAACGAAGAAATGGAGCCAATCAGAACGCGACCCCAATCGGCAGTTCACAGATGTCAAAATAGAGCTGGGTCCCATGCCCTTCGATCCCAAATATTAAAAGAAAAATTTTAGTTCTTTGTAATATTGCTCCTTTTTTGCATTTGTTTTATCTTGGAGGAGATTAAAGAATGCTTTGGATTTTTGCACATGTAAAATACTGTTCTAATGCTGGTTGAATGATTCTAGTGTGTTTCTCTTTCTGCACTACGGTGATGGCAGTGCACTGAAGTTAGAGAATACGAACTGCATTTTTTTAGCAGTTTAGAATTAATTATAGGTATTTTTGAGGCAGATTTATTCTCTGAACTTGTAGAAAAAGTATTTAAATCATTGAAAATTGTTTTGAACGCATAACAAGTGGGTAAATTATTTTAATTCGGGCTAGTAACCAAAAAGCACTTTGTATTGTATAATTTTAAATAATTCCTGACTATGGTTTTCAAAAACAAAACAAAAAAAATTATATTCAAGTTTGCTTAGGACCAAATAACCAATCAAAATAAATTATATTGAAAAAAAGCTCAGATGTTCAGATTTAAAATAATAATTAAAAGATTGCGCATCATTATAAAGGTAACTTTGAAGTGGTCTTGTCACTTGGCTGTGTTATTTGAGCATGCTAATTAGTTGATAGTTCACTATTTCCAAAAAAATTGTTTCACTATTTCTCTTTTTTTGTGTGTGGATATCGGCTAAGTAACATTCCTTGTTTTGAAACAGCTGTAAGATTCACTAGTCATCTGCTCTAATGTAATTGAACACAAATTCACTTAACTGCTTAGTGTTGCACTTAAACTGTAGAATAAAAGTCTTTCTATGCTTCATTGGTAATTGTTTTCCTGCTTTGACATATGCTAAACACAGATCTGGATTTTACACTGGAAAAGTGTTTGTGATTCTGGTATGAAATTGGAGACAATGTAACAAAACAAAAGCAAGTCTTTATATAAGTTTGCAATCGGTTGTACATCTTCAAACTATAAAAATGAATCAATCTTCAGTCCAGATACTCTGGTGTATATTAATATTTTCGATCCCACTCGACCTTCAGGAAAGTGAGTGTGGAATATTTCGGCTTGTTTGGTAAATCTGTTTTCCTCCAGGAATGCTGCAATCTCCTAAAAGAGAAAGAAACAAAATTAGTCTCAAGAAAATTAGTTAAGTACTTAATCAAACCTCTAAAAGGAAGTATTAAACTGTAGGTCCTGCAGCATTTGCGCTCTAAAAAATTTTTTTACTCAAATCACATGAGCAATTGGATTTACAACTTGCAGGGAAGTACCACCTCAGGTTTCTACAGTAAGTGTAAACATCAAGTGATTTAATTTGACTACATTTAATTGCTTTCGATCTTTTACCTTCTGCAGGAAGTCAAACAGCACTATATGTGATGGTAACGTCGACTGAGATGGAAAAGATGTTCTGAGCCAGTGAAGAGGGTTGGAGAAGAACACGGCTGCTTCATCCATATACTCCTCATTTCCTGTAAGATCAGGTGGACACTCCAGGAAACGCAGTTTGAGGGGACAATGCAGGTGACTAGAAAACACAAAGGGAACCATGATGTCACATCATCTTTTTGCTTTAACCCTATGAAGCCTACTGTATCGTATTTGATATGTAATTTCTAAGGCCTCTAAATGATCAACATGATCAAAACTGCTGAAAAATTTTTTTTGCACAAAATCTACTTCACACCTTCTGTCATGTGATTGATTTTTTTTTTTTTTTAGTAAGTTAATGCCTTTTAGTATAATTGCAAAATCATATACACTTTCTGGACTGAAACAACTTAGGTTTACTTGATTATCCATACACTTTTTTTTATCATGTTGAAAATTGAGTATCAAATATGATACATCAGGGCTAAGAGGAATGTTTATTTGTTCACCCCTTAAACATCATTGTATTGCTTTGCATTATGTTTTAAAACTACAGAGATTTGATCATAAACATTAAATAACATTACATATTATCTGGAGATATTGAGCGAGAACTGATATTTAAATGCATTTTATGCAAGTTGTTGCTATACTGTTATAAAGATCTCACTGATTTACATTACAAGCTATCAGAATTTCATCTTACTTTTTGGTCATATAAATATCAGCAACTGCACCAAATTGCAAATGTTTGCTCAGTTTGGACCTGAATAAAATGTGTGTTTTCCTCCATATTTAAACTACATCATACTATAAGAGCCATAAAAGCTTGAAACATTATGTTTTCTAACATGTTTGTGTTCTGAATATGCAGATGCTCACCTGTACAGTGGTGTGGAGTGACAGGGCATGAGGAACAGCAGCTCAGTTGAGTTCTGCGAGTCGCTGATGTCACACAGTCGTTGCAGGTCATGCATGACATCTAGAGTGCCACGCTGGTGAATTAAACCAGTATATAAGGCAGGACACAGATTGAGCACCAGCAGTGCACCAGCAGCAGTTTTCCTCCACGCTTGTAGCTTCGCTAAAGATATACCTGTCAGTAAGAGCACACAAAAAGCTTCAGAGCAGTTTCAAATCTTCACAAACTGCTAAATACTTGGAAAGAAATACTCACCGCAAAATATCATACAGAATGGCAACACTGGATAAATAAACCGTAACTCCTTGTGTGCGAGAAAACTGCAAAAAGCACATTTCATGAGCTAAATACATAAATACAGTCTCTGAACCAAAACGTAAATGGTTGTCCATGCAGAAGTTGCTGACACAATGCTATGGCATCTTGGCTGGACTCTATATGATATGTTTTCTCTAGATAAGCGTTAAGGATTTTCTTAGGGCACCTGTAAATGGCTGTAGTCCATAAGATGGTTATTAGCAGGATTCTGTGCTTTTTGGTGGCCAGTGAACATCCATGCATGAAGAACGGTAAGTGAGGTCCGATCACGACCAGCAGACCCTGAGTGAAGTACCAGTGCCACGGATGAGCTCCATAAAACTCCGCCACATTGTGCAGCACATTAAACTTCAGGAAGTTCCACTGGACAAAGACCCACTTCAGAAATACAAACACATGATGATATTCTGATGATACATGCAATGCACACTTCGATCTATCCCTGAAAGCCTCATTTTTTCAGTTTCGGTAATTTATTGAAAACACTGTCAAGAACATGTCCGGGTCATATTTCATCCAAAAATAAACTAATTATTATTTTTAATTGAGCACATTTTCCTCCCTAATTCTTGTTATATGTCCAAATGTTTTACTTGTGTTTGTTATTCTCATGATTCCTTACCGTTTTTTGCAATAGCATTATATTCAGTGCAAGAAATATATGTATATACAGTAGATACTTTAGAATTGAAATATATATTTTTTATTATAAAATATTATATTTTACATTTATATATGAAGACCTCCGATGCAAAAGCCTCTAAAAGCCCCTTCTGTCATAAATGAGATAATAATATTGAGTGAATGCTCTCTGCACATGCGTTCATCAAATATTTTCACTTTAAACTCACTAAATCCCAGCCTCAGCCTATTCAGAAATGCTGGTACTTGGGTAGAAACCTATACATAGCAGCCTGATAAAAATGTTAATATTAAACAAAAACTTTAAGATGGACTTAGAGGCTTTTGCATCTGAAGTCTTCATATATCCTTATATCAGACTTCATTATTTTTATGCAAAATGCAGTTCCTTTTGTCATTGTTATTCTTTAACTATTTTAAAAACAGTTTAGTTAATTAAAAAAATTAAGCTGAAATAAGATAAAATACAAAATATTAGATGAAAAACTTAAACATAAATTAGAAATGAAAATAAGTTTTAGTTGAAGTGCTAAAATTACTAAAACTGAAATGAAAGAAAATTAAGTTAAATAGAAACAGTGATAAAAAATGACAAAAGCACATAACAAAATAGCTAAAAGTAAATTGAAAATGAAAATCAAAAAGATTAACTATGTAGCATTTTTATTTATATTATAATAAATAATGTATTAAATTAGTGTATTAAAATTACACTGATTCACGTCTTTTGATTTGGGTTTGAAATATGACATCAGCATGATCTTTACTGACTTAGTGAGCAACACTATCTATTCCTCCAAAACTGGTAGTGTTTGAAATAAAAATCAATACATTTGGTGTCTTGGGCTTTTTGTTCAGTAGAGAAATACACATTATTTTTTCAATCAGAAAGTCTGTAAAAGCAGTAAAAAAAAAATACCTTTCCATAGAACACAGAGTCTATCAGTGTCGAGATGGCCAATGCAAGAGTCCTGCACAAATGATGGAAACATTCATTACCTAACAGATTATTGCTGGTATCCAAACTACAAGTGAAAACAAATGCAACATGTACGCAATGGGAATGCATCGCTGTGTGATGAGCTTCAGCTTGTTCTGTTCCACACAGAAATGATAGAACAGCAGAGGAAGCCAGACGATCAGAGCTGTGGGACGGATGACTACGGCCAAGGACACCAGACACAAATACTTCCAGCTAAAAAGGAGAGAAACAAAAAAGTTTCATCTATGAGTCTCTGAAAGGTTTGTGCAATCACTAGTGTGTAGTAGAGTTGCACGATTCATTGTTAAAAGATTCGCTGTCTATTAAAGGTAGGGTAGGCAATGTTTTTCATTAACACTTTTGTTATTCTGGTTGAGAAACTTTACATTTTGATAGCAAACAATAATAGAAGTGATCTAAATATTATAAAATGTACATAAAGTATATCTTCTGTGCAAGTCTCAGGACCAAACAATGTTCGTCCAATATTATGTCCTACCTCCCTGTCAACGTATGTATTTGCATACCTCCAAATTGTCATGCAGAGATCACACGTCATCAGTGCGTTCCATGCTGAGCGCTGCAAACAAACAGCAGCCACCTTTACAGTTCATCCTGAACCAAAACAACAAGCTTATGCTGCGTTCACGCCAGAACTACTGTAATTAGGAGAGGGCAACCCTAATTACAGACTCGAATTTATGCATTTCTATCAACGCTGATATGAATCTGCAGCAGTCAGGTGGTACAAGTCAGCACTCTTCAAGTTTTTTAGGTTCTTTGAGACATGAGGTGATATAACGCTGTGTCTCGTAGCGCTTTGTGCTGTGCGTGTGCATGTGTTTTGGAGGAGGCGTGGCTTTGGAGATGCTCTTTGGGATAGTAGGATCTCATACTTTCAAAACTAGCTTGCTAGCCTCTCCAAAATTGCCTACCCTACCTTTAAACCTTTGAAAGGTACTATCACAGCGATTCAAATTTGCGTTGGTGCTGCAGACAGAGGGAGCAGTTGTGATATATATAGGTATGAAACAGCCTCACAAATAGTCTTTACAACCACACAGTATCAACATTTTTGACTTACAAACATTCAAATGACCACAGAAGTTCTGGGATATAGGTTTATAGTTCAGATTTAAACACTGATGTCTACAATAGCGATCAAAATAGAGCTTCAAATAAAGATTGTATCCATTACAACGTTACACCAGTAGGTGACGGCAAGTTAATAAAAAATGTATTTATCATTAAATCATCCATTCAAAAGATTCGTTCAAAAATGCTGATTCATCTAGTCTCTATGAGTGACTCATTGAATAATTCATTCAAAAATATATATATTTTTAATCATTCAAATTAAATAAATATTTTTTTAAATAGACTCCAGCAATTAACATTTCATCGAAACCTCTAGAAAAGTACATGTTATTTTGTTTTGGAGAATCGTGATCTCTATATAAAACAAATAAATCATGATTTTCAGTTTATCCAGAATCGTGCAGCTCTAGTGTGTAGATAGGATACTAAATTATGCACCTGTTGTGCATTTTGGAGCCGGGTAACGGGTAAAAGCAAAGTGCCAGGGTGGTCAGAACCGTTTCCATGGTGTTGGTCAGAGTCCGACTGCAGCAGTACCAGGTGAACCATGAACACAGCTGACAGAAACACTAAGAAAACACAGCAAAACTGAGTGGGACGAACACAAAGCATTCAAGCTTAATGCATTGTTTGTGTATCTGCTTGATGATTATCAAGGGAACATCATCTCACTGTCCATTTGGCTACATCTGGGGTTTCCCACTGCAGGACGAGGTGGTACAGCTTCACGTCGGCATATGCAGCCAGCAGTGCCTGGAAAGCACGTGGCAAAAACACCTGCAAAAACAGGTAAACATGTTAAAGGTGGGGTATGTGATTCTCTTTTTTGTCCATTTTTTCAAAATAACTTGAAATTCTATTCCTAACCCACTTACAGCCACTGAGTTAGAAGCACTGAAATGAAAATTAAGCAATTTAATCATCTGTGGAACGGGCAGGACTCGGAAAAACTCCAGCCAATCATTTCCAAGATCACCGAGAATCATTGGACAGTACGTTCGTCAATCAAACGGTCGTACCATACCCCCCTCCCCCCAGCGCGCGTGACCCCCTTCGTGCGCATACTCAAAGCTTGTGACGCATGCGCGTCTCGTTAGTAAAGCCGGTTCCATGATTAGTAGTAAATCGTCATTACAATCTCTTGCACATCTGAGTTTTCTCTCGTGCATGATTACGCGTCCATGTTCTTCGAATGGGTGGAGTCAGGGCCAGCGTTGGAGGAAAGAAGGTAGGACCATTTGAATTGTGTATTTTCAAAATCTGCCGGTCGTTTTCCAAATCCCATACCCCACCTTTAAGGAAACATTACACTTGCTGTCAATATAATACACTGAAGTCTTACCAATAGATATGCTGTGTCATAATTCATCAGATCCAGGAGTTTATACATAAGAGCAAACAGGAGAGGATAAGAGTATCCTCGGATGCCTTCCTTCCATTCCCAGGTCTTGTAGCCATAAGTGAGAAACAGGTTAAGGATTTAATTTACAGTGAATGTTTCTAAAGTATTATTTTCAAACTAAACAACTTTTTTGCAGTTCAGGTCCTAAGCAAGGATATCTGAAGACCATTCGATGGGAAATCTCAAGGGACTGCCAGTACTCATCTGGGACGAAACTGGTCTGAACAAGGAGGCAGTTGAGCAGGCGGAATATGACAGTGAAAACTGAGACACTGATGCCAAAGAATTCTGCAGAAATGACAGTTAGCAGATGCAGATAGTAGAAGCAGGGTCACTGATGGCCAATATAATGCTGATTAATATAATGGATGTTTTACTTCACTTTAGTTTAGTTGTAGCACTATTTCTGTAGATTTGAAAATCATGCTTTTCCCCATTATTGTTGAATCACGGAAGCTACACCAGATATTTTGCCAAGATATCTCTATTTATTATTTTATACTTGTATCAGACAGAGAGAAACAGGCATAGAAGAATAAGGCTACATGAGAGGTGGTCTTCATTCCAGATTTCTCTTTTCCCCATTTCTCTATCCTCTCACCCCATCATGCCAGCTGTAATGCTTTCTCTGTGTTTCTCCTCCCTCATCCCCTCATGCCTCTATGTTTCTCCTTCCTTTCACCCCGTCATGCCTTTACGTTTCTCTGAGTCAGTACAGTGAGGATTGAGCTTATATACACCACCGAGCAACTTTCAACTTCCTTGTAAGGTAGAAAAGCATGTTGCTTATGTTTAAAAATGGAACGTATACCTCATGCTTACACATGGTACAATCCACTTTCCATATTAAGAAACTATTCCTCGGTGTATACATACGTGGTACATTTGCATCAGTTGAAAAACATTCCTTTCCTTGTAAAGAACACAACAACTGTACACATTCACAGTATGCACTGCACACATATCTCTAAAGCCCCCTTTCACACAGCGCGTTGATCCCGGGAAATTGCCGGGAATTTGCCAGAACGCCTTCTGTGTGAACGCAAACAAGACCCGGGATTGATGCCGGGATCAATGCCGGGTTGGGGACCTAGTAACATTGCCGGGATCAGTCCCGGAACGCGCACTGTGTGAACAAAAGCCGTAATCAATGCCGTGTTGTAATGAGGACGCTAGTGAAACAGTACGTAATGCGCTAGTTTATGATCGAATCAGAGAAATAAAATGCACAAGCGTAGTTTCGTAGGGCGTAGAGAGAAAGAAATCGCAGCTCAAAAGCAAACTTAAGATGCTGCTTTGACATTACATGTCACATCGATGTCACATGTCTTTACGGGATTTTTACGTGTTGTGTGTGAACGCACTCTGATTCCGGAAAATCACTGGCAGTGTGAATGAACCAAAATCAAACGAACCCGGGTCAAATCCCGGGTCACTTTATCCGTGTATTTTCCGGAATCTCTGTGTGAAAGGGGCTTAAGCAAAATATATAACTCTCCCAGCTCCCCTCCCTGTGGTCTAAAATATGATCCTTAAACACGTGTCCATGCAATCTATAGTCTGCATTTTAAACTTCATAGGATAATACAACTGATTATGAATACTAATAAAAAATGATAATACAGATACATAATATTAAATAATGAGGGGGGTTGGTCTTGGGGTGGCTGTGGATTGGCCTCACACATTTCTGAGCGCTTTATTAAACAGAAATTTGCTGTTGGTGTATTAACCTAATGGTCGCCAGATTGTTTATCTAAATAGACCTATGTTGTTAAAATTTACTGTTTACCAGGTTTTTGGTAATTTTCTTGATTTATTTTTTTTTATTCTTTTTTAAATGAAAACTAACATCATAAAGTATGATATTTGTTTTACTTTGAGCAATTATGGAGCTATAATTGACTCTTCTTAGGAGCATATAAAACAAAAAATCTCCTTGGAAAAAATGAAATGTAATATTGTAGTAGTTATAAACAAACATATTTTAGTACAGATTAGTTTGAGGGCAGCAATTGTATTCATAATGTCAAAATAAAACCGACGTAATGTTACTTGAAGGCATTATAGCCTACTATTCCTGCCAAACTTCCATGGTTGCGGTTAGTGTTACTACAGTAAATCCATGGTGAATGTTGCTGATCTGTGGACAATGGATAGTAATTCTTGGCACAATGTTTCTTTCTGGTTTCCACATCAGTGCTGTTTGATCCGTTAATAACGGAGAAATGTGAATGTTTCTCACTAGATTTCGCAGCGATGTTATTACTTCTGTGGCAAATTCAAATTCTTCCTTTTAGGGCTGACTTCTAATAGTCAAGGATTCGACGATTCGATTCGGAGAGGTCTGATTCGACTATGAACCTCATAGTCGAATAGTAGGGAAGTGTTATGTAACCAATAGGGTTGTGACGCTTATTATATAACGTGAGACCGACGGTTATAGTTGATCACCGTCATTAGAACTCTATAACCGCCAAAACCGTGCTATTAAAATATTTTTACAAACATTGTTTATCATAGAGAATGTTTAAATACTAATATCATCTTACGAGGGAAACGGAGGCGGAGTTAGTGGTGCTTCGGAAGCTGAGTGCTGGAGATGATTCGGGAGGGAGGGGTCTGTGCACCTTTACCGATCAGAGCGCGCGCTGACACGGAGTAAAGCCTTGTTTATACCAGACGCGTCCGCACAAGAGCGAAGGTGCGCGCGGCAAAAAATGACGCGTTGGATGCGCAAGACCCCATTTCGCTTGGCTGTGTGCACGGCTTTTTTTTTTTTGTAACAGCGCGCGCGACGCCGCATCCGAGGATGAACGACTTCAAGCCGAATCTGCTCGAGCATGTAGGCTACGTCTCACCGCACCGGCACGCAGTTTGCGCGTCTAAATTGCAAAGTTCATTGCAAAGTTTTTTTTTGTTAAGGTTTTGTTTACTGTGTGTGATTTATTTAAAACAAAGCACATTCATTGCAACGTTTTTTTTTTTAAGGATTCATTTAATGGAAAACACATTCACTTTTTCTCTTGCTGTTCATTTTAAATAAACGTAGAGCGAGTTGTCCTATAACAGACGAACAGTTATTCAACCGAACGTCTGCTATCTAAAAAAAAAAAAAAAAAAAAAAAAAAAAAGGTTCGACTACCACGCGATTGACGTAAATGACCCAATTGGCCGAGAAAACGTAGATATTAATATATAGATATTAAGACAAATATATTTAATTGTCTTAATAATATACTTCAATATCTTTAGCATTATTATCTCAAAATGTAATTCCTTTTTCATGTGTGTGTGTGTGTGTGTGTGTGTGTGTGTGTGTGTGTGTGTGTGTGTGTGTGTGTGTGTGTGTGTGAACGATCTATGTACGATTTATGGAAAGCAATATTCATGTAGCCTAGTTCCCAGAATCCTGCCAATTTATGTTAATTTAATGAAATGGTTATTATCTATTATACGATTTTCTTCCCATTAAAATACATTTGGCTGTAAAGTGAGTCTAAACCCTAGGTTCAGGACTCTCACCAAGTGTTTGAGGTCTCCTGTCATCTGTGCTGTACAGAATGGAGCTCCTCTTCCTCAGTCTCACTGATTCACATGAGGATTGGTTCTGTTTGAAGCGCTCTCGAATCTTTTCCATGTCTCCACATCAACCTCAAATGGGCTTCAATGTTCAGCATTTTAACTCCGACTGTAAATGTTCATTTTCTGGCGCTTTCACTGAGTGTTTTCTGCCTTAAATTTGGAAACTAGATTCATTTCCGTGTTTGGTTCATGTTGTCCCATAGAAATATATACATAGATGCCTCATTAGCGGCCGTTTCATCAATACTCGTCAGCCATATTGGAGCGGTCGTGAACAATCGACTGAGCGATTGCAATCGTAGTTAGACCAGTTAGACGCATATGCATATATATTATGAAATAGACTCCAGCAGAAGATTTTGCTAAACTAACACAATACAACAAGACGATGACATCAGCAGACACGGCATTAAAAAGTTACCATAGTTAAAGAAAAACATTAAAGGTACCTCAACAAAAAACGAGTGTAGCCTACTGTTGTTTTAATACTTATAAAAACACAAACCAAGACATTCTCACGTGTAAAAAGGTTATCCCATTTCTTCGGGAATTTAAATCTCGACGGTTTCACAACCAGACTCAGTGCTATCATGTTGTGGCATTATTGATTCTTACTGTGAGTGACGGCACGCTGACCGTTGCAAGATGGCGGGCGCATCTACGTGTCTGGAGCGGTGCAATGTGGTTTCTACGTATACATCTATGATGGCGACTGTCCCACATTACATCATGAATATATAATAAGGACATAAATGCAGGCTTTGTAATGCTTAATGTGTAATGTTTATAATAATTTTATGTTCATTTACATATGTTTCGTGGCCTATTAAATAGGTCCTGAAACGTTATTATGAATGTATTTTGAAAAAAAGGCGGAAATGTACATTTCGCATTTGGCCTGCGTGAGTTTCCGTAGTCGCTCGTTCGTCCTTGTCTTACATGTGTTTTAACCCTCCCTTTTTTTTACTGTCTATGTCTATGAAAACATCAAGGTGAGTAAGAAAACAGTAATTAACGTTAGACATTAGAGAATTAGACGTGGTATAGAATGTTATCGCAGTGTCCCTGCGTAAGCTAACGTTATATGTGAATTGTAATCTACAATACATGCTGATGCACTGTAATGTACAGATTGTACCAATTATATATAATTAATGCATACGCAAAATACTATAAAAAGCAGCTAACAGAAGTTAGTTTTTAATGAATTTTCTTTTCAGGAGTGGGATTTTTTGCGGCTCTAATGGGTTGTGTTCCTTCATAAAATAAGATCATGTTTGGAAGACGGATTCCCTTTAATCAGATAGCAGTTGCTACTCTGGTTGGAGTAGTGGGAGGTGTGTATATATACAGGCCTATATTTGAGGCACCCAGAAAACCTCTAGCTGCACCAGATCGAGACCTCAAACCAGACTCAGAGGAGCAGAGAGCGGAAGCTACCCAACAAGAAGTACAAGCAAATGCATCTGCAACCAAAGACTGATGTTGAACAAGAGTTTGTGTGAGAATTTGAATGTTAAATGCTTGTTATATACTTTGTAAATGACCACTTTGTAAATTAGGTTGTAAATAAAATGCCTTATTGTCACTGCAAATAAGCAACAACAAAAAACAAAAAAATCTACACCATTCTGTTCATTTATGGATGCACTGTCTGTATACTGTATTGACAGTAAATTTGTTTAGATAAATTATGGCTTTCTCCCATTTGCAATAAAACTAGCAAAGTTGCATGTACCAAATACAATAGTATTTTATATACAATAGTACAGCTAGCATATAATGTATAATTAAGTTTAAAGGGATAGTTTACCCAAAATTAAAATTCTGTCATTTATTTTTACATTTGTTTACAGGGGCAGTACAGTGTACATTAATAAACATACGTAGATGTAAATGTGCCCAAATTAGCCAAAAAGGCAATTTTTCATCTGTTGACCCTTGACAGAATGTTTAAGAAGTCACCCTAAAAAACAAATTATCCTATATTAATACACACAAGAGAAAAAAACATTAACATTATCAAAAAAGAAGTACATGATTCCATGTGGAAATCATGCTAAAATACAGAAATTTTTGTCTAAACATATGTTGTTTTACATAAGAGGTAAGGAAAATGTACTTGCCCACAATTTGTTCCAAACATGTATGTATTTCTTTGTTATGTGGAATGTAAATGATTTTGAAGAATGTTGTATGGCACCACTGACTTCCATAGTTTTTTTGTTTTTTTTTCATACTATGGGAGTCAGTGGTGCCCCACAACTGTTTGGTTGCTGACATTCTTCAAAATATCTTCCTTTGTGCTCAGCAGAAGAAATAAATTCATACATGTTTGGAACAACTTGAGCTGGAGTAAATGATGACAATTTTCATTTTTGGGTGAACTATCCCTTTAAATGCAACCCTTTAAAATGTCAAAGCAGCAACAAGTTTTCATCTACTGGAGTTGAGAGCATAAGCCTGGCAGAATTTACTAAATATTCATTTAAAAAATAAAGATTTTTTTTTATTTATAAAATAATGGTAATAAAATTAACAAATAAAGAGGAATAATATATTACAAAATGTGTAAACATTCACAGATAGAAGGTACCTTTACATCATACCACCAGATGTCGCTACACACACTTACGGCCCTGAAAGAGTTCCTCTCTTGTTGCACTATTTGTGCGTAGTTTAAACATTATTTTAAATGCAAAAACCAAAGCCTGTCAAGTGTTAAATCAATTTAAGGATCAGAAAGTGTTTTTTGTGTTCTTAACAGAAGAAGTGGCGCAAACGAACGCATCCTACAATGGCGAAGGCTTGGCTTATGAATATTTAGAACGCAAGTGACGGTCGTCCGATAGTACTTCATGATTGGCTGATTTTATGGTAGAGGCTGGGCTCATAATAATATTAATGACTTTATTTAATGGGGTGGTCGTTCAAGGCTCCAGGAAGGTCTCAACGTCAGCACTTACCCAATTAATAATTATGAGCTAAACGGATTGGCGCTGCTGCACGGGAAGTATTGCGTCACTGAACGGCCGCGTACACACGCACTGGTACTTCATGTAGGTGTGGGAGCAACTTTAGGAAACAAAGTGTCCATCGCTTCAAAAGTATCACACGTTTTGTACTTGTTCTCCGTTGATTTAATATTTTCGAAAGAGCTTTTAAAATCCAACGAGATCAACAGACGTTTGGGTCACTGTTCTGGTAAGTGCATGTAATAGTTTTTATCTCTTCAAAGGATGATAATAACAGTTTGACAATGTCTTGTCAACACGTTTATTTTAAAGTCTTACAATTTGGCCTTTTGATAATGTATTTTGTATAGACTAAACAGACACGCAATATCTAATGATGATTGCACCTATAGACGTCTTACATATTGTGTCCTGACTCCTGACTAGTGACATTAGTCGTAATAATGAGTGTTTAGTGATAGACAGCTGCCGTTCATGGGTATGAGTTAAATGTACACACATGTGGTTCTATCCTGGATCAGATGTAGTCATCTCAAACACACATGATGCATATGATTATGATCTAAAATTATAATCTGGTCAGAGAGGAAGAATTGTCCTGGGAATTTACCTGCCTCACTTGGGGAAATGCACTTCTTCACTCCCATATCAGGTTACCTGTCAGGAATGTTTGGTTTAGGGATCATTTTTCCTTCTGAATGATCGATTTCCCTTTCTTCCTTGCTTAACTTTAGAAATACTCTTAAGTAACTGTAAGGCATATGTTTGTGACTCAGAATTGATCTATTATGTGTGGATTGATTTACCATGATCACAGTGGTATTCTGAATTTGTCACCCTTTATTGTAACAGAGTAAAAGTTGAAGTTTGAGACTTCAAGGAATATTTCACCCTCCAAAATTAACATTTCACATCCTGATGTCATTCCAAATCTGCTATTTTCTTCCTTCCCTTTTTTACTTGCAAAATGTCCAGTTTTTAGTTAATATTATGCAGTAAAAGTTAATGGTAAGTTCAATGATGTTTGGTCACCAGACATATTCAAGAACCAATTACATTGATGCCACTTACATCAGACTTGAGACATCTTAATGCACCATATTTGAATGTTTGCAAATTTGAGAACTACAGCAGAAGGGACACTTTTCAATAAATATTGAATATAGACTTAAATATCAGCAGGTTCCACACACAAATCTCTCATATAACTTACGAAGACTTGGAATATAGTACATAAATCATATGGACTACTGTATTTTTAGAGCTTGACAACCCCGTTCAGTTTTATTGCATGTTGTCAGAATATTCTGCTTTGTTTTGTGTAGCATGGAAAAACATTTGGAATGTGGAACACGAAAGTGAGATTTTTGGTTGTATTATTCCTTTAAGCGTCTCAAAAGATTCATCTATCTATCCTCAGAAGAACTTCCCACAAAGTTCAAATCATTTAAACTGGCTTAATGTTTTTTCCCTCTGTTCTAGAGAAAGCAGATGAAATGAACATTGGCTTGTGTGTATGCGTGTGTTTTTTTTAAGCGGGGTCTTGGCAGGGTTGGGAATTGAGGGTCACATGACAGGATGCCAAGAGCACATGAGCACCAGCTGATGGTTATTAGATAAGCCTGATGTTAAAACTTACAGTTCACAAAACACCAAACAGAGCCTTTATATAAGGCATGGCAAAAATCACTCGGGACACTTCTACCCAATAGCAAAATTGATACATTTCTTTATTTAGTTAATGAAGATGTTTTCAGCCAATTGGACACATATTTAAGCCTGTAATGTAATTTCAGATAGCTCTATTGGTATTAGTACAATTTGCATCACTATTGCTTGTCTAAGTATTAGAGTTGAGCTTTTGTGCCGTCCTGCAGCACTTGTGTTTCAGACATGAATGATTTCTCAAATCATGTGTGTTGTTGAAGAGAGCGTACTGCGTTTACTTTACTGGACTATAAAACAGGTGAAAAAATCCCACAGACACACATAGAAGGAGGGACCCGAGCCATATGGTGCATTTAAGTCCTCCACCTGGGAAGGTTGTGTTTACAAATTGGGAAGTAGTATTTATGACGTGTGTTCAAATAACTGGTTGGAGCAAGTTGGTGGCGGTGTACATTTTCTACAAAAAGAGCATGATTTTTTTAAACTCTCTCTTTTTTTAACTTTGCTTTTTATGTTTTTATTCAAATTATGAAGGTGCTGTGAAAAGTTATATTGTACCGTAATTGTACAATACTATCGTATTTTGATAACGCTTTACTCTAAGGTTCCATTAGTTAACATTAGTTAATGCATTAACTAACATTAACGTTAAAGATAATAAATACTCATTATTAGTTAGTCAACAATACAAGGCCCATTAAATAAAAATAACAGATACACCTTTTGATTTTAATATTGTATTTAATAAATACTTAAAATAATATTTAACTAAGATTAATAAATGCTTTAGAAGTACTTTTCATTGTTAGTTTATGTTAACTAATGTTAACAAATGGACCCTTATTGTGAAGTGTTACTGACATGCCTTCACCTTGAGACTTCAGAAAATCCAGAGTTTCCGCTTAATTCTGACTTTGTGGTGTTGTTTGTGTGCTTTAGACTTGTTAATACGATATTTCTGACATGACTTCAACGCAGACAGAAAGAAACCATCCAGAACATCCTAGATTTAACTTAACTAAACTAGTTAACTAAACTAGTTAACTTAACTAGTTAACTTAAGTAGTTCACAAGATTCATCTTCTAAAACTGAAAGGTTATAGTTAAAATGTGATTGTAGTTGTTTTGGAATGACTACCAGGCCAAAGAAAATGCCACCTTGTTATATTTCTTGCTTCAGGTCAAAGGTTATGAGCTTCTGTAGGTCTGCATAGTTATTTTGTCTTTCACACGTACAGCTTGAAAAGAGGGAAGTGGACAATAAAAAAAAATAGCCAACTTGTCAGAGCTTGACTGTCGGTGAAGAAACTCTGGTGTGAAATGCAGAAGAGTTTTCTGTTCCTGGATCGGCGTCTCTCTCCGCTAGCGCTGGCGTGCCGCCCAGGGTGGTACTCTGCTGGGAATGTTTGATAAAAGCCTCCGTCTCTGTTTCTCCTGTTCTTTATCCAGGCTTTCATCAGGGCTGTTTTGGTTGGACGGGAAGCACAACTCACACTCAGGCATTTAGCTGAGCTGTTGCACAAGGCCAGTGATTGTTTAAGCACTTGTGCTGTGTAGTTGTGTCTAACTGAAAAGAAAGCATCTGTCGGTCTTCTGAAGTTACTGTAGTGTGAAGTGAACATCACAAACATGTCAGATGATGCAGCCGAACACTCACCATTGTGTCTAGAACTGATTCTACGGGGTTTGTGTGTTCATGCTTGTTTAGCACATAAAGATAAGGTTGTTTTTGCAAATCGCTGCACTTTCCAGACAGTGAACTTTTTTTCTAACCATAATTTGTCTGTTTTTCTGTAAGCTGCAGTATGCAAAAAAAAAAAACACAGTTGCAGATTTTAATGTGATCCTTCTAAGTAAGAGTCTTAAAGTTGCAGATTTGTCCTCATAATAGTGATTCTGTGCTTGTTTACAAGCACTGTGGAGCTAAGAAGATCATGTAGAATCAAGTGACTGTTTTATCCATCAGCTTCCATGTTAACTGTAGTGATGGTCTCATTGAAACATGGTCTCATTTTTGTGTAAATCATTTGTAAGGCCGGTCTTAATTTTTTTTTAAATTGTTGGTTGGTACAAAATAAATGTACACCTTCTCATTGCCATGCATAAATGGTGCATACAACATCTGAATGCTTTGTTCTTTTAGGCAAAATGATTTCACTGCATTTTGATATCACCGGTTTTTTTTGCAAGATCTTTTGCCTTTATAGGTAATCTTAAATTCATAAGCCCATATAGGTTAACCAGAGGTGTTTTAGGAAGCGGTTTCAACTTGAACTCTGATGAACCCTCAGGTAATACTAGTGCTTGTTAGATAAGTTTGGATGGGTGCTTGTGTTGTTGTTGATGTTTTTGTTGTTGTTTTTGTCGCTGAGAGTTTACAAAAGTTTAGGGTTGTTACAAGTCTTCTAAAGTTTTTGAAAGGAAGTCTCTATTGCTCACCAGGGCTGCATTTATTTGATCAAAAATGGTAAAAGTAGTAATATAATTAAATATTAAAGTAACTCTTTTCTATATTAATATAGTTTAAAATGTAATTTATTCCTGTGATGCAAAGCTGAATTTTCAGCATCATTACTCCAGTCTTCTTTAGTGTCACACGATCCCTCAGAAATCATTATTAGGCTTAGGCCTATATGCTGATTTGCTAAATCAGTATATTAGAATGATTTCACGATTCTTGAATGATTAAATTGAAACATTTATTATCAATGTTTTTTTTATTTATATAAATATATACACACACTCATACTTGCCAGTTTATTAGCTACTGTACACATTGCTAGTACTGGGTTGGACCCTATTTTGCATTCAGAATAGCCTTAATTCTTCGTGGCATAGATTCAACAAGGTGCTGGAAACATTCCCCAGAGATTATGGTCCATATTGACCTGATAACATTACACAGTTGCTGCAGATTTGTCGGCTGCACATCCATGAAACAAATCTCCCTGTCCACCACATCCCAAAGGTGCTTGGATTGAGATCTGGTGACTGTGGGGGCTATTTGAGTATAGTGAACTCATTGTCATGTTCAAGATCCCAGTTCGAGATGATTTGAGTTTGTGACATGGCATGTTATATATAGGCAATAGACTTATTCAGTGCAGCGCCATGACATGTATGAAACCCAGGCTATGAGAGATAGATTTACCATGTTTCCAATACCATCCTCTTTAAAAAGCTCTATAAAAAAAAAGCTCTCCTAAATCACTTATAATTTTTCACAGCTCATATTGTCGGGAGTTTTTTTATCTACTGAAATTTCCTGGAAAGATATTTTTATAGTCTTTCGTCAGCAGAGCAATCCAAAAACCCACTGAAGGGTTTTTGGTGTAACCCTTATGTCTCACAACATAACGGCATACAACGCGGGTATGTCTCACAGCCTCACTGTCATTCCTGTCAAAAATCAAATATGGTGCTGCTGTGAATAAGGTCTATAGGGCCTGAATTTAGCCACTGGATCGCGGGTATTGCACATAATTTCACACATTTGTGCAGATTTCATGACTATAAAGGTGGTATTCCTGAATGCATGCACTATAGCATACGAAATGCCTAAATTAATGCACAAAGATTATCAGAGCAAATCAGTTAAAAACCTTTCTGGGACACATCAGTTCTCAAATGGTGAGAGTGATTCAGCAGTAGGCTATACCATGTTGCATGCTGAAACGAAGACTTTCGTTTCAGTCCCAGTCGGGCCAGTGTTGCATCGTCACTAAAGGTTTTTTTTTGTGTGTAATTTAAAGTTGTAATTTATTTGTTAGCCTAAATTATGCAAGGGCGAATTCCCCCACATTTATGGAAAGATATCAATGAAGTAGCTTGAAAATAATATCTCCCGTGACATTAAATTTATCTCAGGCATTTAGTGTTGACAGCTGGTTAATTCGCTAGAGAAATGAACTTTAGAGAGAAGCATTTCGTATATGCACTATATTAGCTTAGACATTATACTTAACCTGTTAGTAATGTCCTGATTAAATAAATGTGTCATGAAAACAAGTTAGGACATCCAATTTGTAAATTATTATATTTTAAAAATTAATTAGAGTAGGAAATTAACTTTATAATTAGATTTAGCCTTGAAGTTAATGCAAAACCTGCCTTATGTGCAATTTACAAGTATTTTTTATTTGAGAGTTTTTTTTTATTATTATTATCTAAAATCTATTATCTTTTATCTTTATTATCTAAAAGTAAATAGCAACTGAATTTAATAATTTGGGCTCTGTTCTTAATTGTAACCTTTAATATTAAAGTAATGTGCAAGAATGGGCTCCCTATATAGTTACAGCATATTTAAACACAGAGACACATTTGTTAAAGAAAAATCTGGTTTAATAAAAAATAACCAATTTTATGTTTAGTTCCCCACCCCGGTGTACCGAAATGTGACTTCAAAACCGAGGTACATACCGAACCGTTATGTTTGTGTACCTTTACACCTCTAAAATACAGTTGTAATCGAAATTATTCAACCTCCATTCCAAATCAGGTTTATTGGAAAAATGTACAGACTTCAAGATGGTTGCAATGAACAAATCAAACAAAAGTACCGGTAATTGAAATAGCTCAACACAAATGTTTCAAGTGATTTCCCCAAATTCAACTGAAAATGGAAGGTTTAATGACTTCTGCAGTCTCAAAATTATTCAATCCCCTGAATTGAATCCCTCCCAACAGCACAAATCTGCAAAACAGTTGTGGTCTCAAGCACACCTGATGTAGGCCTAACTAATCAAGGGCTTCTTTAGTTGCTCCAGGTGTGCTTGAGCTAGAACATATGAAGTACCTGAGCAGGGTAGCGTTTCCCAAAAGCATCGTTAGCCAACTAAGTTCCGTCGTTATCAGCATAGTTCAACGAGTCAGTGTTTCCCGAAATCATAGTTCTAACGAAGATGCGCAAACAGCATCGCAAAGTTGTGTGGTTGGAACGACAGATCTCAACCTGTGGTAACTTAGAAACATGCGGTAGTTTCTTGTTTGCTTGACATGTGGACTCAATTAATCCTTATCTTGAGCCAAATAAGCAAGCTGACATTTAGAATACATACAAATGTCATTTACGTCTTTTAGTTTGTCAAGAGATTTAAAGCACCTTTTTTGAAGAGTGCGTACGTGTGCTTTAGTACGTAAGAACAAGCCAATGATTGAATCTGGAAATAAAGCAAAATAACTAAGAAAAATGAGACGTAGTCCTCAGTTGTCATGTCCGTAATTTATAGCAAAACATCTGGCATTTATTCGATCTCAAACAGATTCATTAAGTAGTTATTACTCCACCACTTGCGTGACATCATTAACCAACATGGTTGAACGACCAATTTGCAACAATACGGTTTCGGGAAACAGTTGTGACTAGCTAGTTGATTTCTTCAACAATGCATCGTACTATGGTTGTAAAGTAGCGAGTTACGTCGTTGTATGGGAAATGCACCCCTGGCTAGGTTTGTTGAGTGTCATGTTTGACTGCATGCTAGAAATATGGCTAAGTCCAAAAGAATGGTCCAAAAAGTTAGCAAGTCAAAGAAACACCTGTGCAGTTCTCTGATCAGCCAGAAAGATGAACCCAAGAAAAGTCTTCTGTGGTCTCGCTGGATGGATCCGATTGCTTGGGTCAGCCTCAGACGTTAAGCAGCTTATGTTCAGGATGGTTTTTAGCCCTGCCTCGTGAAATAATGTGGTCATTTGTTCGAGTTTTTATGTTCTTTCTGCAGTCATATGATCCGCTTTAATGCAGTCTGAGGAACCCCCACTGAACATTCTCACAGCTACAGCTAAGCCATTCTCCGCATGCTTTTCTCTCCTCAGTTGTGTTTGCGGACATGACAAGACAAGGTGTGCATCAAGACATTATGAAATCCTAGGGCTGTTGAAACAGGAACAGGTTTTACGCACTCAAGATGAGTCTCATTTTGAAGGCTGCGTCCTCCTGGGGTCGCATTTGTCGGCCGCATACATCATATAGAACAGAACAGTAACTATTACAAAATTGGCTGTTATTTCTAGTGAAGCGTAAATTGTTGTCATTTTTTTAAGACTTTTGAATGTAGTCGTTTGTTTACTGAAATGAAGCAGCCTCAAGTATGTATGCGGCCAACAAAGCGACCTCCAGAGGACACAGTTTTTAATATCAGACACAGCTTCATTATTTTTATTCAAGCTTACACATGACATCATTTCACAAAGGAAGAATGTTCATTGATCATGTGAGAAAATATATTGATGTGCTGTAAAAGCTTACTGTAATTTTCAGGGCTTTTTTTTTTTTTGCAAAATGTTGAGGTAATGTAAAACTTAAAGTAAATTAAGTAAGTGACCAGATCAAAGTTCTGCAGTTTATGTCGAATTGTTCACATTATGAGAGCATATGAAGAGACTTAACAAGCTCTCATCATAGAAGGTCTTGTGATTCCAATGTCACATTAAACCTACATTACCAAGCATTGAAATATTTTACTGTCGGATAAAAAATAGAGCATGACAATTTTAAAGACTAAAGTGACGGATAATGATTGTCTCTAGTGTTAAATACCACCATGGGTTATGAAACAACTTTTAACAGAATGATGCCTCTGTATTGTAATTCTAAGGCGCTCGATTAACAGTGTTAAGAACTTGAGTTAACAAATGTGAGTGGAAATAAAAGCTGTTGTGTAGATGCATTCAAGTGTAAGAAGGTGTTTTTTCCTCATTTAATCTCCAGGATTTCAGCATTTATGGCCTCTCATGACCAATAACAAATAAAATGGGTTTTAGAGGCATATTTGCTGTTCTAAAACAGATAAATCAGAAAATGGGTCAAATTCAACAGTTTGAACATGGAGCTGCATTGAGATCCCCATATCTATGGCCTTGAAAAGGAAGATTTCAAAAGGAAAGTTTATTAAGAATGAGAATCTAGAAGGATATTAAGATATATTCAATACTTTGAGTTACAAACATGCAATTGTGTTGATAGAAGAGGGCTTCAGATATTTCTCTTTAAAAGGAAAAAGTTTGCATGCCTGTAAATGAAGATATCTTAATATCCTTTTTAAAAAAAACACAAGTGCTTTTTGTCATCTTTGAACTGTCACTGTTGGCATATAGGCCTAATGCAACAAAGATTACTAAAGTCATCATATTTTAAAATATAAAATAAAATAAAATAATGATGCTGCCATCTTTCTAAAGTCATTTTTACACCCCTCTAATTTGGCTCCAAATCTCAGGTGAAAATTGTAATTTTGACCCCCCCTCTACAAAATAGTGGATTAGTGGACTCTGTGACATTTAAAATTTTGGCATTTATCACAATTTCTGTATATCTTTGTATAGAAAAAATATTAACATAATCAAAATTTGAGCTGGGGTAGTTTACGAAATTTGGTTGATTTGACATGGAATGACCCCTAACCATAACCAAAGTTGCATTTATCAAACATACAGTAAAAACAGTAGTTGTGAAATGTTATTTGCAATTTAAAATAACCGTTGTCTACTGTAATATATTTTGAAATGTAACTTATTCCTGTGATGCAATTACTCCAGTCTTTAGTGTCACATGATCTTTAGGATATCATTATAATATGCTGATTTGCTGCTCAAGAGACATTTCTGATTATTATCAATGTTGAAAAGAGTTATTTTTGGGGAAACTGTGATGCATTTTTTCAAGATTCTTCGATGAATAGGAAGTTCAAAAGAACAGCATTTTTTTTAAATAGAAACTTTTGTAACATTATAAATGTCTTACTTTGAATCAATTTAATGCTCATTGCTGAATAAAAGTGTTCATTTCTTTCAAAACAAATCTTACTGACCCCAAACCTTTGAATGGCATTGTATATCAATGATACTACAATAACACTGGTCTGTGTTTGTCCATCACAGGTCCTCACTCAGCTCTCAGTATGTCCGATGGGGACTATGATTACCTCATCAAGTTCCTCGCACTGGGGGACTCTGGGGTGGGAAAGACCAGCTTCCTTTATCAGTACACAGACAGCAAATTCAACTCCAAATTCATCACCACAGTGGGAATAGACTTTAGAGAGAAACGTGTGGTGAGTATTTTTATTACTAGAACTAATATGACATTGACATTTTCATAGTTGTATTGATGTTTCTTATACTCCTTTTGATGTGTATATGCATGCATTGCTATTTATATGTTGACATTTCAACTTATTTAGCTTTGAGTATTCGGCTATGTGATATATTTATAGTTCTATGCAAATGAGATGCCTTTATCAGGTCTCATTGGTTTAGATGTTTCCTGCTTGATTTGTAATGGAGGTTTAGTGTTTTGGAGTCCCAGCCGGGATTAACTGGACTGTAAAATCCCATCGTCCTGTTCAGCTCTGCACATGGAATCTTGCCCAGAGGTTAAAAACAGCAATTCATGTGTAAATCGCAGCCTCAGGTGAAGGGAGATAAACACAGGTTCGTCTGAACACAGTCATGAATACTAGATGCAGAAAAAACACATGCAAAACACTGCACGCCTACGAAAGCAAACAGACATTCTCTGAGGAATTATGCTTTTCCTGAATGCAATACGATGCCTAAGGCAGCTTAATTTGTTGGGAACACGCTACGACAAGAGGCAGTCCACATAATTCACATGATACACACCTTAAAATATGCGACCCTGGACCACAAAACCAATCTTATGGGTCAATTTCGTTTAATTGAGACTTGTACATAATCTGAAACCTGAATAAATAAGCTTTCCATTGATGTATGGTTTGTTAGGATAGGACAATACTTGGCCAAGATACAACTATTTGAAAAACAGGAATCTGAGGGTGCAAAATCGAAATATTGAGAAAATCGCCTTCAAAGGTTTCCATTTCTGTTGGCGATTGCTGCATCCACTCACAAAATACATTTTTGATATATTTAAGGTAGGAAATTAACAAAATAATCTTCATGCATCATGATCTTTACTTAAAATCCTGATGATTTTTGGCATAAAAGAAAAATCGATAATGTTGACCCATACAGGGCTTTGTTGGCTATTGCCACAAATGTGACTTATGACTGTTTTTTTGTAGTCCAGGGTCACATATGTCAGATGGATGGATGGATGGATGGATATACACAGTATATATACTGTACACAGTATATACAGGATACAATAATATCCACATTAATAATATTTATTATGTAATAAAATATGTGCAATCAACTAATTGTTGTAGTAAAATTAACTCCAATGCAAGTGGTTTATTCTCTTAAAGGGGTGGTTCGGAATTTTGGACATCGGGCCTCATTTACAAGTGAGCCTTAGTGTTATTTATCAGTAGAGACATTTTTTTTTTAAAAATCATCCAGTCGTCCCAGTTGCGTAGTTGGCCGGTGCTAGGCTAGCGCGAATCAATGGTACCAGTTTTAGCCTGCCATTAAAACAGTTTTACCCACTCCACAGTACACTAAAAGCACATCAGTTATAACGCCAGACTATCGATGTAAATGTCTGTTGAGAGAATAATGTTAGAAATCAAACTACCCTTTCATCGCATTGCAATAGTTATACTTTGTTCCCTGTATTTATCAGCATAGTCTACAGCAGCGGCGGAGTGATATGTTACCTAGGCAACCGAGAGAGCCGGTCCACATGACAATCACGCAAGTGTATTTACCTGCCGCTGACACTCGTCATCACTACAGAAACAGACTTTATTTAAAGAATAAAGCAACAAGACATATAATTATGGCCACGTTTGAAAGCCATGACAATGTTTCGGACTTTGAAGACGATGAAGACGAGGAATGTGTGTTATTCAACGAACCATACATGTATGAGCCGGAATACACAGATGAAGAACTAATCGAGATGGATGCTAAAAGGTCAGAAAGAGAAGAAAAGATCTGTAGAGACAGCAGCCCCTGGAGATGCCGTAGAAAACCGGGACAGAACATCGGGAGACTGGTGGTGTCAATGCAGAAAATGTATACAAATGCCGACGGAAGATGAGTGTTTTTGCTGCAGGGAGTGGGACTTAGTTATCCCACAGATAACAGAACTGGAACTAAACACTAGTTTACAAGATTTAGATGTTTCTGGGCACAGCGCCTCCCGAGACAGACCAATGTGCATAACGGAGCACCCGGACTTTCCACCCCTTCTAACTCGAGGAGTACTCGAAACACTCTTCTCCTTCGATAAAATAAATTGGAAAAAAAGACCCGGACCTGCTGGACCCAACGGACAGTTGTCAATGTTGTAAGTGTAAGCTGTCCAATCCAAACAAAAATTTAATTAATTGTTGCCTAGTTCTTATTTATGTATTTTTTTTTAATGTGTATATAGCGCCTCAAAACTGTAAACAAAAGTTATTACCTGTTCATCTGTAGCTGTTGGTGCATCGGGAAAGACGGCTGGAACTGCATTCAAACTCAGTGACTTTTTATCGTTTCGATCACTTTGTACAAAGTCGTCTGATCTAAAATGATCGCTACAAATTCGAGCCTTTAGTAGTGTCTCTGTCGGTGTCTCCTTATCCAAGCCAGCAGCAAGAAGCCACAGTTGGTTCCTTTCTGGATCTCTTACTGGAAATCTGTGGAAACTTTTTGTTGACCATCTTTTTTTTTTTTTTTAATTTTTAAAAATACAGTGAAAAACCATTTTGGCAATTCTTTCAATTCTTATGTTTCAAAATCGAGGCTACTACTAGCTAACTTTGCGTTCTGTTGTGTTTACTTTCCGGCACAGTACTACTCCCGGAGCAAAGTAAAATTCCGCCGCTGCTGAGAAACTAGTTCCTGTAAATGTAATGCGATCATTGAAATATATTTTGATATGTCAAACTACATTGAGTAGTTTGAATTCTAACATTATTCTATCAACAGACATTTACATCGATAGTCTGTCGTTATAACTGATGTGCTTTTAGTGTACTGTGGAGTGGGTAAAACTGTTTTAATGGCAGGCTAAAACTGGTACCATTGATTCGCGCTAGCCTAGCACCGGCCAACTACGCAACTGGGACGACTGGATGATTTTTTTTTTAAAAATGTCTCTACTGATAAATAACACTAAGGCTCACTTGTAAATGAGGCCCGATGTCAAAAAAACCGAACCACCCCTTTAAAGGGCTTTATTTTATGATAATGACTAAACAATATTATTTCACCTATTACATGACATCTTATCAAATAAAATACATGGGCATAAATATTGATTAAAGTAAAAGCTATTTTATTGGATTATAAAGATGGGAAGAAAGAGTGTGGTGTGCAAGACTTGAATCTAGAAGCTGTAAAGCTAATTTTATTGGCAGAATTCTACATTTGACCAATCAGAATCAAGTATTTCACAGAGACATGCAACAAACAGTGCACTAGTGGCCGCCCAATTTTTTAATGGCCTTGGATTTTTCCCTATACATTTTTTCCATAGCGATTTTAAAGTTATAAGCCACGATTTAGACCTTGATTTAGGAGCTGAACAAGAAACAACAAAGGTACAAAACTGTATTACAGCTTTAGTGAGTGAAAGAACTACAATTCCAAGCCATTGTGAATGATATAATCAAATTCAAAGTCCACTCGTGTTGATATGTCATTCGCGAACGAGCCACTCTAAAAGCCGATTCTTTGAAAAGAGCCGGACTTCCCATCACTATCCACTAGCTTTTTGCTGTCGCTATGGCAATATCAGCTGCTTTGTAATTATTATTTTTTTTAAAGTATCAAATCCAAACTGAATGATGACAACACAGAATAACATACAATCACTAGACTAGTGATCATCAAATCCCTTTTAACAGTTTATTTCACAGACTTAGACAAGTTTTCTACTTTTTTCCCAAAAAACCTTTAGTATTAGCATCACAAACACTGAATTAATAAAAAAGTAAAGGACATGCTATATCGGATAATTGGGAATGTTGGACAATATTTACATATAACAGCAATAGAACAGCTTTACAGTAAACTGTTTTTTCTTTTTTTCTTTTTTTTCTTTTTTTTGCAGTAGCTACTATCTTATATTAACGACCGTTAAAGCAAGACTATGTAAACAAAAAACACAGCCACTGTCCATCATGTTCTATAAGATCATAATGTTTGTAGCATGATCCAGGGGATTAGCCATACAGAAATGTAATATATGTCAATATAAGTAAATTACATAATGTCAGTGCCCATGTATGTCTGCTGCCTACATGAGAATACATGCAAAATTCATATAAAACATAGACATATATGAAACAATATAGCAAAAATGGCCGTTTTCATGTAAGTGCCATATATTTTCCCGTATATGCACATAAATGTTAAATATATGTAGCCTAAGACGCATATATGTATATATGCATATATGTACTTAATGGTATATATGGTATCATATATCTGAACTCAAATATTTTCTTCACATGTTTGGACACATAAATGTTCATATATGTTGCAGGCATAGGCTATATTGTGTTCTCAGATGAGTCAAATATATGTATAGATATATATGTCATGCTATTTAAAATATAAGTACATATGGCCATATAGGCCTATTACATTTTTGTATGGGTAAAACGTACAAAATATATTTAAGGCCTTGTGGAATTGGTAACTAATAATAGTAATAAATGTGTAAAGTTGCATAAAATGGAAATACTCAATAAAGCAAGAAAAAACTACATCAAATGTGTATTTAATGATTGGATTAACTGTTATCTGTGCTGTTGTCCAGTAACTCCAGTTGGAATTTTTACCCCAAAATGGCGGCCGAGCTACCGAAGCGCCACCTAGTGGCTGTTACCAAAAAAGCATCAGAGTTTCGCATCTTGTTCTTCTATACTCTTTGGTGATGATGAGAGGAGATTCAGAGACCCCTTTCTTTACTTTTGTGTGGGTTTTATGAAAAGCAATTAAGTTCTTACTATTGTTGTATGTTTATACTGCGTTGTAAGGAATGTTGTGAAATTTATGTATGTTCATGCGAACTAGTTTTATTTGTTGAACTGCTTGACTTATTAGTGTAGTCATGAGACATGTAGTCATGCGTGCTGTAATATGCAACATGTTTCCTGTGTGAAATAATTAGCCCTCTAAATGTCGATGCAGACCTTATTTGTGTTAGTTATTTAGAAATATGCTTCTGCGTTCGGTTGCAGTGTTTATTTGGTGCTGCTGCATCGAGTGTTATAGTAATATAGTGTCATTCTGCATAGCCACTTAAAGGCGCAGCAGTACAGATATTAAAAGGCATATAGTGACATTCTGTTGCACTGGATTAATGTCAATTATTATTTTCTGTACTGTAGTGTTGTGAATGATGACAATGAGCATAGTATATTATTCCTTTATTTGTTTATTAATCCGTTATTATTACCATTGCATTATTTCTTTTCTTTCTCTCCGTTTAGACCACATACAGTAGGTGGACAACCAGAATAATACTTTTACCGCCGCCGTGCTGCCGCGGCGGTAAAATTTGGGGTGTATTTGATGCCTTTTACCGCTAAGAGGCGCAACAATCACAGACTCTGAATAGTGTCCGTTTATTCTCTCAATTGCGTAATCTGCCGCTGCGCCGCGCGGCTCATTCAGAGCGATTGAAAGCTTATAGCAGATGAATTTAAGTAATTTGTGAATTAAGTTTTATTTTATTTATTATTATTCAAAACCTCGAACCACGGTGCTTCGTCTGCTGCTAAACTAAATAACATTTATATAATAATTCTGAACTTAAATGAAACAATATCGCAACATTTCGACAAATAAATTATTTGATCTGTTTTTACATTTTAATTCAGGGCGATTTATTTAATTAGAGTGAGATTTTCACCCTTGCCTTGTCATTTTCTCACTGGGAAGCGCTCTCATCATAGCTAAACATGTTTGAGTAGATCCTCTGTACCTCTCGTTTTCATATGGATTACATAATCAGATAACATTTATTAGCCTAAATATTTAGACATTAAAAGGGTTTAGACATAGCCGATTTCTTATCGTGACTGAGCTGAGGCAAGTGGCTTTCGGTTCATTTTTGTGACGCGCAGTTCCCGGAGACAGAGACGACA
Source organism: Siphateles boraxobius (assembly GCF_051911475.1). NCBI lineage: Eukaryota > Metazoa > Chordata > Actinopteri > Cypriniformes > Leuciscidae > Siphateles > Siphateles boraxobius. The sequence continues at coordinate 17,837,858 of NW_027508931.1, read as the reverse complement.
GATAAACTTTTGTCGAGCCTAACATGAATAAAAGTTTACAGTTTTGAACGATGTAGGCTACTCTACTCTTATCTGTATGACCAAAAAATCACGGAGTAGCCTACTAAGTTATTTTAGCTGTTATGAAAAAAAATAAATCCAAATGAACGCGCCGCCGCGTTTGTCGAACACTAATTCAACATGCCAGAATAAAACCCGACTTTAGAACAATGCATAGCGTCACTCGGCGTGGTGTGCAAAAACACTAAATTATAAACTTCAGTATTTAATTTAAAAAAATCTCAAAACGCTGTGTGACATTTTGAAAAGCTGTGCATGCATTAAGGCCACTGGAACCATGAACGTAACTGAAACGCTGGTTTGGATTTTATTGTTTGTCGTTTAAACGTGCCTGTTGTATATCTTTATTTTATATGGTCAATTGGTGAAGTAGCCTATAGCATTGATTACTGTGGAGGGAGGGGGTGGGGGATTAAAATAATTCAGCAGAGAGATGTTTAGACCAGAAGGAAATCTCTGTCCCCCATGGCAAATAGCACCTGGCTTAAAACCATGTTTTTAAAATCTCTATGTTGGCTAAAGGAAATAAAAAATAATATATATATATATATATATATATATATATATATATATATATATATATTTTTTTTTTTTTTTTTTACAGAACTGCTTTTGAAATTACGATTGTATCATTATACAGATGTAAAGTCATTCTGATGGATAATATTTGTTCCTTAGTGTAACATGGAAATGCATGTTAATTTTAAATAAATAAATATCTATTAATAACTGTAGCATTAATAATAGGCTATTAATAGGCTAATATAAAATTTTGAGTAATCCACGTTTGTTCGAGATTTGAACCGGTGTCATCTAAATGATCGAAACGTAAGTTCTACCACTCGGCCATGAATTTGCTTGCTGAGACAATGCCAAACGTTAGTTTCTCGAGTTTTCGTTTCTCCTGTGTTTGCTCTTCATTTGTCTCATTCCTCAATAGAATAGTACAAATCAGCTTCATTGCATCAAATTTATTTTTGTTTGTTATTTTTGTTATTATTATTATTTTATTTTTTTGTTATCGCACTGCTCCCCCGGGGAATAGTCTTATTTCGCCCAACGTCTAGGCCTATAGGCTATATTGTTCTCGTCTCTATTCTTAACTTTTCATTCTATTTTTCTGTCCTAAAAAATGTTCTATTCTTTTTACCATAGTTGTAGTATTTCATCCGTACTGTTAATTGGCATTAACTCCACTTACATTTTTAAATGCGGCAATAGCTGCTGTTTTGCACAATATCCCTTTGCGTCACCTGACGGTCATTTCGCGAATGACTTTGAAATGCGACTGATTTACTTTTGCCGCGGTGGTTTTGCCACGGTGGCTGCCGCGGCGGTAATAGGCATTCTGGTTGTCCACCTACTGTACACTCAATTATACAAACTTGTATATTGGCATCCTGATCTTGGAAATAAAGATTATTAAGGATTCTCTGGCCGGAATCTTTCTGTAGTGTTACCATCCTAAAAAGAACCACCATACTTACACCATACTAGTCCACACTTTACAGGTGCTGATTCTCATCCCAGCCGCTTAACACACTGCTGCAAACCGTCCCAGTGCATGCTGAAGGTCCTGGTCTGATGAGGCCAGCACGACAACATCCGCAAAAAGCAGAGACGAAATCGTGTGGTCCCCAAACCGGACACCCTCCGGCCCCTGGCTGAGTCTAGAAATTTAGTAAAAGGGCCCTGGACCCCATACTCCCAGAGCACCCTCCACAGGACGCTTTGAGGGTCACAGTCGAATGCCTTCTCCAAATCCACAAAGCACATGTGGATTGGTTGGGCAAACTCCCATGAACCCTCCAGCACCTTGAAGAGGGTATAGAACTAGTCCAGTGTTACAAGACCGGGACGAAAACCACACTGTTCCTCCTGAATCAGAGGTTCTACTATCGTCCGAATTCTCCTCTCCAGTACCCTGGCATAGACTTTCCCGCGGAGGCTGAGAAGTGTGATCCCCCTGTAGTTGGAACAAACCCTCCGGTCCCCCTTCTTAAAAAGAGGGACCACCACCCTGGTCTGACAGCCCAAAGGTACTGTCCCCGACCGCCACGTGATGTTGCAGAGGCGTGTCAGCCAAGACAGCCCCACAATATCCAGAGACTTGAGGTACTCCGGGCGGATCTCATCCACCTCCGGTGCCTTGCAACCGAGGAGCTTCTTGACTACCTCGGTGACTTCAGCTAGGGTGATGGACTAGTCCACCTACGAGCCCTCAGCCTCTGCTTCCTCAATGGAAGACGTGTCGTGGAATTGAGGAGATCCACGAAGTATTCCTTCCACCGTCCGACGACATCCCCAGTTGAGGTCAACAGCTACTACCCACCTTCACTGTAAACAGTGTTGCTAGGGCACTGCTTCCCTCTCCTGAGGCGCCAGACGGTTTGCCAGAATCTCTTCGAGGCCAACCGGTAGTTCTTCTACGTGGCCTCACCGAACTCCTCCCAGCCCCGATTTTCTGCCTCCACAACCCCCCGGGCTGCAGTCCGCTTGGCCTGCCGGTACCCATCAGCTGGTTCAGGAGTCCCACAAGCCAGCCAGGCCCGATAGGACTGCCATCCCTTACTTCCGGTGTCCACTTCCGATTGCCGCCTCGACAGGCACCGGAGACCTTACGGTCACAGCTCCGAGCGGCCGTGTCGACAATGGAGGTGGAGGACATGGTCCACTCAGACTCAATATCTCCAGACTCCCTCGTGATCCGGTCGAAGTTGAAGATCTCTCTGACAGGGGGCTCGGCCAAACGTTCCCAACAGACCCTCGCAGACCCGGCTGTGCCATGCCGGGCGACGTCACGGTCCTCGTTATAAATTCCATCAAAAAGGGTTTATGAACCGCTCTTAGTCTGACCCGTCACCTAGGACCTGTTTGCCTTGGGAAACCCTACAAGGGTCATATAGGCCCGGACAACATGGCTCCCAGGATCGTGCGGGTACTCAAACCCCTCCACCACGGTAATGTGGCAGCTCAAGGAGGGGGCTTAAGATAACATTTATTTGAATTAATAAATTATAGCATTTATTTTAATTCATTATCGAGAGAGAGAATAAGATGAGAGATTCGTACCAGTGTCTGTTCAGCATCTGCCTTTCTATTAACAATGATGCGGATGCTGTGAGTTTAATTACTTCAGTATAGTGTAGTGTTGTAACCCCTTGTTGCTGAGATAATGTAGCGATTTAGTAGCGAAACTATTTTATTAATAAAAATCACAGGGCAGCGTTCATGAGTTTCTGTGCTCCTGAATTTTTTTCTGTGCATAGCGCGATCTCCGCTTTGTGTGCGAATGACGTATGTGTGTGCTTCAACGGTGATTGAACTGACTTGGAAATACCTGTGCATTAAACGGTTTTATTGCGCACCTTCCAGCCAATCAGAATAGAGTATTCAGACAGACAATGGTGTATATATATATATATATATATATATATATATATAACTTTTTTTATACAAAAATATTATTTTGAAAAGCTTCAACAAAAGCATATACCATTGATTAAAGGGATAGTTCACCAAAAAAGAAAATTGTCATTATTTACCCACCCTCAAGTTGTTCCAAACCTGTATGAGTTTTTTTCTTCTGTTGAACACAAAAAAAGATATTTTGAAGAATGTTGGCAACCAGACAATTGACGGTAGCCATTGACTTCCATAGTAGGAAAAAAAATACTCAATGGCTACCGTCAGCTGCCTGGTTACCAACATTCTCCAAAATATCTTCTTTTGTGAAAGAGAAACTCATACAGGTTTGAAACAACCTGATGACAAAGTTTTAAATTGATGGTGAACTATCCCTTTAACAACCTTGTAGCTTACAGTAGGTCTTTCTTTAATGATTTATAAGTTATTGTGAAAAATCAGTTTCCCTTTGAAAAAATAAATGGTATTTTTACATCCAGACTGTTGCACTCAAAAAAAAGAGAAAGAACTGACTGAACATTTGCTTTGAGAAAACTGAATCGGGATGGCTGGTATAGATACGGAAATGTGAATTCAGTTGAGTAGATTGTGTGTGTTTTAGGAGAAAGATGAACACGGGATCCTCCCACCTTCAAACGGCATAAAAGAGCAGGGATCCCTCCTTAAGAACAAACACTTGAGCACTTAAGACCTCAAACAAATGCTAATCGTTTAGGCAGGGCCACACGATCAAGAGTCATACTACTAATGAGACACTTCCAGCACTGAATCATCAAGTGTGCATTTTGTGGTTGTGTTTAACAAAGTCAAAAGTAAATTCAGGTTTCCTGGAACTGCATACCAATGTACTAAAAAAACACACACGGCAACCACATAGTAACACCCTTGCAACCACCACAACAACTGTAGCAATGTGGTAGCACATTTTGCATTAGGCAAACCTCACATTTTCTGCAGAGTATATAGTTTCTTTGTCGAAGTGGCAAGGATATTCAAGCATTATGCACTAATATAGTCTCTTACTGGTCTCTAAATAAGGTGTACAAATCCAACGGTCCTGATGGCACAGCCGGGAGAGGTCAGAGGATCCACATTCAGCTGTGGGATACAGCCGGACAGGAGAGGTGAGATGCAGATCAGTACTTGTGCTTTACTTCCTAACATGCACTCAATGAAAGAAATTGTCAAAGAGGTTTTATTTAATGTTCTGGCCAGTTTTTCACTGTTGTGTGACCTGTGTTTTCTCTAAACACTCATGCAGATTTCGGAGTTTGACCACAGCGTTCTTCAGGGATGCTATGGGTTTCCTGTTGCTCTTTGACCTCACGAGCGAGCAGAGCTTCCTTAATGTGCGGAACTGGATGAGTAAGTCCTTCATACCTTACTGAGTCCAGACTCACTGAAACAAACACAAGAGACTCAAACATATACACAGGTCATATTTTGTTTTAATACATTTACTTTCTTTTACCAGATTTAAAGAGTAGCTACATACATTTTCCTCATAAATTGTTTACTTTTGCAACAAATTATCCTTCCAAACAAATTATTTTTTTATCTAGCAGCTTAGATTGGTTGCCCATATAATTGTAAGAATAATAAAAGGTATTTAAAAAAATAATTTAATATAATTTGATGAACTATATTAACTAGCAGCTTAGAGTGGTTGCACATTTTCTTATAATAATAAAACTAACAAATAATTGAAATATTTGTAAAAAAAAAAAAAAAAAAGCACTTTAAGCTGCTAGTTTTTATCATTATGATTATAAATCATTTTTAAAATAATAATTGCTAATGAACTTCTGTGATGTTTTGTGCAGGTCAGCTGCAGACGCATGCGTACTGCGAGAATCCCGACATTGTCTTGTGTGGAAACAAATCCGACCTGGGGGACCAGCGTGCAGTGAAAGCGGACAATGCACGGGAACTGGCGGAAAAATATGGGTGAGACGCCACATTCACCTGATCCATCAGTCTTGAAGAAACATGCCCTGTATTTGTCAAAATGTGATGTCACACATGACCTTGTCTGCTTGGAAAAGCAATAGTTTTATTTAATTGTAGACTTTAGGACAGAAATGCTTCACTTCTGTGGAATGATCTGTTGATTGAAAGTATTTAGGCGTTGAAATATCTGAATGCAGGGGTGCTGGATGAAGTTATGAAGCGGGGGGCTGCTGGCAAGTTAGTTACAAGGTCATTGCAAACTAATTTGATTGTAGTACTAAAATCACATTAAATGCTAGGGAAGTTGTACGGGTTTGTCTGATGAAGGCGAATTCCCAGGCGTGCAGGAAGGTGACATGGGAAATGATTTGCTGGTGTGTGTGAGTCGTATCTCAATGTAGGTCTTTATACGTGTTCACAGGGTGCGGGCGACTCCAAGGATGTTTGTTTTAAGGGCCGTGTCTGTACCGTGTTTGCCTAAGATGAGGGCATCTCTCGTTAAATGTGACACTTTAAGATGGCGGTATACCGAAAAACTAATATTTACTGTGTTAATGTGAGGAGTCTTCAGTTTAGAAAAGCACTTGCACGCTGCTCGGTATTAGTAATGCTTGGTATAACTTTTATGGCATCTAAGAATGTTTTGGCCTCATGAACAGATTTTAGGTGTCAGGAAAATTAAAATTTCTTTGCATTTGAGAGTGTAAGTTTGTTACCGTCAATAATGTTGACAATGTGTTTATCCCTAGTTCTCAGCAGTGTTCAGTGAGTTTGCAGTGACTCATCTGTTAAATGTTATCAGTGTCCATCGATTGTGTTGACTGATCATCCCATATAAACTCCTCCCAGGCTTGTCTTTGTACAAACAATAGAGACATTTGAATCTATCACTGCAGGGGTTTTTAATCTTTTTTGATCTATTTTTTTTAAAGGGACACCATGTAACTTTTTTGTTCAATGCATCATTAATCCTTCTTCCCAAACATGTTTAGTCTTACCCTGATTCACGGTGGTAAGCCTATTATAGGTGTTTATATTTTAGACCAGGCAGGATGGTTTTCGCGGGAAATTGCATACTTGCATCACTCGCCTGTGCGTGTCCCATCATATCCATAAATTGAGAAAAGTTGCTCTAGCTACTTCGATGCGTGTAAGGTGTGCTCAAACGTCCTTGGAATCACCCGTCCTGGGAATCACAAGAGAGTCTGCTGGCAAAAAAAGAGAACGCGATCGAGCTCGTAATAAAACAGGAATCAACATTAGCTTGCCTTTTCAGGTATGGCAAGAACTGAGGGATTTGAAATGGTGTACAGGCAAGTAAGGTATTTTATTGAACAGATAAATTGCCATTTGTAGCTCTCTAACAGAGTTCATTTTAAAGCATTATCTATTGTGGGGGTCATTTCGTTATGGTTGTTGTAGCACTGTGCTGGAATTTATTTTCAAGGAGGTACTGTGTCTATTAATGGGTATGGCTTATTAATGTCTTCAGCTAGTCAACTTTATATCCTTTCCAACTGATTACATATTTTAAGCCTAGTAGTGTATGTTTTATGAGCAGTATGATTACTTTATTCATCCGCATTGTCACACAAAGCCGAAGCACAACCAAAACAATGTTCTTCTGCAAAATGCCTGCAGTTTTGTTTTTTAACTGCTAGAGGGTCAACGGTTACATAGTGTACCTTTTTAACCTCCTGAGACCCTGCGACCTCATATGAGGACATCACATTTTTGGTTGTGTGCAGCATAATACTTAATTCTGTGTAACTGAAACATGTTTTTCACAAACGAGGACACTTACACTGCCATCTGGTGGGGTCAGAAGAGAAAAAAATGTAACATAAATAATTTAAAGATGGCGGAGAACACAGGTCACATGTCACGCAGCCACTCCAGACCAAAACGTCCACAAGATAAAAAATCTAAAAACATTTCATTGTTGATTCTTGTTAAGTTATGCATAGAAGAGTTGTATGATTAAAATGGCATGCACATTTGACAAACTTTTGTAACAATAAAGATTTACTATGCTGCTAAAGTTGATGTCCACATATGAGGACAATGGGACTTAGCTTTGAGGAAATTGTATAAGATGTTAGCAAAAAAAAAATATTGTAGTTGCATTGAGCTTCGTGACGCACACTGGCTCACTCACTCGAGCGCGCACACACACACACACACTCAATGGGGCTTCAGTTCACTCACGATCGTGCGCGCGCGCACACACACAGACACACACATACATACACACACACACACACACACTCTCTCTGTCTCTCTCTCTTGCTCGTCGCTCGCTCGCGACACACACACACACACACACACACACACACACACACACAGGATATGAATTGTTGATATCAACAATTCAATTGTTGATATCAACAATTACATTTTTGATATCAGCAATTTAATTATTGAAATCAACAATAGAATTCTTGATATCAACAATTGAATTAGTGATATCAACAATTGAATTGTTGATATCAAGAATTGATTTCTTACTAGTAGAAATATAATTTTTGATATCAATAATTACATTGTTAGGCTACTAGTAAAAATGCGAATTCCTGATTTCAATAATTCAATTGTCACTAGTTGAAATGTCTATTCTTGATATCAACAATTAAATGCTACTAGTAAAAATGTTAAATTTTTGATATCTGAAAATGTATTTCTGATATCAATATAATTTCAGATATCTAAAATGGCTTTCTTACTAGTAACAATTACATTCATGATATCAGAAATTAACATTGTCACTAGTGAAAATGGAATTATTGATATCATAAATGAACATTGTTACTAGTAGCAATTCAATTGTTGATATCAAGAATAGAGATTTCAACTAGTGACAATTGAATTCTTGATATCAAAAATAAAGGTTTTTACTATAAGAATTGTATTTCTGATATGTGAAATTGGAATTTCAACTAGTAAAAAATCAATTCTTGATATCAACAATTGATTTTGAATGGCAGCCTATGGAGACTTTTCACAAGTGAGAATACAATTACAGATATCAAGAATTATAGTTTTTACTAGTTGAAATTCAGTTGCTGATATCAAGAATTATAATTTTAACTAGTGAAAATTGAATTGTGGATATCAAGAATTAGCATTGTTACTAATGGAAATGTAATTTCTGATATCAAAAGTTGCCATTGTTACTAGTAGAAATCTAATTCCTGATATCAATAACTATTATTTTAACTAGTGAAAATTGAATTGTTGATATCAAGAATTCATATCCTGAAAATGAATAAAAGTTAAAACGGCTTGCCATAAACCCCAAAAAGCTAGAATAAATCTAAAATGTACGCCAAACCAAAACTCAGGTCTCAGGAGGATAAAGTTAAGATAGACCCACTGTCCTTGCATGAGGACATCATTTTATGCAAAAACTACTTCCTGTACAAAAACAAATTTTAGTTATTATACTTATTAGGTCCTACTTATACCAAATAGCAAGAAAAATTATAAAATGCACACCAGGCAAACTCTCGGGTCTCAGGAGGTTAAGTTAAAAAAATCTTGTTTATCATACCAGCAGTTTTCCATAACATATATATTCACCTTTGAATCCAGGTCACATTAAGCTGTGACCATTAAGCTAAATTCATTTTAAAATGTATTCATATAGAAAATGTCACTATATGACTGTTTTCCTGGTATTGTTGATCAAATAAATGCAGCCAGGTAAGCATAAGACAGGGTTCCCATGGGTCCTTGAAATCCTTGAATCTGAGAAAAAAATGTCAAGGCCCTGGAAAGTTTTTTGAAAATAAACATACATAGATACAGGTCCTTGAAGTTGCTTGAATTTATTTTGTGCATGAAGTTTTCTGGAAAACATTCCATATTATTCCCTCCGGTCCGCTAATGTGTTATTTTGCCAACAATTCGTGGCCTATGCATACTAGCTTGCTTGATTTAACGTTACCTTAGTTACGCGCATTTATACATTACGTTAATTGTTTCCCGCATGAGGTACTTTGAGTTGCGCGTTGCCATGACGTTCACATGTGCACAAAACTACTACAACGGTACCTCAACGTTTCACAGACACACCGTGAAACATTGCAAAAATAGGCTGAAATCGCTGAAACATGATGCCTGGAAAATGCAAGTTTCAAGATATTTGTAATGTTTTAAAATGTATTTGATCTGCAATATGTTGTGATATGTTTTCAGCGCTTACACCGAACCCAAATATCTTCAGTCAATAGCCCTATTCGGACGGTAATTGCTTCTCATGGGGTCCTAAGGTATTTTCAGGGGTTGGTCTGGTAAGGTATTTACAGGGGTAAGTCGGTGATTTTATTGCCGTCCGAATCCATAATGTCAGTGTTTTTCTCCCACCACCCGCATTTAAATCCCTGGCCGAAATACCTTCTGTCATGATCGTGTGGTGGTTTAATTGCCGTCCGAATCCACATCTCTGAGATTACAAGTGATCACTTCAAAATTCATTGTTCAAATCCTTTTTGATCACTGGCGATCACCATACGTACGATAACATTTGCGCTTAACTGTAATTTGCATGCATTTTATGCTGAAAAGTATTAACAAGAACAATATTTCATTACCCGCTCCCCCTCAGCGAACAAAAAGGAGAAATGAGGAAAAAAGCACATAAACATTTAAAATGCACAACATTAAAAATACAAACCATGCAGCTTTATTTTTACCTCATGTAAATAAGAAGCTGCTTTAACTTGTTTCCGCTAATTTCCATATTTTTTAAATGACATCATTTTGAGATAAAATTCAAGAATATAAGAACCATTTAGAATATGGCATACGCGTGTCTAGCTTCCTATTTTTATAAATGATTACTAAATAATAGATAGAACATTATTTTATTAAATTAAATACGAATTTATTCGTATTATTCCAAGCATATAACATTTTATTTACAGCAGACAATCTTGCGACTGACCACGTGAGCAGCGCGTTAGTGGAATTACAAAACTCGCTTCTCTACCATCAATAAATCGCCATCCGAATGCAGTTATATCACTGAGGTGCCCTGAACAATTATTTTTCCAGACGTCCACATAAGAAACAATTACCATCCGAATAGGGCTTTTATATTGTGTTCAATAAACATAAAACATTTGTGATAATCTGTTGCCCAAATATTTTATTTAATGTAATGTTGAATTGCTGTGCTTGTTAAGATAATGTAAACCCATGAGGCAAGAAAAACTGAAAAGCATATTCATATATCTTAAAGGTGCATTGAGTAATATTTAGGAGGATCTGTTGACAGAAATGAACTATCATATAATGTTTTCAGTGGGGTATAAAGACCTTACTTAATGTACCGTTATGTTTGTATTACCTTAGAATGAGCCATTTCTATCTACATACACCATGGGCCCCCTTATTTTTGAAATAGCCATTTTGTGCCACCATGTTTCTACAGTGGTCCTAAATGGACAAACGCGTTTTTGTCACTGTCGTTCTTCGTGTAAAGAAGCTAGCTAAAGGCAGCGAATAAAATACTGACACGATGAACAAATAATAATAATTTCTGCAATAACATATACTTTTACCGAATAATTAAGTAAACCTAAATTCTTAATTTATATTTGCAAAGAAACCTCATTGCTTATCTGGCTACTCTCTGCTTTCTCAGACTACAGACTTACCGTAACTTTTGTTGATTGCAATTCACAACCTCACCACTAGATGTCGCTAAAAATTACACAGTGTACCTTTAAAACTTCTGGTTACATGACACTGAGCTCTTTTCAGTAAAATTCATTCAAAAGTTAATAATCAGATCATTTTAGAATACAATGGGATATACCGAATATTCTTCAGTGAAATGCAAAACAGAAATACGACAAATAGAATATCAGATCTGTCATATGGCCAAAAATAAATGCAAAAGAAAAAGCTTTTTGCATAGTTGTTGGACACATGAAAACTTACAAGGTAATACGATGTAACTGTGCTCTCACTTGAAATGTGTCCCCACATTAAGTCCTTGAATTTGAGGGTGTGGGACCTGGAAGGTCCTTGAAAGGTCCTTGAATTTGAAGTTAACTAAGATGTGGGAACCCTGATTAGAGACTTCTTTCAAAACATTTTAAAAAAAATATTATGTTATACTATATTATAATGTAATAATTGTAGTAATCTTATTTGTTTTAGTAATATTATTTTTAACTAGTAGCTCAGAGTGGATGCCCATCTAATAATACTATTAATGTTTGGAAAAGTAAAACTCTACAACGGATTTAAAACAAATCTATCTAAATCAATCCCGTTCACACAATAGCTATAATCATAATGATATAGTTTTAAAAATTGTTTCATATGTACAAGAATAGCTGAGTCCACAACTATAACGATGATGGCACATATAATCGATTGTTGAAATCACTTTCAGATTTTTTTTTTTCCAGTTTATGAGCAATAAATACAATGAGAGCCAATCAGTATCCACCCTGCCTTAAAATCGAGCATTTAAAGTGGCAGACTACAAAAATACAGTGTGTACTTACAATAACGACAGCGCTCAAATGTCACAATTTTAAAATTACAGTACCGACCTGGTACACGGTTCTTTGACAACTCTATTGTGTATTGAATTAACTATATCAATGAAAGCAACTACTGAAAAAATTACTATTTTATCCAATATCTATTTTTTTGCTATGAGCTCTATATCAGTTGCTTAGCGACATCCTAGTTTCAAACTCTGTTGGAATTGTGATTGGAATCAGTTTCATTTGTCATCTTCTTCTTGCAGTGTCCCGTACTTTGAGACAAGCGCTGCGAACGGTGAAAACGTGAGCCATGCTGTGGAGGTTCTTCTGGATTTGATCATGAAGCGCATGGAGAAATGTGTGGACAAATCCTGGATACCCGACGGAACGGTTCGCACCAATGGTCACAGCACCAGTGACCTGGCAGAGCCGCGGGACACAGACCAGAGCAAGTGTGCCTGCTAATGTAATGATCCTCCTTGTGGGCCTCTGCTTCCAGATGCAGCGAAAGGCTCGCTGATCTTTTTCATCAGTAGTAGTATACATTTCGGTTTAATTCAGTGGATGTAGAGGATAAGAGACCCTGCCCAGCATTAAACCAGGGGTCGCCACATCCTCACTTAGTTTTTCTCAGAATGGACTAAAGCCACCTATATTTTTATCAAGCTTTCGGCTGGTTACCAGTCTCCACGTTTTGAGAGCACTTTACACCAAATCATTCAGAACCCTTAATACATCAGACTAGGTGTGTATCAAGGGCTTGATTTCTCTCACTGTGTATGTTTCACTGTTAGTGCTCATTTACTGTTAAAACAGTTGTTAGAAAATTAGGTTTGTGTTTCTAAATGAAAACCTCACCTCACAAAATTATAAAAATACATTTAAAAAATATACTTTAAACAATTATTGTCATTATTAACTCACCCCGTCATCTGATACACATTTGACTTAAAAAAAGAGAGAGAAATAAGAAAAACATCATATGAACTTAAAACGATGCGGGTGAATAAGTAGTGACAGAATTGTCATTTATTGGTGAACTATTCCTTTAATAACTTGTGCTGGTTGTCCCCCTCTAATGGACGGATGATGAATAGCACGTCCTTCACATTTGTAGAACACTTTTGAATGTGTTACTATGTTATCTCTAGTCTTGTAGATGTGTCAGACAAATATAATAATATATTTAGATGTTATCATATTTAGATTAGTGGTTGATTTGTTGTATATTTGTTTAGACATTCACCAGGTGTTGGTTTTTTTTATTTTTATTATTATTTCTGGACTGGTTCGTGTAGCTTTACTGCTACTTCATTTAATCATGGGATTTGATTTGGAATTTTGTTTAGATCAAATATCCACATCTATACTGTAAATGATGGTTGAATTTCATACTTTATTTCTCAAAAAGGGGTTGCAAAGGGTCAGTAGATTCTGCTAAACTCATCTCTCCGGTCCCTCAATTTCACAAAAGTAAAACAAAAGAATTCTGAGTGAATGTTTTTAATCTTCTGTGAACATTTTGGTTTAGTTTTCAGAACCATTTCCAAATTGCTTTATTTTACTGTAGTGCCTGTAACACTGTAGCATTGCTAAACACTGTCTTTTGTGCCAAATACTGAAACTATTTGAGAAAATAAATATATTTTATTTATTATTATGATGTTGTCATATGCACCCTTTTGAAATGCATTACTTGTGAGCTGACTCATGTTGAAATTGCGATAATCTACATGCTTGACTAATGAAATCTGAAATTGCAGTACAGACCCACAAATTACCCCTGGTTTCGTTTTGCACTTTTACTTAAGACATTGGTTGCCTCACAACGAGTTTCTGTTTTTAGTTTGCCAATGCGCTTACAATTTTTATCCAACTCCTGCCTCCATCAAAGAAAACTGGAAGTACTTGGAAAGAAGTAGAATAAATGAACAGAATGTGTTTTTTACAACATCTATTCTGTGTTTACTTGATTAATAATAATAATAATAATAATGATGTATATAGCACCTTCTGAACTGATATATATAAATAAAAAATATTAATCTTGTTACTTATGATGGTAATGATGAACCAATAACAGCCACGGAATGTGATGGATAAGGCACATTTAGACTATTTTACAGATTGTTTGGGTCGATTTCCATCCTTTGCAATCAATATTTAAACGAATTATAAACTGTAGGGTATAAAAATATCCTGAGAATAGAATTAGATTCTAAAGCGGGTTTATCTATATGAGCCGCCATCCCGAAGGAAACATTCCAATCAGAAAGTGCACCGACCCTAGAGAACACAGCCAATCTCAAGGATGCTTCCAACAACACAACCAATCAGAATGGTGTGATTTCAAACACCTTGATCAGCAGACAACCAAAGGCTGAGTTCAAGATTGTTTTTCCTCAGGCAAAATCATTGCCAAAATCAGTTGAAGTGTGTTCACTTTGTTTTTCTGAATTTCTGATAACCATTATTTGAATTATTTATTTTTTTATTCTTCTTACTGGTCTAATATTGTGGCTCTATCTCTTTCAGATAAAAGATCCCTAAATTGCTCGTAACACGGTCACTTCACATTCCTTTTCATGTCTGTGAAACGGTTCATGGCCAAAAAGTAATTTGAATTGCCACTAAAATTTTAATAAATTGAACAAAACCTTGCATGTTTCATAATTCGCGATATCATCAAAATAAGTTGAATTAATTAACAAAATTAATAATGAATGCATTATACAACTACTATAAAAGTATATCCAACCTTACTCAGAGACTGTTATACAGCTCTGTAGCAAATTTCAACTGCATGATAGAAATTCTCATCGAAAAATGTAAATGGTCCAAGATTTTCTCTGACACTCGTTATTTATTTTTTACTTTTAGATTTTCAGTATATTACAGTTTAAATATTATTAAAAAATAGATAAATTATGAAACAATAAAATAATCGTATTCAACAAATGTTAAATGATAAATAAAAACACTGTGTGCTGGTCTGTCTTCTCACACACTGCTCGTTGTTGCTGTAACTTGGAGACAGAGCTCAGCACCTTCAATAAACAAACATAAGTCTTAAAATCATTATGACATCCAAATGTTCTAGATTTGCTTCAGTAATCTGTATCCCTGGTCTTCTTGTGAAAGACTCATCAGTCTCCGTAATTTCGTGACATCCTACTTTTTTTCTCTATGAAATAAAATTTCACTCTATTTTACTTGGAAATATGTACCACTACAGAAGTCAAGATTCTTTTGTGTAAAGCTACGGTGACCGAGAGGGGACATGTTGGGTTCACATATGGTGCTTTTCCACTGCATAGTACGACTCGGCTAGCTTTACTTTGGCACGGTTTGCTTTTTCCAGTCTGCAGTTTAAAACCGCTTCAAAGTGGGTGGGATTATAGACTGATTGTTATAGTTGCGTGACATCATCGCAAACTCGACACAAATAAACCCACAACACAGAAGCAATAAAGCATAACGATTCTCGGCATGTGAATGTTTTTCACTGCAAGACAAAGAAGTTTGTTTCTAGGGTTTGGTGTCTCGTTCTCTCTGACCAATCAGTGTTTTACACGTCACATTTTAGTATCGGTATGGCTCACTTGGATCCGTGGTACTATTTAAGCAAACCGTACCATGCAATGAAAAAGTGCCATTAGTTTTGTCATGTCGTGGAACATATTAACTCGTGGGAGCGGGGTAAGTCATGGCCACAAAATCATTTTGTCGAGTTAATGACATCCTTATGTCGTGGCCTCGAGATCCTATGGTGAGAGAGCAACATTTTTCGGATGACCACGAGTTAAATGCGTAAACAACCTGTGCAACCATAATAATAAATAAAGACATGATCAGTGAATGGATTTAAGAGGTTGTGAGATGGGATAGATAAAAAAAAATATTGCAGGCCTATATTATTTTATGTTCATATTATTTGATCATTTATTGATAATAACAAACTTCATTCGAATGCTGTCTAAAGGCAACATCACAATAGGCTATATAATAGGCTATAATATAGGTTAATATAATAATTTCTTAATTCTGCCCTTATTTTGTCATTCTTAATTAAAAATAAATATTATTATAGGCCTATCCATTTCTGATAATTCCAGGTTGCTATGGTCACACAGGTTGTTTGCACATTTAACTTATATATAGAAAAATATATCATTCCCTCAACAAAGGATCTCGAGGTCACGGCTTTACATTGTGTGGCCACAACATTAGTGATGGGTCGGTCATGAACGATTCGTTAATTTTAAACGAATCTTTAATATGACTCAGGACTACCGAGTTGTCTACCGAGAGAGTGATTCGTTAATTTTGTGTTAACCGCGCATGCGCAAAATCCAATAGGTTCTGTGCTGGATACAAGAAATGATTAGTTCATCTCTCGAGTCTTCGGGTTCGGGTCCGAGTCTTTCGTTCTTCCTGTCAGTCCCATAGAGGCTATGCTGTCGGTACCAGAAAGAGAAATGATTAGTTCACCTCTCAAGTCTTCGGGTCTGATTCTTCTGAGTCTTTCGTTCTTCTGTCACGTGATGAACGAATGACTTTTAGCGTCTGGACCAATAACACACACAAATTATTCATTATATTTAATGAATAGTCGGGCAAACTCACTCTCCCAACAAAGATCTGTGTAACTTCCCCTGAAGCTAACACCACTGGCAGAACTCAGACACTCACAGTGTCCTGTTACATTGATAAGGCATTCCTGAGAGATGTGACACTCATGTAATTCTTCCCAAGAAGGAGAATTAAACCCTGTTAATCCTATATATTCTATATATAACCACTAGAGTATCTAATTTTCACATCTCATGATTTTCCTTCTGATGTTGTTTTGGCCTGTGTTTTCTTCTAAACTCTAATGGGTTAATGTTTCAGACTTTGCATACTATGGTTAGTCAAAATCATATGTGTGGCATGTTTGATCTCTATAAACTCCAATCTTCGTTCCCCATTTTTTAATTTGCATTACATTTTGCTAACTTTGTGACACATGGGTATTATAAGAATCTTGAAGTTCCCTTTCGTTGTCACTCCGAGTTACGTCGGATGACGACGAATGGGGTTTCGCTTAGAAAGCCTATCAACTTCGAGTATTACAAAACGAGCCAATGGTAAAGAAATGCCATGGGTCTGCGAAATTTGCATGGCGCAACTCCGCCCCACCTCGTGGGTATAAAAGGAGGACGCCGGCAACATGCAGATATGTTTTCGCTTCGGAGCCAAGTTAATTCGTCACTCCACAAGCCATCTCTGAATTGTCAGCTTCTTACAAGACGAGCGAGACTCTCCGGTGTTGGTGTGACGGCGATCTCCCAGCGAGTGTACACTTCCTGCTTATCTGTGAAGTGGTTTGCCAGTGAGTGTGTTTCTCCCTGGGCGCTTCAACACTCGCGGAGTTTATCCTCTCACAAAAGAGCTTGCAAAAAGGTCTTTTTAAAGATGTCCCACTGGGTCGCAAGAACGATCAGGCTCGGCTACGCGATTCAGTTTGGGCGGTCTCCTCCCTGTTTCAGGGGAGTCCGCTCCACTATGGTTGGTGGCAATGCCCCTATCATGAGAGCAGAGGTTGCTACCCTACTGGCGAAGGGTGCGAGACTGTCCCTCCAGCCGAAATGAGGTCCGGCTTCTACAGCCACTGCTTCATTGTCCCGAAGAAAACCGGTGGGTTACGGCCAATCCTGGACCTGCGCGTGCTGAACCGCTCCCTTCACAGGCTGCGGTTCAAGATGCTCACTGCCAAACGCATTTTCGAATGTGTGCGGCCCCAGAATTGGTTTGCAGCGATCGACCTGAAGGACGCCTACTTTCATGTCTCCATTCTCCCCTTGACACAGACCGTTCCTATGGTTTGCTTTCGAGGGACAGGCATTTCAGTACGCGGTTCTCCCATTCGGGCTAGCCCTGTCTCGCATCTTCACGAAGGTCGTTGAGGCAGCCCTTGTTCCTCTACGAGAACACGGGGTTCAAATCCTGAACTATCTCGACGACTGGCTAATCCTAGCTCACTCTCGAGACCAGGTTTGCGAACACATGGACCTTGTGCTCCAGCATCTTGCTCGTCTAGGCCTTCGGGTCAACTGGGAGAAGAGCAAACTTTGCCTCGTGCAGAGGATCTCTTTTCTCGTTATGGACAGCGACTCGGTTGCCATTTCCGCGCAGCTTACGAGGGAGCGCACAGTCACTGCTGACTTGCCTGAGACAATTCGAGGGCAAGAGTGCGGTTCCACTGAAACTATTCTGGGGCTCCTGGGGCATATGGCATCTGCAGCCGCAGCAACGCCGCTCGGATTGCTTCATATGAGACTGCTTCAGCTTTGGCTTCACGACCGAGTCCCGAGGTGGGCATGGACACACGGAACCCTCCGAGTACCAGTTACTCCGACCTGCCATCAGACCTTCACCCCGTGGTCGAACCTCAGTTTTCTATGGGCCGGAGTGTCCCTGGAATGAGCTTCTCGGCATGTTGTTGCCTCAACAGATGCCTCCACCATGGGCTGGGGCGCCATGTGCAATGGACGTGCTGCCGTGGGCTCCTGGACAGGACCCCAGCGCCTATGGCATGTCAATTGCCTCGAGTTGCTGGCTGTACGTCTTGCTCTGCACCGCTTCCGGGCTTTGCTCAAGGGTCAACACGTACTAGTCCGATCAGACAATACCACCACTGTAGCGTATATCAACCATCAAGGTGGTCTACGCTCTCGCCGTATGTCGCAACTCGCCCGCCACCTCCTCATATGGAGTCAGAAGCATCTGAGGTCGCTTCGAGCCATTTATATCCCCGGAGCCCTGAACTGTGCAGCCGACGAGCTCTCACGGCTTCAGCCCCTCCCGGGAGAATGGCGACTCCATCCCCAGTTGGTTCAGCTGATTTGGGACCAGTTCGGGGATGCAAAGATAGATCTGTTTGCCTCTCACGACTCGACCCATTGTGCCCTGTATTATTCCCTGACCGAGGGCACGCTCGGCACGGATGCACTGGCGCACAGCTGGCCGCGGGGTAGCAAATATGCGTTTCCCCCAGTGAGCCTTCTTGCGCAGACCCTGCGCAAGGTCAAGGAGGACGAGGAGCAGGTTATTCTGGTCGCGCCGCACTGGCCCACCCGGACCTGGTTCTCGAACTAGTACTCCTCGCGACAGCACCTCCTTGGCCAATTCCTCTGAGGAAGGACCTCCTTTCTCAGGGACGGGGCACCCTATGGCACCCTCCTCCCGATCTTTGGAACCTCCACACGTGGCTCCTGGACGGGACGAGGCAGGTTTGAGTACCCTACCACCAGCGGTGGTGGCTACCAACACTTCCACTAGAGTGTCGTCCACGAGACACGCCCACGCGTTGAAGTGGAACCTCTTCGTCAACTGGTGCTCTTCTCACCGAGAAGACCCCCGGAGATGTTCGATCAGTGTCGTGCTTTCCTTCCTTCAAGAAGGGTTGGAGCGAAGGCTGTCTCCCTCCACCCTGAAAGTCTACGTTGCCGCTATTGCCACACATCATGATACAGTGGAAGGTAAGTCTGTTGGAAAGCACAACCTGATCGTCAGATTCCTGAGAGGAGCGAGGAGACTGAATCCTCCTCGCCCTCCTCTCGTTCCCTCTTGGGACCTCTCAGTGGTTCTAACTGCCCTGCAGAGTGCTCCCTTTGAGCCTTTGCAATCAGTGGAGCTTAACCCTCTGCTTACTTTTTTTCTTATCAGTGCAAAAGAGACTCAAAATACTCTGTTGAATTTGATCTTACACATAAGTGTTATACATCATTCAAAACTGTTAAATGTCTTCTTTTATTTGTGTACACTCATGATAAAAACAAAATGTAGTGTTTTTCGTAAAATAAAGAAAATAAACATGATGCGCGTTCTGCCGTCTCTCTCAATGTTAAGTTCATTCTGAAACACGACAGTTCATGATCTGTAACTCAGCGAATGTTTGTCAGACAGACTTGAAATGTATGTCTTTACAAAGCTTGGAATCTCGATTTTTAAATGATGTAAATTATATAAAAAGCAAATATTCTCTGTTTAAGTAATCAGTATGAAAGCAACGACATATATAATTTCTCAAACGCATCCTAATTAACTCTAATGTAACCACACGAGAGCGCAAGAGCGATTGACATGAAAATGATCCAGGTGAAGGAGCAGACCTGAAAACGCCCTCGTCACCTCAAAACAAAGAATCAGCGACTTCAGTTTGGAAGACTGTTTGTGCTGTGTTGTGCTGAGCACCTTGGATTTATCTCAGAGGAACGCAATTTGAAGATGAGATAGATTTTTAAGGTAAGACATCCACTCATAATGTTATTGTTATATAAACTTTACATTGCGCAATTAGTCAAACTGGTGCCAGATGGTGTTTACTCTAATATGGTGAATATTATAATGTTTAAAAAAGTGTTTACTGTTAAATACTGTTACTCTTTGTGGATATCTGCTCAAACGTAGATATGTATATGTGGTAACAAAAATGTTTCATAGTTTGGAGCGGCTCGATCGCTTCAGTAAATGTTCTCTACACGTGCTGTGAATTTCAGTCAGTAGAGATCGCTAAGACATGTGACCAACTGGGCGGCAACGTCATCAGAACGCAAAGAATTATGGGTATGTTTGGCCCGTTTACATGGGCTGGCATAGCAGGCTAGTGTTCTGGCCTATTTTTTTACGTTCTATGGTTCTGGCATGAAAAAAAAAATAGCGTGAAAACAGAATATAATCCTACAAAATGCAGCGGGCTAAAGAAAACATTGTCGGACCATACCAGAAAACTGTCGTCCGTTCAAAAGTATGCTAATGTTTTAAGCACCACACTCCTCGCTCTCTCTCATCTATCTTCATGCAGTCAGAATTCATGTCAAAATTGCAATGCATGCTGGAGTGTGTGTGTGTGTGTGTGAGAGAGAGAGAGAGAGAGAGAGAGAGAGAGAGAGAGAGAGAGAGAGAGAGAGAGAGAGAGAGAGAGAGAGAGAGAGAGAGAGAGAGAGAGAGAAAGAGAGACAGACGCGATCGAACTGTGTGTTTGCGAGTTTGTGTGTGTGTGAGAGAGAGACGCGATCGAACTGTGTGCGTGTGTGAGAGAGAGAGAGAGAGAGAGAGACGCGATCGAACTGTGTGCGTGTGAGAGAGAGAGAGAGAGAGAGAGAGAGAGAGAGAGAGAGAGAGAGAGAGAGAGAGAGAGAGAGACGCGATCGAACTGTGTGCGTGTGAGAGAGAGAGAGAGAGAGAGAGAGAGAGAGAGAGAGAGAGAGAGAGAGAGAGAGAGAGAGAGAGAGAGAGAGAGAGAGAGACGCGATCGAACTGTGTGTGTGTGTGTGTGTGTGTGTGTGAGAGAGAGAGAGACGCGATCGAACTGTGTGTGTGTGTGTGTGTGTGTGTGAGAGAGAGAGAGAGAGAGGCGCGGGCGCGAATCGCGCGATCGAACAGTGGAAACATAAAAACATACTCCGTTATTTTGTTCATAGAGGTTATCATTAAAACTGCAAAGTGTTTACTTATATCTGTGTAACTTACACTCGCAATAAAACACAACATTGCGCTTTTGTCACACAACTGAAGCTGTAACCTACAACTGTCACCCAACCAAACACATACAGTTTTAAAAGCAACATATTTATCCAACCCCATTTCAAAAAAGTTTGTCATCTTTTGGACATTAATCATATTGCATTGGTTTTCATTTCTTTTCTTCAGAGCAGTTACACATTCTACATTGGTTAAAAAAGAAAATCAAATGTGTTTTTAATGGTAGTATTATTTTATACGAAAATCAATTATTTACCATTCAGATGAGAATAAAGTTAGGGTTCCTTAAAATTAAGGAAAACAAATATATTGATTCGTTCTTAAAGGATAATTCAGGTATTTAGCATTTTGAGTCTATTTTCTAGTTAGTTTTGGATGAACTAAGTTAGAGTGGTGGGTAGAATTTTGACGATGGTCCTGTCTCGACTTTTTGAATCTTTTAGAATCGCCTCTGACCGCTTCAGAGTGGCTGTCTGCGAGCATACACAAACATGTCCTTAAAACAACCCTTAACGTTCGTTTTCAAAACTGTGCAAGAAGGACTATTGCGGTTTATAACACAGCAGGTAGACGGCATCTTGAACACTGCGTTCTTCCCTCCATGCAATCAAGTCTGGCGCCTTCTGTTTGTGCCGCGGATTCCCAAAATGCTTTGCGTTCACCACTGGTAAAACGTCACGATGACGTCACATTAGCAATCTCTGTAGTGCTGTGCGTTTGTAAAGCAAAACACGCCAAACAATAGGCTTCATGTTTTTACTCCAATCTAATTTCATAACGTCACAACGAATGGAAACATTTGAAGTAACATATGATCCATATATTTTTCTCTAGTGTAGTGTTTCTGAAGTGTTCATTTTTTAACGATTTATAGACCGCCTGCTACAGGCTATTGTTATTGTTATTTTATGCAGCCCTACTCATAAAATGATCACCAGGTTGGTTGTGCCTTATAGGCATATTTATGTGTAGCCTACAAGTACATGCCTACAAGGCACAACCAACCTGGTGTTCATTATATATATATATATATATATATATATATATAGTGTGTGTGTATTTTGTACATTTTAAATCGCAATTTTAAACAGAAAATTCTAAAATGTATTCCCAAATTCGTGCAGCCTATAATTTATCTTGATATCAGCATTTTCACAGTTGTTTCTTATTTTTTTTTACAGGGACCAGATGCCACTGATGGGTGCTGCTGACTTCAACATTCGCATGAGTCAGGTGTCTTCTCTTGCTCGCCATTCCACTCCCCGGACTGGATTTGTGCGATATTTTTCTCAGGTGAGCTTTCCCGAAAGCCCTGAGTTCCTCCAGCACTGCTGACGTCAGCGCCAGTGTCTATTGCCTGCGCGTAGGCTAGATGCCCCCAGCGTACATGCTCCCTCCTCTTAGTGACCCCCACATGTGTTTTTCCACTGTAAGCCTCTCTGAGCATGTGTCATTAACGAATCTTTTTTCGAGTCATTTCGTTCATTCAACGAACAAAATGAACAAAATGACTCGAAAAAAGATTTGTTCATTTTGATGAACGAGTTCGAACAGGAGAGTCACGAACGTGCATCAAAGAACAGAGCAAGGCGAGCATTTGTGCATATAAAACTTAAACTTTTTTTATTTATTTTTGAAATGACCGATCGTTTCGCAAGATAAGACCCTTATGCATCGTCTGGTGTCGTTTAAAGCCATTTGAAGCTGCACTAAAACTGTCATTTGGACCTTGGACCGTTTGGTACCCAGTGAAGTCCATTATATGGACTTAAAAGAAACCTCAATTTCTTTTCGACTTAAGAAAGAAATTGGATGACATGGGGGTGAGTAAATTATCAGCAAAAGTTTTTTAAAAAGTGAACTAATCCTTTAATTTCATGCTCAAAATCACACATTGTAAACTAAACTCCAACACTAATTTTCAAAATACAATAATACACTAGCAACAATACACTTTTACAATCAAAACACTGCAAACATGTCTCAAAATCAAGTAATTTTTTCAAAACACTAACATATGTTCTCGTCCAACAGGAAGATTTAGTCAATCATAGCACAATAAAAACACTAACATCAGATGGAATTACAGAAACTGCATTATTTTATATGTGTCAGGTATGCCCTTATACAACAGACAGTATATTGTATTGATCATAGATTGTGTTTTGCACTGCAGTTTCTTTTGAAGCCTCTCTACATTTTTATTTTGTTGGGTGTAGGTCTTTTTCTGCAGAAATTCAATAAAAAAGACCCATCTCAGAGTGCTTTATAGAATGTACGGTTACTGAAATGAAAAAACAAAGACAGAGACAGAATTGCTGCAATGAATAAAATAAATAAAAATAAATTTATATATTTGCATAATTCAATCAGCTGTTTCTCAGTAACAATAGAATAAAATACAGGGGATATATTTGTGTTTCAATTCACAATATAAACAGCTGTTTACCTTGACTTTAGCCTGTAAGGTTAGATTTAGAACATGGAGTTATCTGTTCTGATATACTGTGTTAAAGCATTTGTAAATTTGCCAGTAAAAATCCATTGTTTCGATCTTGTTTGAGCTTGTGTGTAAATGAAGTTCAAGCATTTGAAATTTATTTTAATTGTATGCATTTTGTGTTAAAGCAACAAGAAATGTGTTAATAGTATAGCTTACACAGACGGATGTAGTGCTAACTGTGTTAAGAGGTAAGGAAATTTGTTTTAAAGTATTGAAAAAATTGTCATAGCGATTGTAAAAAAATGTAAAGTGAAAGCACACTTCTGTTGGACAAAATAAATATGATTTCACCCAAAAAGTGCCCAAAATGCACAGAATTTGCATGTCTGGTGTGTTTAACAAGAACTGGAGGAGGCTATGTCAAAAAAGAAATTATTTTTATTATTTCCCAATCGTTTCCCTGCACTTGAGCAGGAATATGCTGCACAGTGCTCTGGAATCTACTGCTGCTATGCAACGCAAATAGGAGTATGACCGGTTTAAGATGGCGGCCGCATTTCTTGCGCCACAGCGGCCAATAGGGCATCCAGTCTCTATATGATGTCTATGGCCAGGGCCGGATTAACCATTAGGGCAACTGGGCACTTGCCCAGGGGCCCACAACATCTAAGGGGCCCTGGGCACCAGGGGCGGAGTGGCAATCGGGAGAGTCAGGAGTTTCCCCGGTGGGCCGGTAGTGTTTCGAGGCCGCGAGGGCCGGTCTGATAAAATGTATTCATTGCAAGTTCGCCATGCGCAATTGTGGCGCAAGCGAGGGGAAGAAAACAAATATTTTAGATAACGGAGCGTATATTTGCACTAAGTGCCTGTCTTTTTAGCAAAAAGACGCCCTTCACAGAATAACTACAGTGGCGCACGCGGGCGCGTGAAGTGCTAGAAAGCTGCTTTTGATGCGCTCGACCCGAGTTCGAATCCGCCTTTTGCCGAACTCTCTCTTCTCCCTTTTCCCAACACATATGAGATGTAAAATGTATAACCTTACCTAACATAAAGGTCTCTAGCGTTATATTTTGCCAACGAACAAAAATCGAAACCATGATATGGCTTTGTGCCTTTATAAAACAGCACAAGACTTTAAGAATAGGCATCCTGTTTGTGCTGCGTGATTTAAAGAAAAGTGCGCTCTTTGAACAGCATGGTTATCTCGTGTTTTCTCCTAAATAAAAGCTCAAGGGTTTATTTCTTGCAAGTGAAGAAATTAGGACAAAAGTATTTTAATTTTCCTGTATTATAGTGTAATGTAGACTAAAATATACTTTTGAAATATTCATTTTCACTTATATAGTACATTTATAGGATATGGATTTTACGTCATAGGAATAATTATATAAATCATTATTACATTATTATTATAATTGTTTGGCATTCTAAAACACCATTGATAATGTAATGTAGACTGAGACTCTCATAACTAAAAAGATGTTTGAGCCCTCTTTATTTTCCTGGTACAAATCAATGCTTTTTCTTTGTTCAACGAGCAGTGCATGGGTTGAAGCTCTTAATTTTGATCTCTCAAAGAGCACGAGATTGATGCATTTAACCTTAAAATGTACGAAATTTTCTTGCGGGGGAGCATGCCCCCGAACCCCCCTAGAGGCACAGAGGTCCACCCAACATATAGTTTTACAAAATTGGGAAAGAACAACCATTTATGAACTTTACTCCAGCATAGTACAACAAGGTTCCTTTTAAGTCAGTTAAACTGTAAATGCCATATTAAAATGTCCTTGGACAAAATATAAATTTGGCCTGCCTAAGGGGGGGCCTACAAGACATTGTGCCCAGGGGCCTCTGAACTCTTAATCCGGCCCTGTCTATGGCAGAGCCATATAGAGAGAGAGTTGCGACAACGTAAGTTCTAAATGTTTGGTTGTCACGTGATTCGCGTAGACCTCAGATAGTTCCAGGAAGTGCTTCGGCGCCAATTCAAATCGATGGAGTTAGAGAGCAGAACTGTGATTTTTGGTAGTTTGTAGTCAATAAATGCGTTGGTTTGCAATATGTATATAATACATTGACATTTGGATGTAGTATGTGTATGTAGTTACAGCAATATTGTTTTTAAAAGATAAAAATCGGCTAATATTTAATGTTTATTGTGGTCAACCAGCGTTGCCTGCCTTTGTTAACATATTTTCTGGCTAACTTTACCTTGGTTACAGACCGTTTTGCAGTTGTTTTGAAGTATTTTTGTGTTCTTAAACTTGTATGTTATTTAAGGGTTATCATGTAATGTTCACTATGGTTTCACAAGGACAGGAGACTTGCAGGAAACACGTGATTGTCTTAAAAAGCCATTGCAAACAAGTAAAATGTAAAATTGCATTCATCTTAAAGTTTATGCTTACTTATTACTATATAAATTAATACATAATATATTTAATTTTAAAACAAAACATGATTATACACACACACACACATACATTATTTCCTAAGTGTCCAAAAACATTATTTTCTTAACATAATTTGTTAAATTCATGACATGCATCACTTTAATCTATGAAACCTATTTAGTTTAAATTAATTTTTAGTACATTTAGATAATACATATTTAATGTTTTGTTATCTTAAACCCCCCAAAATGTCAGGTTGTGCAGCTGTCCGCACAAATGAACAGACTAAAATACTCATTTAAATGGTGTTTTAAGAATAAAAAAATAAAAATGAAATTCTATGGCATAATTTTACTCTTTCATATAAACAAATTTTATACATTTCAGTAGATTTATAGCTGTTGAGATAATTGAAAACCTTTTTTCTAGCAATTTGCATGTCAGGGTGGCACAACTGCAAACATGGCTCTCTTATTATGGTAATTGCAGTGTGCATGAATGCATTGTCCAGAGGAGCCTTGTAGATCTCTATCAAATACTGGTAAAAACTGCTTTCAAGTATGGGTAGGTTGGTACACTTTCAGGTGAATTTAAACACTTAGAAATGTTCACAACTGAAACTTGTTTAAATACATTGTTCATGACACAAAAAATATACATCACTTTTGAAAAGATTTAAAAAAACATTTATTTGTTTATTTGTCAATGACCTATATATATTTATATATAGACTTTGCACTGATTTAGCACAATGGGATTTATAAATGTCTAATAAACTGCATGTCAAGCATGTTATCTGCCCTTTCCTCTTTGTTGTTCTTGTAGCCTACTGTCCGACAAAGAGAGCAGAAAATATGCTCGAGTCAGGAGCAATTTGAATAGAACTAAACATTTTGTGCAAATCATACTTTGTGAAAAAGTGCAGATACACCTAACACCAACACTGGGAAGTTTAATGTTTATTAAAAATAAGGAGCAAGTAAAGTCTTGCAAAATCCAAGGATCTGAGACTGAAGGTGAGGGTACAGCGTCAGTGCAGGAGTCTTCAGAATCCACTGAATCCCCTTTGTGCTTCTTGTGTTGAAAGAGATAAAGGAAACAAAAACGGGATAAATTATATAGTAGTTAGTATATAATTGTCAGGATACAGGCACAGAGGCGGAGGTAAGTGAAAGCAAACGTGAGTTTATTTACAGTGATATATGTGCAGAGACAAAGTTCATGTGCAGGTGCGTTGACGATCACGTCGTGCAGAGGATCCCAGGTGAGCAGACCCTTCTTCAGAGAGTTGGACGTGGGTAGACAATGTCCAGTGATACGAATACTTTTCTGTTTCAGATCCAGGGAAGAACAGGGAGATCTCGGTGGACACGTGAAGCACTTGGATTCAAATGGCAGGACTCGGGAAACAGGGAACCAGACTGGAATACTGGAGACAGCAAGACAGGGAGACAAAGGTGAGTATATTCAGGGGTGAGTATAGTTACGTGATGGATCTTCGTTGGCAGACTTGGAAACTTCGGGAAATCGTGGGTAACGGTCTTCTCCTGTTGGAGGCTTGACAATGACTGGGGTGTGCGTGAGTGTTTTATAGGGCTGGGTAACGAGGTGACTGATTGTGAACAGGTGTGACTGGTTAATATTCCGGGGAGAGTGACCTTTGAGTGGTGGATGGGAATGAATCTGATTGATTCCTGACAATAATACAGTTATGGTATTTATAATACCCCATTTAGCCTAGTGTGATTTGATCTAGAACACGGCTTGCTGCCGTTTTAAGCATGGTTTTTAATCTTACTTTATAAACTTCCATCTCCCTTTCCCATCAATACAAATCAGCTGCGCTGAAACATAATATAGACAGGTAATAGTCAACCGAAACACAATTAATAAAAAACTCCAACGTTTTTGCTTACTCAAATCTGAAATCTAAAATAAGGATTTTTTTCCCGTTATTGCACATTTGGTTTCATTCCATATTAAATGTGCAATAACGGGATTATTGCTCTCTAAATTAGTAGTTTTAGGGGACGTTATCAGGTAAAATAAAGGTCATTGGATAAAGTTAGTACCGCATACGAACAGCCGTTCAATTAATGCATGTTTACGTTATCCTATGTTGTGTTATAAGAGGGAAAGACTTCTAAACAACATTTATTTACATATTCAAGCATGAATATGGAATGAAACCATATTAAATGTGCAATAACGGGGGGGTTTCTCTCCTTAAATCTCCTTATTTTAGATTTCATATTTGAGTAAGCCAAAACGTATGGTTGGAGTTTTTTATTAATTGTGTTTCTGTTGACTCATTTTATCAATTACAACTATCACACTCCCCAATGTTATATTTAACCCCTGTTTAGAAGTCTTTCCCTCTTATTACACAACAAAGGATAAACATGCATCATTACGGGTTTAACCATTAATAGGCTGTTCGTGGTTATGCGGTACTATCCAATGACCTTTATTTTACCTGATAACGTCCCCTAAAACTACTAATTTAGAGAGCAATAATCAACTAGCATGCTTTAATACATAAGCTAATTTGATTCAGATGTACTGATAATATACAATCTTATTCTTTAAACGTCTTACCTTTTTAAAGTGCATCACAAACGGTCTGTTCTGCTGTAACTCTAGCGCGCTGCTGCTACTTCCGGGAACTATTGAGAGGCTCCGCGAGCCGCCATTGCTGTAAAAAACGTTCCACTGGAGTCAATGGAGTTGTCGCAACTCTCTCTTGGCTCTGAGTGAGGGTAAACAAACAGCAGTGCTCTGTTACGTTACATGGACGATGGATGCTGAGCGCATTATTGTACCGCGAAAGTACATTAATATAATGCGCGAGCGCGAATCTCTCTGATCGCGCGCGGAATATAATGTGCCACGCTCTCAGATACACGCTGCTCTTGTTAAAATAGGTCTATTTTCTCTGGGCTCTCAGAGAATCCTGCACTTAAAACGTGATCAGT
Organism: Siphateles boraxobius; assembly: GCF_051911475.1. Lineage (NCBI taxonomy): Eukaryota > Metazoa > Chordata > Actinopteri > Cypriniformes > Leuciscidae > Siphateles > Siphateles boraxobius. The sequence goes on along the minus strand of NW_027508931.1, from coordinate 17,808,577 downwards.
GCAATCGCGAATCTCTCCTCTTCCCCAGCTAACAATTTTTGGTTATAAGAACGTTTTCATAACGTTCCCATTAAGTTATAAAAACGTTAACGTTATTTCTGAATGTTCTAGGGACATTCAAAATGTCCAGTTTTTAGACGTTGTATTAACGTTATTTCTTGGTTATAAGAACTTTATTCAAAACGTTATAAGAACGGTCAATTCTCCCGTTATATAAACGTTGTATTAACGTTCTTGCTTGGTTATAAGAACATCAAACGTCATTAGAACGTACAATTCTCCTGTTATATAAACTATTAACGTTATTTCCTGGTTATAAGAACGTTATTAGAACGTTAAGAAATAACAATTTTAGGTTATAGCTACTGGGTGCTATTCTATTCTACAATATTCACTAATGACAGTAAAATAGACCATCCTAAGTCAATTAACTGCAGTAATTCCTCTCTCAACCAGTAGAAAATGCTTTGAACACCTGATTATGCATGAAAAAAAAAAAACGTCATAAACCGGAAAACCGGCATAATTTTGAAAAAAAACGTGATATAAATTTTTGGTCAAACCGCCCAGCACTAGTCTGTTTTTCGATCCTGGTGTAGATAATTCTCCAAATATGGTGCTCAAATACTCTTCGGTGGATTTACAGAGACTGAATTCGTTATGCCGTCTCTCCGGTGGAATTTACAACCGCTGCGCCGATTTGGGAATAGAGATTGCTAATGTGCGACATCGTGGCGTATTGCCAGTGGTGAACGCAAAGCATTTTGGGAATCCGCGGCACAAACAGAAGGCGCCAGACTTGATTGCATGGAGGGAAGAACGCAGTGTGCAAGATGCCGTCTACCTGCTGTGTTATAAACCGCAATAGTCCTTCTTGCACAGTTTTGAAAACGAACATTACGGGTTGTTTTAAGGACATGTTTGTGTATGCTCGTAGACACTCACTCTGAAGCGGTCAGAGGCGATTCTAAAAGATTCAAAAAGTCGAGACAGGACCATCGTCAACATTCTACCCACCACTCTAACTTAGTTCATCCAAAACTAACTAGAAAATAGACTCAAAATGCTAAATACCTGAATTATCCTTTATTCTCATCTGAACGGTAAATAATTGATTTTCGTATAAAATTATACTACCATTAAAAACACATCTGATTTTTTTTAATCAATGTAGAATATGTAACTGCTCTGAAGAAAATAAATGAAAACCAATGCGATATGATTAATGTCCAAAAGATGTAACCCACAGACTGTTTTGAAATGGGGTTGGATGTTGCTTTTAAAACTGTGTTTGGTTGGGTGACAGTTGTATGTTACAGCTTGACAAGAGTTTAGAGTGTGACAAAAGCACAATGTTGTGTTTTATTGCGAGTGTAAGTTACACAAATATAAGTAAACACTTTGCAGTTTGAATGATAACCTCTATGAACAAAATGAGGGAGTATGTTTTATGTTTCCACTGTTCGATCGCGCCTCTCTCTCTCTCTCTCTCTCTCTCACACACACACACACACACACATTTCGATCGCGCCCGCGCCTCTCTCTCTCGCGGGCGCACAAACACACACGCACACACTCCAGCATTGCAATCTTGACATGAATTGCGATTGCATGCAGATAGATGAGAGAGAGCGAGGAGTGTGGTGCTTAAAACTTTAGCATACTTTTGAACGGACGACAGTTTTCTGGTATGGTCCTACAATGTTTTCTTTAGCCCGCTGCATTTTGTAGGATTATATTCTGTTTTTCACGCTATTTTTATTTATTTTTTCATGCCAGAACACTAGCCTGCTATGCCAGCCCATGTAAACGGGCCAAACATGCCCATAATTCTTTGCGTTCTGATGACGTTGCCGCCCAGTTGGTCACATGTCTTAGCGATCTCTATTACACGCCGCCACAGATACATCCATCGTGGATCTCGCAGTGACACCTTTGTGAGGACTTCGACCGTGTCTCAGGATAATTATCCCATTCCGGTCATCTGGTCGCCACATCGCCGCTCTTCCATCAGATCAAATGGTAAGAGTCGGAGTGTCAACCTTGGAAACATTAGTTTGCTCAAACACGCTCTCGGCAATCTGATTGCCCTGCTACTGTAAAGATGGCCTTAGTGAATGTCAGGTCAATATCGAACAAATCTTTTATTTTAAATGACTTGTTAACATCTCACTTCTTAGACTTTTTATTTGTGACTGAGACCTGGTTAAAACAGGGTGACTTGATGGGTCTTGCCAAGATTGCTCCTCCAGACTGTGCTTTTTTCAGTTCTCCACGGGCCTCTGGATATGGTGGTGGAGTTGCAACAATTTTTAAAAACTCTTTTAAATGCAAGTCTGTGCCTACGGACACCTTTTCCAGTTTTGAAGTCCAGTTATTGAAGGTTGATTTAACCCTTTATGACCTGCCATAGAACAATTCCACCAGAGTATATCTTTGTATTTTTACATGCTGTGCTGTCATTCTTTTGAGCATTTTCATATGCCATACATCAAAATAATCCTTACTCTCCCAATTTGAAGGCTATGTTTTTAATAAATCAATAGTAACTAGATAAAAATCTCAAAAGTGCAATAAACAAAAAGAAAAAAATAATAATTTTTGTTTTCCTACATAATTATTCAATACAAAAAAGGATAAATGTCAACCTCAAACTTGTCAATGTGAAAAATGTGCATAAAACAATTTAAAACTATACAGAATTGATTTGAACTGTTTACATAAATTAGTTTTTAAGATACACTAATTTTTACACTCATTCAAAAAAAGGGGGGAAAAATACCATGTAAAATATTCAATTACATTTGTGGTCAAACAGATAACATTTTGCTTTTGAATATTGATTGAACATTGAATTGGTTAAAATATAAAATAAATAGACCCTGTCATAACAATTAATAATAAAATGGAGCCGATGAGCAGACGGAGAGTTCGTCGTCATCGGACGCAATTAGTATTTCCAAAGCGTCCGTGTAGGCTACTTTCGTTTAGACATAACGTTGCGCGCGCGCGCGTGTGTGTGTCTGAATGTGCTTGTATATGTGAGTGTCTACAGGAGAAAGAAATGATTAAATGAAGCAATGGTAAAAAGACAATAACGATAAGAAGGAACATATAGCAAATGGGAGTCAAACGCATGGTCAAATGACGCAGCTTGTGACGTCACAACATGCGACACACCCGGGGGTCATAGTGCACAGAACGTGATGCGTCAATGAGCCATCGGAAGACGTAACTATCAATCGCAGATCGAGGGCCAAGATGGCGCAGTGATAAGGCGTGTTTTCTTTGGTGAAGGTACGGCAACATGTTTCTTGCTAAATTTTTGTATGTAGTACATATCCCCCCCCCAATTGTAAAATGAACAATTTATGGATTCGTTACAAGAACTGAGAATGACGATTTGAACATACAAAACAGAACTTTATTGCTGTCGTCGAACAATTCTGAAGAGTTAGCTTTTAAAGTTAGGTCTGCTTGCAATATGTCGACCAAAAAGCGGATGTTCGCGTTGTTCCAGAACAATATTATGCAGATTGTTTCAGAAAAAATCAACAACCAAGCAGACCACCTGGAAACAATGATAAAGAACAACTCCAAAGAAATTGAGAGCGTTTGTGAAAGTTTAAACTCAATTCATTCTGTTGTTATGGGTCTGAAAAAAGGAAACGAAAGTTTGAAAAAAGAAAATATGGAACTGAAGAAAAAGCTGAAGAACTGGCCCAGCGGATGAACGACCAGGAACGATACAGCCGCAGGTGGTGCCTGTGACTTCAAGGGGTGGCGGAAAACTCATCGGAAAATGTGAAAGAGAGAGTGAAGGAGGTCTGCAGAGCTGTGGTCCCAGAGGAGCAGAGAAACGTAGTGATGACGGCGGTGGACATCGCACACCGACTCGGCCGACTCAGAGCCGGGGAGGATCAGCGGGTGAATCCACGGCCGATCATCATCAGATTTACTTCAAGAACGGAGAGGGATCTCATTTAGAAACATGCCAATCAGAGTCCTTTTCTCAGGACTCAAAGCTTACGCTCCAAGGAGGATCTCACTGCCGCAGACAAGGAAGCAAGGAGTCGACTGTGGCCCGTGGTGGACAGAGTGAGGAAAGAAGGCAAAGCCGCTTATTTCAGTGGGGCGAGAGCGTTCATCGATGGCAGAGAAATACGTTCAAACTAGATGTACTGTATAACACGTAGTTAGTGTTTACAATGTTTACATTTTGTTTATAAATGTTGTTTATAAAAGAAATGTTTACATTTTGTTTATAAAGTTTCTCAGCTTTATCCTTTTATCGTGATAAAGGAAAGCTTTACGGGGACTTTTGAGTTTGATAAAAAAAAAAGTGTGAAGTTTATTTAACCCAAATGTGAAAAGAGGATGGTTTCTGCAAAAGTTCTATTTAGTTATGAAAGAAGATTGTTGCCTATAGAAAACACTAAAGTTAAACTAAAGTTAAGATAGTAATTTTTTTTGTCTCTTTATGTTTGTTCTGTCAATGCCAGAGGTTTAAGAGATTTGCTTAGAAGGAAAGCTTTTTTTTGTACTGCAGAGCTAAAAATGCAGACTTTTATTTTATTCAAGAAACTCATGCATGTGCAGAAGATGAATCTTTTTGGAAGAGCCAATGGGGGAGTGAAATATGGTTTTCGAATGGTAATAATCGATCAGCAGGCGTGGTTATTTTAAAAGGAAACTTTTAGGGTAAAATTCTACATAGTGAAAAAATGTTTCAGGAAGATTAATTATTTTAGTATGTGAGTTGGAGCAGAAACAATTCATAATGGTTAATATTTATGCCACCAATAACACAATTAGAAATTGTACTCTCTTTAAAAATGTGGAGGATAGAATCTGTCGACTTAATTTGACATTTTCAGAAGCTAAGGTTTTATGGGGAGGTGATTTTAATACAGTATTTGATGATAACCTGGATAGATGGCCTCCAAAACCTGCAAACATTTATTGTGAACTTACAAATACATGTTTGCGTCTAGGACTTATGGATGTTTGGCGAGAAAGGAACAAATCGCAGCGAATGTAGCAATAGAAGTCTATATTTGCAGTCAAGCATAGATTTTTGGCTCATTTCTAATGACCTTGAAGATAAGATCAAAGATGTGATGATAGAACCAGCCGTGTTAACTGATCATAAACTTATACTTATTAAAATTTACTTGAGCAATTGTTTTTCTCATAATATTTCCAGTTATTGGAAACTTAACAATTCATTACTTAACAATTTAGATTTTAAATTAGAAATTAGTAGGATCATTGAAAAATTTTGGAAACAAGCCTGTAATTCTGGTAACTATGGACAAAATTGGGAACTAACAAAATTCGAAATTCGCAAGATGGCTATTATAAAAGGGAAGTATTTAGCAAAGCAAAAAAAAAAAGAAAATGAATCACAAGTCATTAAAGCAATATTAAATTTACAAATAAAATCTAGTGGTAATCTTAATGAACATGAGAAAGAAAATCGGATTTTATTACAAAGTGAACTAGACGACAAATACATAGAAAAAACTAAAGGTGCCTTTGTTAGATCTAGATGTAGATGGATGGAAAAAGGAGAGAAAAATACAAAGTACTTTTTTGGATTAGAAAGGAGAAATGCTGAATATAATACAAGAAGTTATTTGTCAGTTAATGGAAGTATTACTAATAATCATAAGGTAATTTCAAAACATGTTGCTAGCTTTTATCAGGACTTATACTCATCAACTTCCACAGGTTCTGGCATAGATTCTTTTTTAAATAACATCTACACAAATGCTAAGAAAATAAATGAAGAATTTAGAGAGATATGTGATGGAAGAATTTCCTTACCTGAACTGGTGGATTGTGTTAAACTTTTAAAAAACAATAAAACACCCGGGAATGATGGCCTAACAGGAGAATTCTATAAAGTATTTAATGACAAACTTTCTCCTTTCCTGCTAGCTGTGTTTGAAGAGGCCATTGAAAAAGGTGAACTTCCTCCAACTTTGAAACAGGGCGTGATTACTTTAATTCCCAAACCAAATAAGGATAAATTGCACATTGAAAACTGGAGACCCATTAGTTTACTTAACAATGATGCAAAGTTATTTGCCTTAATTTTTGCCAAAAGACTTAAACATAGCCTGAACCAAATTATAGATGAAGAACAATCTGGCTTTATGCCCAATAGACACATAAGCAATAACATACGTTTAATTTTAGACATGATAGATTACAGCGACCTCCTTCCGAATGATAGCTTCATACTATTTATTGACTTTTATAAAGCTTTTGACACCATCGAGCATACATTTATATTAAAATCTATTTCTGTCAGGATCTGGGTTACTTCTCTGCTCTTTCTCACTCTCATACCACCACACACACTCATTTACACACCCATTTCTCTCACTCTCCAGCGCACACACATACTGTCATGTTTCCGCTCTGCCTTCACCTGTTGATCATCAGTATCAGCGCTCTCGCTGCTGTCCGCTCACTCCTGTGTCTTGTCTTGTCTAATTACTCAGTCTACTTCTAGTGTTTGTTCTCTCTGTTCTGTGTCGGATTATTGTGTGAGTACGTTCTCTCATTTTGTCAGTTAAAAGAGTCTTCCCTATATGTCTTGTCTTGTGTAGCAGTATTCGCCTTGTTGTCTCCTGTCTCCTGCGACCTGCTTCGGTGAGATTCATCCGTTGTTCTCTCTGCTCAGCTGCCGGCTTCAAGGACCATTGACTCTGAGAGTATTTTCTGTTCTTCGTAATCTCTCCCGACAAAGTATCCACTGAGAAGCTGTCTATCTGGAGAGCACCTTTTTCTGTTCTAGTTCTGAGCTGTTATTCTTAAAGCTGATTTTGTTGGACATTAAAGACTTTGCATAGAATTTCCTTTGCTTTTGGATCCTTTTGTATCAACCCTGACAGAATAATCCGACCAGAATGGATCCAGCAAAGGAGGAATCTTTTTTTTCTGCTGTAGAGATCCAAGGAGTTATGCTGGGTCGTCACGAGGAGGAATTATCTGCTGCCAGAAATGCGGTGGAATGTTTGGCCGCACAGGTTAATGATTTGTCTGCACGCCTCCTTCATGCTCACCAGGAATCACCGGCTGTTCAGAGTCGTCCTTCTCTTCCCGAACCTTGTGTGAACAATCCTCCATGTTATGCAGGTGAGCCTACGGAATGTAGAGCCTTTTTGACTCAGTGTGAGGTAGCTTTTTCCCTGCAACCACGGACTTATGCGGAGGATCGTGCCCGCATCGCCTATGTGATTTCGTTATTGACTGGACGCGCTCGTGAGTGGGGCACCTCCGTTTGGGAGGCTGGGACTTCCTGCTGTCACTGTTTTGATCTCTTTAAGGAGGAGATGATTAAAGTTTTCGACCAGTCAGTTTTCGGACGCGAGGCTTCGCGTCTTCTCACCACGATTCGCCAGGGGAGGAGAACAGTGGCTGATTTCGCGAATGAATTCCGCACCCTTTCCACCACAGCTGAATGGAATGAACCTGCTCTGGTCGCGCGCTTCCTGGAGGGTTTGAATGTGGATTTAAAGGAGGAGATTTATGCTCGCGGTTCTCCGGCCCAGCTTGACCAACTGATAGAGCTGGCGATTCGCCTCGATAGATGCTTTGAGCAACGGCGACGTGCCCGTGCAGCTTCCTCCACTCCTCGCGAACCTCCTTTTCCTGTCTTTGCTAGACCTGATCCTGAGCCCATGCAGTTGGGTGGCATTCGTCTTCTGCCAGAGGAGAAACAACGTCGCATCTCCAACAGACTGTGTCTTTATTGTGGCTCGGCTGGCCACTTCGCAGCTTCGTGTCCAGTAAAAGCCAGAGCTCGCCAGTAGACAGAGGAGTACTGGCGAGCGCGACTGTTTTGTCCTCTTCATCCAGATCCTGTACCACCCTGCCCGCCGTCCTTCGTTGGGCCGGTTCCACCGTTTCATGTCCCGCGTTGATCGACTCAGGGGCTGAGGGGAACTTTATTGATGAGAGATGGGCTCGGGAACATAACATCCCCCTGGTGGACTTAAAGGGGAACACCACCGTCTTTGTCCTGGATGGTAGTATTCTCTCTAATGTTCACCGTGTCACCAGTCCGGTGAGTCTCACCGTCTCAGGAAACCATCAAGAGACTATTTCTTTTCTCATTTTTCAGTCCCCCTATACCCCCGTTGTGTTAGGACATCCCTGGCTAGTCCAGCATAGCCCTCATATTGACTGGGTCAAGAATACCATTTTGTCTTGGAGTCTTTCATGTCATGTTAATTGTTTAGTGTCTGCTATTCCTGTGGTTTCTTCTGTGTCTGTTTTTCAGGAGGAACCTGGTGATCTGTCTGGGGTCCCGGAGGAGTACCACGATTTGCGGGCGGTTTTCAGTCGTTCCCGGGCCGTTTCTCTACCGCCTCACCGCCCCTACGATTGTTGCATCGATCTCCTTCCTGGCACCACGCCGCCTCGCGGTAGATTGTATTCTCTCTCGGCGCCCGAACGAGAGGCTTTAGAGAAGTATCTCTCTGAATCCCTTGACGCTGGAATTATTGTTCCGTGCTCCTCGCCAGCTGGTGCTGGTTTCTTCTTTGTTAAGAAGAAGGATGGATCTTTGCGTCCTTGCATTGATTATCGGGGGTTGAACGACATAACGGTCAAGAACCGCTATCCCTTGCCCCTTATGTCGTCAGCTTTCGAGATCTTGCAGGGCGCAAAGATCTTTACTAAATTGGATTTGCGAAATGCTTACCATCTTGTTCGTATAAAGCAGGGAGACGAATGGAATACCGCGTTTAACACCCCTATAGGTCACTTTGAGTATCGCGTTCTTCCTTTTGGGCTGGTCAACGCTCCCGCTGTTTTTCAGGCGTTGGTCAACGACGTTTTGCGTGACATGTTAAATGTCTTTGTTTTCGTTTATCTGGACGACATCCTCATTTTCTCACCCTCACTCGAAGTACACGTTCAACACGTTCGTCGGGTTTTGCAACGTCTACTTGAGAACCGTCTCTTCGCTAAGTCTGAGAAGTGTGTGTTTCATTCTCAATCTGTCACCTTCGTTGGTTCGGTGTTCTCTGCTGAGGGAATCAGCATGGATCCCGAGAAGGTGCGGGCGGTCCTCGATTGGCCCGTTCCTAATTCTCGTGTTGCCCTCCAGCGATTTTTAGGTTTTGCTAATTTTTACAGACGATTTATTCGTAACTTCAGTCAGGTTGCCGCTCCTCTTTCTGCTCTCACCTCGACTAAGTCTCAGTTTGTTTGGTCAGAGATGGCACAAGATGCATTCGATCGACTCAAGAGGCTGTTCACCTCCGCGCCCATTTTGGTTACCCCTGATCCTGAGAGACAATTTATAGTCGAGGTCGACGCTTCCGATGTAGGGGTTGGGGCTATTTTGTCGCAGCGTTCTTCTCTTGATGACAAGGTTCACCCGTGCGCCTTCTTTTCCCATCGCCTTTCACCGGCAGAGCGCAATTATGATGTTGGTAACCGGGAGCTTTTGGCGGTTCGGTTAGCCTTGGGGGAGTGGCGGCACTGGTTAGAGTGGACCAGTATTCCGTTTATCGTTTGGACTGACCACCGTAACCTCGAATACATCCGCTCCGCCAAGAGACTTAACGCTCGTCAGGCCCGCTGGGCATTATTTTTTGGTCGTTTTGATTTTTCGATCTCTTTTAGGCCAGGTTCCAAGAACGTTAAGCCCGATGCCCTATCGCGGCTGTTCGGCTCCACAGAGGCAGCTTCGACCAAGGAGGTTATCTTACCCCAGCACTGCGTGGTCGGAGCTGCCGTCTGGGGAGTTGAGCAGACTGTTAAGAGGGCTCTCTCACTCGCTGTCAGACCTCCTCGTGCCCCGACAGGGACGTTATTTGTTCCTCCCACCGTTCGTTCATCCGTCCTCCAGTGGGGCCACGCCTCTAAGTTAGTCGCCCATCCTGGTGTTAAGGGTACCTTGGCCACTATTCGTCGGAGATTTTGGTGGCCCACTAGAGAACGTGACATACGTCAGTTTGTAGCTTCTTGTCCTGTCTGTGCCCAAACTAAGTCTAGCAATACCCCGCCTGCGGGTCTCCTCAGACCACTCCCTATTCCGTCACGCCCCTGGTCGCACATTGCTTTGGATTTCGTTACCGGTCTTCCTTCGTCCGCCGGTAACACGGTGATTCTTACTGTAGTCGACCGTTTTTCTAAGACTGCTCGTTTTATCCCGCTTCCTAAGCTTCCGTCCGCCCGAGAGACCGCCCAGATCATGGTAGATCACGTTTTTAAGATTCATGGTCTTCCTTCGGACATTGTGTCTGACAGAGGGCCCCAATTCGCCTCTCAGTTCTGGAGGGAGTTCTGCCGACTGATTGGGGCGTCCCCCAGTCTGTCGTCAGGATTTCATCCTCAGACCAATGGACAAGCCGAACGGACCAATCAGATTCTCGGCCGTATGTTGCGCAGCTTGACTTCACAGAGCCCTGCATCCTGGTGCGATCAGCTTGCTTGGGCCGAATATGCCTATAATTCGCTTCCTTCGTCCGCTACTGGGTTATCTCCGTTTGAGAGTTGTCTCGGTTACCAACCCCCACTTTTTGGTTCTCAAGAGTCTGAGACTTCCGTGCCTTCCGTTCAGGCTTTTATTCTTAGGTGCAAGCGTACTTGGAGGAGAGTGAGATCTGCGTTATGTCGTACTAGGGCGCGCACTCGTAGAGCTGCTAATCGTCGTCGGGTTAGGGCCCCTCGTTACGTTACGTTATGCCCCGTTTTGTTGGTCCTTTTGCTATTTTGAAGGTCCTTAGTCCGGCAGCGGTTAAGCTCAGATTGTCTCGTCAGTTACGTCGGGTGCACCCTGTTTTTCATGTGTCCTGTATCAAGCCTGTCATTTGAGCTCCCGCCCGTCCCGCCCTTTCGCCTCCGCCTCTCGACGAGGTGGATCCCATTTACAGAGTTCGCAAGCTGCTTGACGTTCGTCCTCGGGGGCGTGGCCACCAGTTCCTGGTGGACTGGGAGGGCTGTGGGCCTGAGGAGAGGCAGTGGATTCCGGCCCGGGACGTCCTGGACCGCTCGCTCATTGAGGATTTCTATCGGTCTCGCCAGACCTCTTCCTTGGGAGCGCCTGGTGGCGCTCGTTGAGGGAGGGGTACTGTCAGGATCTGGGTTACTTCTCTGCTCTTTCTCACTCTCATACCACCACTAGGGATGGGCGGATCGATCCTTAAGTATCGATATTTTCGATACTGCTTTTGTATCAAAAGGATCGATCCTCAAAAACAAGTATCGATACTATCTGTTTGTTTATTTTTTTATTACGTTTATTTTTTTTAATTTTTAAAATTAGTAGTACACCCTATTGTATATAAATACACTTAAAGCATAATGTCAATGGGAACTATATCTTCTTCCGCTGTATCACCGCGTTCGCTCACGTTACGTCTCCTTCCGCTGTATCACCGCGCGCGCACACTCTCACTCTCACTACCAGTCCAGCAGGAGCACATCAGCACACTCAGTCAGCGCAGAGTCCCGCAGACAGGTTTAAAAAGGTGTTCGAGTGCATGACTGCGATGAGTGAAAGAAAAAGAAGCGTAATTTGGAGTTATTTCACTCCAGTAAATACTGATGAAGCCTCGTGTGACATTTGTAAAAAAAAACATACGCCACTGTGGCAATACCACAAATTTGACAAAACATCTTAAAGCAAAACACCCTACAGAGCACGACGAAGTGCAGCTGAAGCGAGCAGAGGAGGTAACACAGACACGACCCCCATCTTTTGGCTCGAGGCAGAGTTCATTAGCAGAATGGTTTCAGAGAGGTCAACGTTATCCAGGTATCAAGTGGTGGTTAGATTATTTGAATACAAAAAGTCAAGTTATTTATAGCTATAGGCTACTTTGTACAATATATACTGTTTCAGATATGAAGATATTAATTACAGTATTTTATGTGGAGCAGAATATTAAACTGGATATTTTGCTTTAAACATTTTTCATTAGCTATATCTATTTCTGTTATCTGATAGGCTATCTGGTGGATATTCTTAATTAAATCATTTATATATTTATCATTTAAAAAATGTTTATTAAACAAATGACAGTTTAAATGTCCATTAATACGGGAGAGATTTACTATCATTATAAATTCTTAATGCCTGTAACACAGCTTTAAGAACATAATTTCTGTATTATATTTTATAGATGACTCGCAGAGAGCATCAGAAATTACAAGAGGGATAGGAGAGATGATTGCAAGGGACCTCCAGCCAATCTCACTTGTAGAAGACAGGGGATTTATTGCTCTTGTCAAGATTCTTGATCCACGTTACCAAATCCCTTCCCGGAAAAAGCTGATGGACTGTACAATTAACAATATGTATGGTGAATGTAAAGCCAACGTAATGACAACATTACAACATGCAAACCATGTCATTCTCACAACAGATATGTGGACCTCAAGGTCCACAGAGGCATATTTAACTGTGACCTGTCATTTTATTGACAACTGGCAAATGGAGAATTTTGTGCTAGAAACCTGCCATTTCAGTGTACAGCACACAGCTGACAATATTAGTGCAAAGCTGAAAAGAATAGCTGAAGAATGGGGCATAACTCAAAAGGTGCTTGCAGTTGTCACAGACAACAGTGCAAATATGGTTGCTGCAGTGCATAAGGCTGGGTGGATGCATTATCCATGTTTTGCCCACACATTAAACTTGGTGGTCAAAGATGCAATAAAGGCATCTCCGGAGACCGTTCATCTGCTGGAAAAATGCAGAAGCATTGTATCCTTTTTCCACCACAGCACAAAAGCCACAGAGAAGCTTAAACAGATACAAAATCAACTGAAAGTGGCAGAACATAAACTGATAATTTCAGTTGAAACCAGGTGGAATTCAGCTTTCTACATGTTGGAGAGGCTACATGAACAAATAGATCCAGTTACCACAGCCTCTGTTTACTTGGAAAGAGTGACCTGTGCTTTACAACTGAAGAGCGGTCTGTTATCCACCTAACCATTGAGGCCCTGAAACCTTTTGAGGAGGCAACACGTGAAGTATCAGCAGAAAAATACACTTCTGTCTCAAAGGTCATTCCCCTAGTATCACTGCTGCTTAGAGCATCTGCTGCCACTGAGCGTCAAGGAAGCTCTTTTGCCACAGAACTGGCACAGCAATGTCAGCGGAGATTCCGTGGAATTGAAACCATACACAGTCTTGGTGCCAGCACCTTTCTTGACATAAGGTTTAAGCACCTGGCATTTCGTGACAAGGATCATGTAGAAGCTGTAAAAAAGCGAGTCCTATCTGAAATGCGGGATGTCCACTTGGCGGCTGCACCACAAGCTACCTCAACATCTACCCTAAGGTCTGTGTCAGTACCTAGAGCAAACTCTGCATCATCAGAGACTCCTCCAATGACCCCATGTACTGCATCATCTACAGCTAAAGGAGGCATATGGGGGGATTTTGACTCACAGGTTCTATCAGCACAACAACAACAATCAGGAAGCACCGATTCCATAATTGAAATGCGTCGCTATGCAGAGGAAAAAGTACTTCCCCGAAACCAAGACCCATTAGTTTGGTGGAGAAATCACGAACAAACCTTCCCAGCTCTCAGCAAACTAGCAAAAAAATATCTTGGGGTCACTGCATCATCTGTCCCTTCTGAGAGAATTTTTTCCAAAGCAGGGGAGTTGATCAGTCAAAGAAGAAACAGACTAAAGGGGAAAAATGTCAACATTCTCTTGTTCCTTAACAAAAACCTTTTAAATCAGTTCTAAATCATTTAATGGTTTACTTATGCTGGCTGTGTATATCAGTACATGCACATATGAAGATTCCAACTTAAAATTCTGCCTGAAGTTCAGGTTCAAGTTTGACATTTAAATAATTTGAAGTGTTCTCAGCCTAACAGTCATCCCTGGTTTGATTTTCAGTGCATTCCAGTCTTTTATCAGGGGTTTATTTTATTTTATTTTTAAGCCGTAGAGTTTATCAGTCATAGAAAAAACAGGCTCAAGAGGAAAATGTTAATGTCAACTTGTTTCATCTCAAAAACCTATAAAGGGAAGAAATGTGGTAAAAGTGTTCAGTGTTTGTTAATAAACAGAAGCAAAACGTTTTCATGTCCATTTTATTTATTATTAATAATGTTGCTATCAAAATACTCTATAAAATCACTTACATAAAAATATTTCATAGAAGTATCGGTATCGGTATCGGCGATACTTGTCTTGAAAGTACTTGGTATCGGATCGAAAAGAAAATAACTGGTATCGCCCATCCCTAACCACCACACACACTCATTTACACACCCATTTCTCTCACTCTCCAGCGCACACACATACTGTCATGTTTCCGCTCTGCCTTCACCTGTTGATCATCAGTATCAGCGCTCTCGCTGCTGTCCGCTCACACCTGTGTCTTGTCTTGTCTAATTACTCAGTCTACTTCTAGTGTTTGTTCTCTCTGTTCTGTGTCGGATTATTGGGTGAGTACGTTCTCTCACTTTGTCAGTTAAAAGAGTCTTACCTATGTCTTGTCTTGTGTAGCAGTATTCGCCTTGTTGTCTCCTGCGACCTGCTTCGGTGAGATTCATCCGTTGTTCTCTCTGCTCAGCTGCCGGCTTCAAGGACCATTGACTCTGAGAGTATTTTCTGTTCTTCGTAATCTCTCCCGACAAAGTATCCACTGAGAAGCTGTCTATCTGGAGAGCACCTTTTTCTGTTCTAGTTCTGAGCTGTTATTCTTAAAGCTGATTTTGTTGGACATTAAAGACTTTGCATAGAATTTCCTTTGCTTTTGGATCCTTTTGTATCAACCCTGACAGAATAATCCGACCAGAATGGATCCAGCAAAGGAGGAATCTTTTTTTTCTGCTGTAGAGATCCAAGGAGTTATGCTGGGTCGTCACGAGGAGGAATTATCTGCTGCCAGAAATGCGGTGGAATGTTTGGCCGCACAGGTTAATGATTTGTCTGCACGCCTCCTTCATGCTCACCAGGAATCACCGGCTGTTCAGAGTCGTCCTTCTCTTCCCGAACCTTGTGTGAACAATCCTCCATGTTATGCAGGTGAGCCTACGGAATGTAGAGCCTTTTTGACTCAGTGTGAGGTAGCTTTTTCCCTGCAACCACGGACTTATGCGGAGGATCGTGCCCGCATCGCCTATGTGATTTCGTTATTGACTGGACGCGCTCGTGAGTGGGGCACCTCCGTTTGGGAGGCTGGGACTTCCTGCTGTCACTGTTTTGATCTCTTTAAGGAGGAGATGATTAAAGTTTTCGACCAGTCAGTTTTCGGACGCGAGGCTTCGCGTCTTCTCACCACGATTCGCCAGGGGAGGAGAACAGTGGCTGATTTCGCGAATGAATTCCGCACCCTTTCCACCACAGCTGAATGGAATGAACCTGCTCTGGTCGCGCGCTTCCTGGAGGGTTTGAATGTGGATTTAAAGGAGGAGATTTATGCTCGCGGTTCTCCGGCCCAGCTTGACCAACTGATAGAGCTGGCGATTCGCCTCGATAGATGCTTTGAGCAACGGCGACGTGCCCGTGCAGCTTCCTCCACTCCTCGCGAACCTCCTTTTCCTGTCTTTGCTAGACCTGATCCTGAGCCCATGCAGTTGGGTGGCATTCGTCTTCTGCCAGAGGAGAAACAACGTCGCATCTCCAACAGACTGTGTCTTTATTGTGGCTCGGCTGGCCACTTCGCAGCTTCGTGTCCAGTAAAAGCCAGAGCTCGCCAGTAGACAGAGGAGTACTGGCGAGCGCGACTGTTTTGTCCTCTTCATCCAGATCCTGTACCACCCTGCCCGCCGTCCTTCGTTGGGCCGGTTCCACCGTTTCATGTCCCGCGTTGATCGACTCAGGGGCTGAGGGGAACTTTATTGATGAGAGATGGGCTCGGGAACATAACATCCCCCTGGTGGACTTAAAGGGGAACACCACCGTCTTTGCCCTGGATGGTAGTATTCTCTCTAATGTTCACCGTGTCACCAGTCCGGTGAGTCTCACCGTCTCAGGAAACCATCAAGAGACTATTTCTTTTCTCATTTTTCAGTCCCCCTATACCCCCGTTGTGTTAGGACATCCCTGGCTAGTCCAGCATAGCCCTCATATTGACTGGGTCAAGAATACCATTTTGTCTTGGAGTCTTTCATGTCATGTTAATTGTTTAGTGTCTGCTATTCCTGTGGTTTCTTCTGTGTCTGTTTTTCAGGAGGAACCTGGTGATCTGTCTGGGGTCCCGGAGGAGTACCACGATTTGCGGGCGGTTTTCAGTCGTTCCCGGGCCGTTTCTCTACCGCCTCACCGCCCCTACGATTGTTGCATCGATCTCCTTCCTGGCACCACGCCGCCTCGCGGTAGATTGTATTCTCTCTCGGCGCCCGAACGAGAGGCTTTAGAGAAGTATCTCTCTGAATCCCTTGACGCTGGAATTATTGTTCCGTGCTCCTCGCCAGCTGGTGCTGGTTTCTTCTTTGTTAAGAAGAAGGATGGATCTTTGCGTCCTTGCATTGATTATCGGGGGTTGAACGACATAACGGTCAAGAACCGCTATCCCTTGCCCCTTATGTCGTCAGCTTTCGAGATCTTGCAGGGCGCAAAGATCTTTACTAAATTGGATTTGCGAAATGCTTACCATCTTGTTCGTATAAAGCAGGGAGACGAATGGAATACCGCGTTTAACACCCCTATAGGTCACTTTGAGTATCGCGTTCTTCCTTTTGGGCTGGTCAACGCTCCCGCTGTTTTTCAGGCGTTGGTCAACGACGTTTTGCGTGACATGTTAAATGTCTTTGTTTTCGTTTATCTGGACGACATCCTCATTTTCTCACCCTCACTCGAAGTACACGTTCAACACGTTCGTCGGGTTTTGCAACGTCTACTTGAGAACCGTCTCTTCGCTAAGTCTGAGAAGTGTGTGTTTCATTCTCAATCTGTCACCTTCGTTGGTTCGGTGTTCTCTGCTGAGGGAATCAGCATGGATCCCGAGAAGGTGCGGGCGGTCCTCGATTGGCCCGTTCCTAATTCTCGTGTTGCCCTCCAGCGATTTTTAGGTTTTGCTAATTTTTACAGACGATTTATTCGTAACTTCAGTCAGGTTGCCGCTCCTCTTTCTGCTCTCACCTCGACTAAGTCTCAGTTTGTTTGGTCAGAGATGGCACAAGATGCATTCGATCGACTCAAGAGGCTGTTCACCTCCGCGCCCATTTTGGTTACCCCTGATCCTGAGAGACAATTTATAGTCGAGGTCGACGCTTCCGATGTAGGGGTTGGGGCTATTTTGTCGCAGCGTTCTTCTCTTGATGACAAGGTTCACCCGTGCGCCTTCTTTTCCCATCGCCTTTCACCGGCAGAGCGCAATTATGATGTTGGTAACCGGGAGCTTTTGGCGGTTCGGTTAGCCTTGGGGGAGTGGCGGCACTGGTTAGAGTGGACCAGTATTCCGTTTATCGTTTGGACTGACCACCGTAACCTCGAATACATCCGCTCCGCCAAGAGACTTAACGCTCGTCAGGCCCGCTGGGCATTATTTTTTGGTCGTTTTGATTTTTCGATCTCTTTTAGGCCAGGTTCCAAGAACGTTAAGCCCGATGCCCTATCGCGGCTGTTCGGCTCCACAGAGGCAGCTTCGACCAAGGAGGTTATCTTACCCCAGCACTGCGTGGTCGGAGCTGCCGTCTGGGGAGTTGAGCAGACTGTTAAGAGGGCTCTCTCACTCGCTGTCAGACCTCCTCGTGCCCCGACAGGGACGTTATTTGTTCCTCCCACCGTTCGTTCATCCGTCCTCCAGTGGGGCCACGCCTCTAAGTTAGTCGCCCATCCTGGTGTTAAGGGTACCTTGGCCACTATTCGTCGGAGATTTTGGTGGCCCACTAGAGAACGTGACATACGTCAGTTTGTAGCTTCTTGTCCTGTCTGTGCCCAAACTAAGTCTAGCAATACCCCGCCTGCGGGTCTCCTCAGACCACTCCCTATTCCGTCACGCCCCTGGTCGCACATTGCTTTGGATTTCGTTACCGGTCTTCCTTCGTCCGCCGGTAACACGGTGATTCTTACTGTAGTCGACCGTTTTTCTAAGACTGCTCGTTTTATCCCGCTTCCTAAGCTTCCGTCCGCCCGAGAGACCGCCCAGATCATGGTAGATCACGTTTTTAAGATTCATGGTCTTCCTTCGGACATTGTGTCTGACAGAGGGCCCCAATTCGCCTCTCAGTTCTGGAGGGAGTTCTGCCGACTGATTGGGGCGTCCCCCAGTCTGTCGTCAGGATTTCATCCTCAGACCAATGGACAAGCCGAACGGACCAATCAGATTCTCGGCCGTATGTTGCGCAGCTTGACTTCACAGAGCCCTGCATCCTGGTGCGATCAGCTTGCTTGGGCCGAATATGCCTATAATTCGCTTCCTTCGTCCGCTACTGGGTTATCTCCGTTTGAGAGTTGTCTCGGTTACCAACCCCCACTTTTTGGTTCTCAAGAGTCTGAGACTTCCGTGCCTTCCGTTCAGGCTTTTATTCTTAGGTGCAAGCGTACTTGGAGGAGAGTGAGATCTGCGTTATGTCGTACTAGGGCGCGCACTCGTAGAGCTGCTAATCGTCGTCGGGTTAGGGCCCCTCGTTACGTTACGTTATGCCCCGTTTTGTTGGTCCTTTTGCTATTTTGAAGGTCCTTAGTCCGGCAGCGGTTAAGCTCAGATTGTCTCGTCAGTTACGTCGGGTGCACCCTGTTTTTCATGTGTCCTGTATCAAGCCTGTCATTTGAGCTCCCGCCCGTCCCGCCCTTTCGCCTCCGCCTCTCGACGAGGTGGATCCCATTTACAGAGTTCGCAAGCTGCTTGACGTTCGTCCTCGGGGGCGTGGCCACCAGTTCCTGGTGGACTGGGAGGGCTGTGGGCCTGAGGAGAGGCAGTGGATTCCGGCCCGGGACGTCCTGGACCGCTCGCTCATTGAGGATTTCTATCGGTCTCGCCAGACCTCTTCCTTGGGAGCGCCTGGTGGCGCTCGTTGAGGGAGGGGTACTGTCAGGATCTGGGTTACTTCTCTGCTCTTTCTCACTCTCATACCACCACTAGGGATGGGCGGATCGATCCTTAAGTATCGATATTTTCGATACTGCTTTTGTATCAAAAGGATCGATCCTCAAAAACAAGTATCGATACTATCTGTTTGTTTATTTTTTTATTACGTTTATTTTTTTTAATTTTTAAAATTAGTAGTACACCCTATTGTATATAAATACACTTAAAGCATAATGTCAATGGGAACTATATCTTCTTCCGCTGTATCACCGCGTTCGCTCACGTTACGTCTCCTTCCGCTGTATCACCGCGCGCGCACACTCTCACTCTCACTACCAGTCCAGCAGGAGCACATCAGCACACTCAGTCAGCGCAGAGTCCCGCAGACAGGTTTAAAAAGGTGTTCGAGTGCATGACTGCGATGAGTGAAAGAAAAAGAAGCGTAATTTGGAGTTATTTCACTCCAGTAAATACTGATGAAGCCTCGTGTGACATTTGTAAAAAAAAACATACGCCACTGTGGCAATACCACAAATTTGACAAAACATCTTAAAGCAAAACACCCTACAGAGCACGACGAAGTGCAGCTGAAGCGAGCAGAGGAGGTAACACAGACACGACCCCCATCTTTTGGCTCGAGGCAGAGTTCATTAGCAGAATGGTTTCAGAGAGGTCAACGTTATCCAGGTATCAAGTGGTGGTTAGATTATTTGAATACAAAAAGTCAAGTTATTTATAGCTATAGGCTACTTTGTACAATATATACTGTTTCAGATATGAAGATATTAATTACAGTATTTTATGTGGAGCAGAATATTAAACTGGATATTTTGCTTTAAACATTTTTCATTAGCTATATCTATTTCTGTTATCTGATAGGCTATCTGGTGGATATTCTTAATTAAATCATTTATATATTTATCATTTAAAAAATGTTTATTAAACAAATGACAGTTTAAATGTCCATTAATACGGGAGAGATTTACTATCATTATAAATTCTTAATGCCTGTAACACAGCTTTAAGAACATAATTTCTGTATTATATTTTATAGATGACTCGCAGAGAGCATCAGAAATTACAAGAGGGATAGGAGAGATGATTGCAAGGGACCTCCAGCCAATCTCACTTGTAGAAGACAGGGGATTTATTGCTCTTGTCAAGATTCTTGATCCACGTTACCAAATCCCTTCCCGGAAAAAGCTGATGGACTGTACAATTAACAATATGTATGGTGAATGTAAAGCCAACGTAATGACAACATTACAACATGCAAACCATGTCATTCTCACAACAGATATGTGGACCTCAAGGTCCACAGAGGCATATTTAACTGTGACCTGTCATTTTATTGACAACTGGCAAATGGAGAATTTTGTGCTAGAAACCTGCCATTTCAGTGTACAGCACACAGCTGACAATATTAGTGCAAAGCTGAAAAGAATAGCTGAAGAATGGGGCATAACTCAAAAGGTGCTTGCAGTTGTCACAGACAACAGTGCAAATATGGTTGCTGCAGTGCATAAGGCTGGGTGGATGCATTATCCATGTTTTGCCCACACATTAAACTTGGTGGTCAAAGATGCAATAAAGGCATCTCCGGAGACCGTTCATCTGCTGGAAAAATGCAGAAGCATTGTATCCTTTTTCCACCACAGCACAAAAGCCACAGAGAAGCTTAAACAGATACAAAATCAACTGAAAGTGGCAGAACATAAACTGATAATTTCAGTTGAAACCAGGTGGAATTCAGCTTTCTACATGTTGGAGAGGCTACATGAACAAATAGATCCAGTTACCACAGCCTCTGTTTACTTGGAAAGAGTGACCTGTGCTTTACAACTGAAGAGCGGTCTGTTATCCACCTAACCATTGAGGCCCTGAAACCTTTTGAGGAGGCAACACGTGAAGTATCAGCAGAAAAATACACTTCTGTCTCAAAGGTCATTCCCCTAGTATCACTGCTGCTTAGAGCATCTGCTGCCACTGAGCGTCAAGGAAGCTCTTTTGCCACAGAACTGGCACAGCAATGTCAGCGGAGATTCCGTGGAATTGAAACCATACACAGTCTTGGTGCCAGCACCTTTCTTGACATAAGGTTTAAGCACCTGGCATTTCGTGACAAGGATCATGTAGAAGCTGTAAAAAAGCGAGTCCTATCTGAAATGCGGGATGTCCACTTGGCGGCTGCACCACAAGCTACCTCAACATCTACCCTAAGGTCTGTGTCAGTACCTAGAGCAAACTCTGCATCATCAGAGACTCCTCCAATGACCCCATGTACTGCATCATCTACAGCTAAAGGAGGCATATGGGGGGATTTTGACTCACAGGTTCTATCAGCACAACAACAACAATCAGGAAGCACCGATTCCATAATTGAAATGCGTCGCTATGCAGAGGAAAAAGTACTTCCCCGAAACCAAGACCCATTAGTTTGGTGGAGAAATCACGAACAAACCTTCCCAGCTCTCAGCAAACTAGCAAAAAAATATCTTGGGGTCACTGCATCATCTGTCCCTTCTGAGAGAATTTTTTCCAAAGCAGGGGAGTTGATCAGTCAAAGAAGAAACAGACTAAAGGGGAAAAATGTCAACATTCTCTTGTTCCTTAACAAAAACCTTTTAAATCAGTTCTAAATCATTTAATGGTTTACTTATGCTGGCTGTGTATATCAGTACATGCACATATGAAGATTCCAACTTAAAATTCTGCCTGAAGTTCAGGTTCAAGTTTGACATTTAAATAATTTGAAGTGTTCTCAGCCTAACAGTCATCCCTGGTTTGATTTTCAGTGCATTCCAGTCTTTTATCAGGGGTTTATTTTATTTTATTTTTAAGCCGTAGAGTTTATCAGTCATAGAAAAAACAGGCTCAAGAGGAAAATGTTAATGTCAACTTGTTTCATCTCAAAAACCTATAAAGGGAAGAAATGTGGTAAAAGTGTTCAGTGTTTGTTAATAAACAGAAGCAAAACGTTTTCATGTCCATTTTATTTATTATTAATAATGTTGCTATCAAAATACTCTATAAAATCACTTACATAAAAATATTTCATAGAAGTATCGGTATCGGTATCGGCGATACTTGTCTTGAAAGTACTTGGTATCGGATCGAAAAGAAAATAACTGGTATCGCCCATCCCTAACCACCACACACACTCATTTACACACCCATTTCTCTCACTCTCCAGCGCACACACATACTGTCATGTTTCCGCTCTGCCTTCACCTGTTGATCATCAGTATCAGCGCTCTCGCTGCTGTCCGCTCACACCTGTGTCTTGTCTTGTCTAATTACTCAGTCTACTTCTAGTGTTTGTTCTCTCTGTTCTGTGTCGGATTATTGGGTGAGTACGTTCTCTCACTTTGTCAGTTAAAAGAGTCTTACCTATGTCTTGTCTTGTGTAGCAGTATTCGCCTTGTTGTCTCCTGCGACCTGCTTCGGTGAGATTCATCCGTTGTTCTCTCTGCTCAGCTGCCGGCTTCAAGGACCATTGACTCTGAGAGTATTTTCTGTTCTTCGTAATCTCTCCCGACAAAGTATCCACTGAGAAGCTGTCTATCTGGAGAGCACCTTTTTCTGTTCTAGTTCTGAGCTGTTATTCTTAAAGCTGATTTTGTTGGACATTAAAGACTTTGCATAGAATTTCCTTTGCTTTTGGATCCTTTTGTATCAACCCTGACAGAATAATCCGACCAGAATGGATCCAGCAAAGGAGGAATCTTTTTTTTCTGCTGTAGAGATCCAAGGAGTTATGCTGGGTCGTCACGAGGAGGAATTATCTGCTGCCAGAAATGCGGTGGAATGTTTGGCCGCACAGGTTAATGATTTGTCTGCACGCCTCCTTCATGCTCACCAGGAATCACCGGCTGTTCAGAGTCGTCCTTCTCTTCCCGAACCTTGTGTGAACAATCCTCCATGTTATGCAGGTGAGCCTACGGAATGTAGAGCCTTTTTGACTCAGTGTGAGGTAGCTTTTTCCCTGCAACCACGGACTTATGCGGAGGATCGTGCCCGCATCGCCTATGTGATTTCGTTATTGACTGGACGCGCTCGTGAGTGGGGCACCTCCGTTTGGGAGGCTGGGACTTCCTGCTGTCACTGTTTTGATCTCTTTAAGGAGGAGATGATTAAAGTTTTCGACCAGTCAGTTTTCGGACGCGAGGCTTCGCGTCTTCTCACCACGATTCGCCAGGGGAGGAGAACAGTGGCTGATTTCGCGAATGAATTCCGCACCCTTTCCACCACAGCTGAATGGAATGAACCTGCTCTGGTCGCGCGCTTCCTGGAGGGTTTGAATGTGGATTTAAAGGAGGAGATTTATGCTCGCGGTTCTCCGGCCCAGCTTGACCAACTGATAGAGCTGGCGATTCGCCTCGATAGATGCTTTGAGCAACGGCGACGTGCCCGTGCAGCTTCCTCCACTCCTCGCGAACCTCCTTTTCCTGTCTTTGCTAGACCTGATCCTGAGCCCATGCAGTTGGGTGGCATTCGTCTTCTGCCAGAGGAGAAACAACGTCGCATCTCCAACAGACTGTGTCTTTATTGTGGCTCGGCTGGCCACTTCGCAGCTTCGTGTCCAGTAAAAGCCAGAGCTCGCCAGTAGACAGAGGAGTACTGGCGAGCGCGACTGTTTTGTCCTCTTCATCCAGATCCTGTACCACCCTGCCCGCCGTCCTTCGTTGGGCCGGTTCCACCGTTTCATGTCCCGCGTTGATCGACTCAGGGGCTGAGGGGAACTTTATTGATGAGAGATGGGCTCGGGAACATAACATCCCCCTGGTGGACTTAAAGGGGAACACCACCGTCTTTGCCCTGGATGGTAGTATTCTCTCTAATGTTCACCGTGTCACCAGTCCGGTGAGTCTCACCGTCTCAGGAAACCATCAAGAGACTATTTCTTTTCTCATTTTTCAGTCCCCCTATACCCCCGTTGTGTTAGGACATCCCTGGCTAGTCCAGCATAGCCCTCATATTGACTGGGTCAAGAATACCATTTTGTCTTGGAGTCTTTCATGTCATGTTAATTGTTTAGTGTCTGCTATTCCTGTGGTTTCTTCTGTGTCTGTTTTTCAGGAGGAACCTGGTGATCTGTCTGGGGTCCCGGAGGAGTACCACGATTTGCGGGCGGTTTTCAGTCGTTCCCGGGCCGTTTCTCTACCGCCTCACCGCCCCTACGATTGTTGCATCGATCTCCTTCCTGGCACCACGCCGCCTCGCGGTAGATTGTATTCTCT
The DNA here is from genome assembly GCF_051911475.1 of Siphateles boraxobius. NCBI lineage: Eukaryota > Metazoa > Chordata > Actinopteri > Cypriniformes > Leuciscidae > Siphateles > Siphateles boraxobius. Next base: position 17,784,358 of record NW_027508931.1, on the reverse strand, counting down.
CTCGGCGCCCGAACGAGAGGCTTTAGAGAAGTATCTCTCTGAATCCCTTGACGCTGGAATTATTGTTCCGTGCTCCTCGCCAGCTGGTGCTGGTTTCTTCTTTGTTAAGAAGAAGGATGGATCTTTGCGTCCTTGCATTGATTATCGGGGGTTGAACGACATAACGGTCAAGAACCGCTATCCCTTGCCCCTTATGTCGTCAGCTTTCGAGATCTTGCAGGGCGCAAAGATCTTTACTAAATTGGATTTGCGAAATGCTTACCATCTTGTTCGTATAAAGCAGGGAGACGAATGGAATACCGCGTTTAACACCCCTATAGGTCACTTTGAGTATCGCGTTCTTCCTTTTGGGCTGGTCAACGCTCCCGCTGTTTTTCAGGCGTTGGTCAACGACGTTTTGCGTGACATGTTAAATGTCTTTGTTTTCGTTTATCTGGACGACATCCTCATTTTCTCACCCTCACTCGAAGTACACGTTCAACACGTTCGTCGGGTTTTGCAACGTCTACTTGAGAACCGTCTCTTCGCTAAGTCTGAGAAGTGTGTGTTTCATTCTCAATCTGTCACCTTCGTTGGTTCGGTGTTCTCTGCTGAGGGAATCAGCATGGATCCCGAGAAGGTGCGGGCGGTCCTCGATTGGCCCGTTCCTAATTCTCGTGTTGCCCTCCAGCGATTTTTAGGTTTTGCTAATTTTTACAGACGATTTATTCGTAACTTCAGTCAGGTTGCCGCTCCTCTTTCTGCTCTCACCTCGACTAAGTCTCAGTTTGTTTGGTCAGAGATGGCACAAGATGCATTCGATCGACTCAAGAGGCTGTTCACCTCCGCGCCCATTTTGGTTACCCCTGATCCTGAGAGACAATTTATAGTCGAGGTCGACGCTTCCGATGTAGGGGTTGGGGCTATTTTGTCGCAGCGTTCTTCTCTTGATGACAAGGTTCACCCGTGCGCCTTCTTTTCCCATCGCCTTTCACCGGCAGAGCGCAATTATGATGTTGGTAACCGGGAGCTTTTGGCGGTTCGGTTAGCCTTGGGGGAGTGGCGGCACTGGTTAGAGTGGACCAGTATTCCGTTTATCGTTTGGACTGACCACCGTAACCTCGAATACATCCGCTCCGCCAAGAGACTTAACGCTCGTCAGGCCCGCTGGGCATTATTTTTTGGTCGTTTTGATTTTTCGATCTCTTTTAGGCCAGGTTCCAAGAACGTTAAGCCCGATGCCCTATCGCGGCTGTTCGGCTCCACAGAGGCAGCTTCGACCAAGGAGGTTATCTTACCCCAGCACTGCGTGGTCGGAGCTGCCGTCTGGGGAGTTGAGCAGACTGTTAAGAGGGCTCTCTCACTCGCTGTCAGACCTCCTCGTGCCCCGACAGGGACGTTATTTGTTCCTCCCACCGTTCGTTCATCCGTCCTCCAGTGGGGCCACGCCTCTAAGTTAGTCGCCCATCCTGGTGTTAAGGGTACCTTGGCCACTATTCGTCGGAGATTTTGGTGGCCCACTAGAGAACGTGACATACGTCAGTTTGTAGCTTCTTGTCCTGTCTGTGCCCAAACTAAGTCTAGCAATACCCCGCCTGCGGGTCTCCTCAGACCACTCCCTATTCCGTCACGCCCCTGGTCGCACATTGCTTTGGATTTCGTTACCGGTCTTCCTTCGTCCGCCGGTAACACGGTGATTCTTACTGTAGTCGACCGTTTTTCTAAGACTGCTCGTTTTATCCCGCTTCCTAAGCTTCCGTCCGCCCGAGAGACCGCCCAGATCATGGTAGATCACGTTTTTAAGATTCATGGTCTTCCTTCGGACATTGTGTCTGACAGAGGGCCCCAATTCGCCTCTCAGTTCTGGAGGGAGTTCTGCCGACTGATTGGGGCGTCCCCCAGTCTGTCGTCAGGATTTCATCCTCAGACCAATGGACAAGCCGAACGGACCAATCAGATTCTCGGCCGTATGTTGCGCAGCTTGACTTCACAGAGCCCTGCATCCTGGTGCGATCAGCTTGCTTGGGCCGAATATGCCTATAATTCGCTTCCTTCGTCCGCTACTGGGTTATCTCCGTTTGAGAGTTGTCTCGGTTACCAACCCCCACTTTTTGGTTCTCAAGAGTCTGAGACTTCCGTGCCTTCCGTTCAGGCTTTTATTCTTAGGTGCAAGCGTACTTGGAGGAGAGTGAGATCTGCGTTATGTCGTACTAGGGCGCGCACTCGTAGAGCTGCTAATCGTCGTCGGGTTAGGGCCCCTCGTTACGTTACGTTATGCCCCGTTTTGTTGGTCCTTTTGCTATTTTGAAGGTCCTTAGTCCGGCAGCGGTTAAGCTCAGATTGTCTCGTCAGTTACGTCGGGTGCACCCTGTTTTTCATGTGTCCTGTATCAAGCCTGTCATTTGAGCTCCCGCCCGTCCCGCCCTTTCGCCTCCGCCTCTCGACGAGGTGGATCCCATTTACAGAGTTCGCAAGCTGCTTGACGTTCGTCCTCGGGGGCGTGGCCACCAGTTCCTGGTGGACTGGGAGGGCTGTGGGCCTGAGGAGAGGCAGTGGATTCCGGCCCGGGACGTCCTGGACCGCTCGCTCATTGAGGATTTCTATCGGTCTCGCCAGACCTCTTCCTTGGGAGCGCCTGGTGGCGCTCGTTGAGGGAGGGGTACTGTCAGGATCTGGGTTACTTCTCTGCTCTTTCTCACTCTCATACCACCACTAGGGATGGGCGGATCGATCCTTAAGTATCGATATTTTCGATACTGCTTTTGTATCAAAAGGATCGATCCTCAAAAACAAGTATCGATACTATCTGTTTGTTTATTTTTTTATTACGTTTATTTTTTTTAATTTTTAAAATTAGTAGTACACCCTATTGTATATAAATACACTTAAAGCATAATGTCAATGGGAACTATATCTTCTTCCGCTGTATCACCGCGTTCGCTCACGTTACGTCTCCTTCCGCTGTATCACCGCGCGCGCACACTCTCACTCTCACTACCAGTCCAGCAGGAGCACATCAGCACACTCAGTCAGCGCAGAGTCCCGCAGACAGGTTTAAAAAGGTGTTCGAGTGCATGACTGCGATGAGTGAAAGAAAAAGAAGCGTAATTTGGAGTTATTTCACTCCAGTAAATACTGATGAAGCCTCGTGTGACATTTGTAAAAAAAAACATACGCCACTGTGGCAATACCACAAATTTGACAAAACATCTTAAAGCAAAACACCCTACAGAGCACGACGAAGTGCAGCTGAAGCGAGCAGAGGAGGTAACACAGACACGACCCCCATCTTTTGGCTCGAGGCAGAGTTCATTAGCAGAATGGTTTCAGAGAGGTCAACGTTATCCAGGTATCAAGTGGTGGTTAGATTATTTGAATACAAAAAGTCAAGTTATTTATAGCTATAGGCTACTTTGTACAATATATACTGTTTCAGATATGAAGATATTAATTACAGTATTTTATGTGGAGCAGAATATTAAACTGGATATTTTGCTTTAAACATTTTTCATTAGCTATATCTATTTCTGTTATCTGATAGGCTATCTGGTGGATATTCTTAATTAAATCATTTATATATTTATCATTTAAAAAATGTTTATTAAACAAATGACAGTTTAAATGTCCATTAATACGGGAGAGATTTACTATCATTATAAATTCTTAATGCCTGTAACACAGCTTTAAGAACATAATTTCTGTATTATATTTTATAGATGACTCGCAGAGAGCATCAGAAATTACAAGAGGGATAGGAGAGATGATTGCAAGGGACCTCCAGCCAATCTCACTTGTAGAAGACAGGGGATTTATTGCTCTTGTCAAGATTCTTGATCCACGTTACCAAATCCCTTCCCGGAAAAAGCTGATGGACTGTACAATTAACAATATGTATGGTGAATGTAAAGCCAACGTAATGACAACATTACAACATGCAAACCATGTCATTCTCACAACAGATATGTGGACCTCAAGGTCCACAGAGGCATATTTAACTGTGACCTGTCATTTTATTGACAACTGGCAAATGGAGAATTTTGTGCTAGAAACCTGCCATTTCAGTGTACAGCACACAGCTGACAATATTAGTGCAGAGCTGAAAAGAATAGCTGAAGAATGGGGCATAACTCAAAAGGTGCTTGCAGTTGTCACAGACAACAGTGCAAATATGGTTGCTGCAGTGCATAAGGCTGGGTGGATGCATTATCCATGTTTTGCCCACACATTAAACTTGGTGGTCAAAGATGCAATAAAGGCATCTCCGGAGACCGTTCATCTGCTGGAAAAATGCAGAAGCATTGTATCCTTTTTCCACCACAGCACAAAAGCCACAGAGAAGCTTAAACAGATACAAAATCAACTGAAAGTGGCAGAACATAAACTGATAATTTCAGTTGAAACCAGGTGGAATTCAGCTTTCTACATGTTGGAGAGGCTACATGAACAAATAGATCCAGTTACCACAGCCTCTGTTTACTTGGAAAGAGTGACCTGTGCTTTACAACTGAAGAGCGGTCTGTTATCCACCTAACCATTGAGGCCCTGAAACCTTTTGAGGAGGCAACACGTGAAGTATCAGCAGAAAAATACACTTCTGTCTCAAAGGTCATTCCCCTAGTATCACTGCTGCTTAGAGCATCTGCTGCCACTGAGCGTCAAGGAAGCTCTTTTGCCACAGAACTGGCACAGCAATGTCAGCGGAGATTCCGTGGAATTGAAACCATACACAGTCTTGGTGCCAGCACCTTTCTTGACATAAGGTTTAAGCACCTGGCATTTCGTGACAAGGATCATGTAGAAGCTGTAAAAAAGCGAGTCCTATCTGAAATGCGGGATGTCCACTTGGCGGCTGCACCACAAGCTACCTCAACATCTACCCTAAGGTCTGTGTCAGTACCTAGAGCAAACTCTGCATCATCAGAGACTCCTCCAATGACCCCATGTACTGCATCATCTACAGCTAAAGGAGGCATATGGGGGGATTTTGACTCACAGGTTCTATCAGCACAACAACAACAATCAGGAAGCACCGATTCCATAATTGAAATGCGTCGCTATGCAGAGGAAAAAGTACTTCCCCGAAACCAAGACCCATTAGTTTGGTGGAGAAATCACGAACAAACCTTCCCAGCTCTCAGCAAACTAGCAAAAAAATATCTTGGGGTCACTGCATCATCTGTCCCTTCTGAGAGAATTTTTTCCAAAGCAGGGGAGTTGATCAGTCAAAGAAGAAACAGACTAAAGGGGAAAAATGTCAACATTCTCTTGTTCCTTAACAAAAACCTTTTAAATCAGTTCTAAATCATTTAATGGTTTACTTATGCTGGCTGTGTATATCAGTACATGCACATATGAAGATTCCAACTTAAAATTCTGCCTGAAGTTCAGGTTCAAGTTTGACATTTAAATAATTTGAAGTGTTCTCAGCCTAACAGTCATCCCTGGTTTGATTTTCAGTGCATTCCAGTCTTTTATCAGGGGTTTATTTTATTTTATTTTTAAGCCGTAGAGTTTATCAGTCATAGAAAAAACAGGCTCAAGAGGAAAATGTTAATGTCAACTTGTTTCATCTCAAAAACCTATAAAGGGAAGAAATGTGGTAAAAGTGTTCAGTGTTTGTTAATAAACAGAAGCAAAACGTTTTCATGTCCATTTTATTTATTATTAATAATGTTGCTATCAAAATACTCTATAAAATCACTTACATAAAAATATTTCATAGAAGTATCGGTATCGGTATCGGCGATACTTGTCTTGAAAGTACTTGGTATCGGATCGAAAAGAAAATAACTGGTATCGCCCATCCCTAACCACCACACACACTCATTTACACACCCATTTCTCTCACTCTCCAGCGCACACACATACTGTCATGTTTCCGCTCTGCCTTCACCTGTTGATCATCAGTATCAGCGCTCTCGCTGCTGTCCGCTCACACCTGTGTCTTGTCTTGTCTAATTACTCAGTCTACTTCTAGTGTTTGTTCTCTCTGTTCTGTGTCGGATTATTGGGTGAGTACGTTCTCTCACTTTGTCAGTTAAAAGAGTCTTACCTATGTCTTGTCTTGTGTAGCAGTATTCGCCTTGTTGTCTCCTGCGACCTGCTTCGGTGAGATTCATCCGTTGTTCTCTCTGCTCAGCTGCCGGCTTCAAGGACCATTGACTCTGAGAGTATTGTCTGTTCTTCGTAATCTCTCCCGACAAAGTATCCACTGAGAAGCTGTCTATCTGGAGAGCACCTTTTTCTGTTCTAGTTCTGAGCTGTTATTCTTAAAGCTGATTTTGTTGGACATTAAAGACTTTGCATAAAATTTCCTTTGCTTTTGGATCCTTTTGTATCAACCCTGACAATTTCCTTTTTTGGCTTTGGTAACTATTTTCAAAAGGCAATTCAAACCTTATATAATGGGTGTTCTAGTTCTGTTAAATTGAAAACAGGCACATCAGAAAGATTTAGTATATCACGTGGTATTAGACAAGGCTTCCCGGTGTCTCCATTTTTGTTTCTCTTAGTTGCTCAGACAATGGCTACACATATAAAAATGTGCCAACTTGCAGATGACACAGCCATCTTTTTAAGTGACCGTAACCAAATTGGGACTGCAGTAAATAGTATCAAAACATTTAGTGATGTATCATGATTGGTAATGAACATTAATAAATCAGTTTTGTTCCCCCTCAAAAATTGCAATCTGGCCAGTATGATGGAATACCAATTAATGAAAAAGTGACATATCTTGGAATTGTACTTTGTAAAAATATAGAGGAACGTCATAAGTTAATTTTCGAAGCAATTGTTAAAAAAATACAATCTAAATTCATGGTTAATGAGAGACGTGTCTCTATTTGGCAGGGTATTAACTTCAAAGGCAGAAGGTATATCACGCTCCCTATATGTTGCCTTATCGCTGGATATCCCAAAAAATACAATTAAAGAATTGGATACAATACTGTATGATTATATCTGGAGGAAAAAAAAAACATTATCTCAAAAAAGATGTTATCACAGGATGTAGAGACCAAGGTGGTCTGGAAGTGTTGGATTTTCATACTATAAACAATACTTTTCAAATCAAATGGATTATAGAATTCTTGAAAAGCCCTGACAGCTTCTGGAACGCTTTTCCATCGTATTTGTTCAATAGTCTTGGTGGCATACATTTTCTACTGAAATGTAATTTTTCTATTGATAAAATTCCCTTGAAATTAGCTGACTTCCACAAACAAGCTCTTCTATCTTGGACATTGATTTATAAACACACTTTAGTCCACATAGATACTTAATTTGGAATAACAAAGAAATCCTTTATAAAGGGAAGTCTCTGTTTTGCCGGCCATGGTTTGATAGAGGAATTCTGTTGGTAGGACAGTTAGTGAAAAAAGATGGTTTGCTAATGTCATTTTCAGAATTTCTTCTAAATTTTAACTTCCCAGTGACACCAAAAGAATACGCAGTTGTATTTGATGCAATCCCTTCAGGTTTTTGCCAATCTAATAAGGAGACTATTTTGTATTTATTTTATCACTGTATGTACACAAACAAATTTTGGTCTGATTTGGAAGAATATATAATCACAAAATTGAATGTAAACATCAGAATCAATATTTTTGATGTCATGTTATACTTAGATTTTTGTGGTTTGTCCAAAAAATAAATTTTTGTTATTCAACTGTTTATTATCCTTGGAAAATACCATATTCACAAATGTAAACGGTCTAATTCACAACCTTGTTTTAAGGCATTTCATCTGGACTTTAAATCATATTACAAAACAATAGAAAACATGCAAAACATGAAGGCTACAAGAACATTTCATCTCTTGAAGGAACTGCATAATTTTTAATTTTTCCCCTTCTATAATTATATTAATTTATTTGTTATTACTCTGGTCTGTACACTGTACAATTTAATTTTAGTTGAACAGATTACAGTATTTGTAGTGTTCTCTGTACATATTGTCCTGTGTATTGTTCATAATAAAAAAATAATAAAAAATAAAAAAATCAATCGCAGATCTACAGAACATGTGTGCAAAGACGTGCAATGCATTTTTGTGTTTTTTTTTTGTAAACGCATATTACGCAATTTGTACAGACTCATTAGAGGGTGAAAACAGCGCAACATGAGCATGTTGGAGGCTTGATCTGAACATGTTACATCTCTGGTTTTGTATGCAAAAAGAAGGATTGAGCTAGCCACTTGGATTCAGTTTCTATAGGCTCTTAAACAGACACACGCAAACGGGAGCGGTCTTAGAGGGTTAAATGGTCCTATGCTATGTCCTCTGATTTACAGACGCCCTTAATGCAATAAGGATTTTATTCAACAATTTTCTGATTTTCTCTCTGATCTGGTGACTCGAGCTGATAGACTATTGATTCTTGGGGATTTTAACATTCATCTCTGCTGCCCTTCTAAAACATTGGTCAAAGAATTTGTAACTATTCTAGAGTCTTTGAACTTTGTACAATCTGTATGTGGTCCAACTCACAATTTGGGTCACACACTAGATTTGGTACTGTCTCGTGGTGTTTTGATTTCAAATCTGGAGGTTATTGATGCATGTGTGTCTGACCATTTTCCTATTTTGTTTGAATCGGAGTGCTTTCTCCCGTCTTCTATTTGCCCTCAGCCTTCATGTCTCTCTCGAGCTATTCATTCAAACATTGCAAAATTGTTTTCTGAACATTTTTCTGAACATTTTAATTTTCTAAATGAAACAGATACTGAATGCTTGACTGAGATATTTTATAAAGCATCCTCTATATCTATGGACGCTGTTGCTCTGCTTAAGCGTAAAAAGATGAAGGTTGTTGGTCAGCCGTGGTTAAATGATGTCACCCGCGCTTTCAGACAAGAGTGTCGAAAAGCGGAGCGAAAGTGGAAAAAAGATAGGCTACAGGTTTCTTTTGACATTTTAAAATCATGTCTGTTCCACTATCAAACGGCAGTAAAGGTGGCAAAATCGAATTTCTTTTCTCAATTAATTTCTGATAACGCAAAGCGACCAAAAGTCCTGTTTGATACGATTGACTCCATTCTAAACCCGACTATGAATATTTTATCTGAGGCCTCTTTTGAGCTTTGTGAAGATTTTTTAAAACATTTCACTCAAAAAATTGATGATATTAGAAGCTCCATTGTTCCCTCTGAACCCTGTCATTTGCAACTGCCCTGTCCTATGAGTTGCCTGTCAAACTTTAAACCTGTCTCTCCAACTCAGCTAGCTGATATAATCTCTACTATGAAGTGTTCTGGTTCTAAATTAGATATTATCCCGGCTCTTCTTTTTAAGGATGTTTTTTCTACCATTAGTCATACGGTAACCGCTATCATAAGCAGCTCTTTAGCCAAAGGTGTCGTTCCAGCTCGTTTTAAACATGCAATTGTGCATCCTATGTTGAAAAAAACCTCAACTTGATCCAGAAATGTGCAGTAATTATCGACCGATCTCTAAACTGCCTTTTATCTCTAAGCTTTTAGAGAAAGTCGTTTTTTCACAGCTCCAGTTTTATTTGAATTCTTTTCATATTTTGGACATGTTCCAATCTGGCTTTAGGTCAATACATAGCACTGAGTCAGCTTTGTTGAGGGTAACGCATGATATCTTGCTTGCTTTAGATTCAGGCTCTTGTGTTGTGCTGGTTTTGTTAGACCTGAGCGCTGCATTTGATACCATCGACCACCACATTCTTCTTGAACGGCTAGAATATATGGTGGGTGTCAAGGGCACTGTATTACAATGGTTTGCTTCCTACGTCGAAAAGAGGACTTTTTCTGTAAATTTAGGAAATTGTTCCTCGTCATCTGCGCCTGTTTTATTTGGTGTGCCCCAGGGATCTATCTTGGGACCTTTATTGTTTTCCCTTTATATGCTCCCCTTGGCCCTCATTTTTCAGAAGTATAACATTTCATATCACTGCTATGCAGATGATTCTCAGCTTCACCTTCTAGTAAGGCTTGACAACACTGCTTCATTTGATGTGTTATTGGAATGTGTAGATGATATTAAGAGGTGGATGACAAATAATTTTCTGCAGTTAAATGAGGATAAAACAGAGGTTTTAATTCTGGGTTGTCCGGCAGATTCCACTCCTGCTCTGAAAGCCCAGTTAGGTCCTCTTTCAACAAAAGTATGCAAACAAATCAAAAACCTTGGAGTGATCTTTGACTCTTCACTATTTTTCGACAAACAAATTAGTGCTGTTATTAGAGGAAGCTTTTTCCATTTAAGATCAATTGCAAAGTTGAAGAATGTTCTGTCAAGCAAAGATTTAGAAGTTGCAATTCATGCATTTGTAACATCACGATTAGACTATTGCAACTCTCTTTATTGTGGTCTTCCTCAATCTACACTATCGCGATTAAAACATTTTCAAAATGCGGCTGCAAGACTTTTGACTGGGTCTAAAAAGAGCAGGCACGGATTAACGCACGGGCCTACTGGGCACTTGCCCAGGGCACTGGGCCAGCAGGGGGCCCTGTAAAATGTACTGTCTATTCTTTTCAAATAATTATTTTTATTTATTTTATTTTTCAGTAAAATTGTGTTAAATGTTGAGGAATAATGTGATTTTTTTGCAGTTACAAAGTATTAACTAGTAAATAAATCAAATAAATAATTTTAATGTAACGTGCGCTGTTGAGAAGGACATCTAGAGACGAGTGAAAAGCATTGCGTAATATAAAAGTCACGCTTAGAAGACGGTTACTCAAAAACCAAAACAAAAATGAGTTTAAAACAACAACCAAGTGGATCAATGAAAAGAAAGCGCAAAAAGGACAAAGAAGCAAGAGAAGCTCAATTACTACAAAAGCTACCAACAATCTCCAGCTTTTTTAAAAATGCAAACACTGTTGATGCTAACAACAACGTTTCTGCTGCTTCAAGTGAAGATGGCGCTAGCACAACTAACCGTGATAGCAGTGATTACTACAACCCGCCGGCGCCGCTACAGCCACCGTCAACATCACCATCACAATGTCAGGATGATCACACTAAGACAGATGATGATGACCCCCTGTTTTGGGACACAAACAATGACCCCCCATTGTGGGGCGATATAAAAGGGGATTCGGTGAGAAGTATTCTTATTAACAGAGGGGTTGCCGCTTTCCATAACCGAAGCTCAAAATATACTTCTTCCTTAAGGGATAGCGGTCTGGGTGGCAAGACTCGCTCCCTTACAAATGATTTATTAAACACTCACTTACCAAACGGCCAGATTGTGTCACGAGAGTGGCTTTTATACTCTCCATCAACGGGACAGGTGTTCTGCTATTCTTGCAAACTTTTCTCGTCCAAAAGACACGCCTTTACAGATGGATTCAGTGACTGAAAGCACCCAGAACGGATTTTTGAACATGAGAGGAGCCCAGGCCATATGTCCTGTATGCTAGCCTTATTACATAGATCTAAAAGCACTCAGGCGATTGACTCACCTCTGGTCAAACAAATTGCTGGAGAGAGGGAATACTGGAAAGAGGTACTGAAACGTGTGGTGGCAGTAATACAATTTTTAGCCGAAAGAGGACTGGCTTTCGGGGGGAGGATGAACTCCTAGGTTCGCCTCACAATGGAAACTATCTAGGAATTTTAGAGCTGATATCTCAGTTTGACCCGTTTCTATCTGAGCATATTAAAACACGCGGGCAAAAAGGAAGGGGAACTGTATCTTATTTGTCATCAAGTATATGTGAGGAGTTTATTGATGTATTGGGAGAAAAAAATAAACAAGTAATCGCGAATGAATTAAAGGATGCCAAATATTTTTCAGTAATCGTTGATTCAACACCAGATTTGTCCCACACAGACCAGTTAACATTCATCTTCAGATTCGTCAATGAGAAAGGGAATGTACTAGAACGATTCATAGCTCATGAGCCCATTTCATGTCACACAGGTGAGAGTTTGTGTGATTACGTCATTAAAATGGTAAACAACCTTGGCTTGGACATATTAAACTGTAGAGGCCAATCGTACGATAATGCGAGTAATATGTCGGGCAGATACAATGGACTGCAGGCTCACTTAAAACGGATAAATCCATTGATCCATTAAATACCTTGTGCTGCTCACTCATTGAATTTAGTAGGTGTAAACAGTATACACAGCAGTCCAGATGTCAAACAGTACTTTAGTCTACTACAGTCGTTGTATTCATTTTGTTCTGCATCTACTCGCCGATGGGCAAAAGTGTTCGAAAAGACAAACTTAAAACTTAAGCATTTGTCTAATACTCGGTGGAGCTGTAGGGCTGATTCGGCCCAAGCTCTCTGTCAAAATTATATTAATATAAGAGAAGCCTTGAACAGCATAGCTGCAGATGAGAACGAAAAAAGGGAAACACGCAACGAAGCATCGGGACTGCGCGCAAAGATGGACAAACTGGAAACTGCATTCATGGCGCAGTTCTGGAATACTAAACTCGAACGATTCAACGTGACCAGTTTATGTCTACAAAAAAATGATATGGACCTTCGAACAGCGATGTGACTGCTTGAATCATTGCGTGAGTTTGTATCAGCTCAGCGAGAACTATTTGAACACTTTGAGAGGAGTGCTTTAAGTGTGACAGGTGTATGTCAGTCTTATAAGCATGAAGTTCAACGCATCAAGAAAAGAAAAACATTTGCTGATGAGACCACAGATGGGGATGCAGGCCTTAGTGGAAGCCGTAAATTTCAAGTGGACACATTTAATACTACCATTGACAATCTTGTCAACTGCCTTGATCACAGAATAGATGCCTATAAACACACGAATAGTCTCTTTGGTGTTCTATTCGTGCCATACTCAGAATCTGACAGCAAAATTATAACAGGAGCCCATAACCTTTCTGAAGGTTACCCTGATGACTTGAACAGCTGTCTTGCTGATGAGCTGATTCAGTTCAGATCGTTCATTTCAATGGAGCCGGACAGATCACCATCAAAAATGCTGAAAACAATTATTGATTATGGACTGCCTTCGGTTTTCCCCAATGTTTATGTTGCCCTAAAACTTTTCCTCACCCTGCCCGTCAGCAACTGTGAAGGAGAACGTTCATTTTCTCTAATGGCAAGAGTAAAAAACGAACTAAGAAGCGAAATGTGTCAAGGACGTCTAAATTCACTGTCTTTAATGGCCATTGAATGCGATCTTGTGAGGGAATTGGATTTTGATGATGTTGTGGAGGCCTTTTCTCTGAGGAAATCGAGAAAGATACCCCTCAGCTAGGTAAATTTAAACCGACTTTTTTTGTTCTAAGCTAAATGCCTGTGGTGAATGACAGTTACACATGAAATGTAATGAAATGTCTGCTAAATGTAGAAATGTAAATTATTATGGAATTTTCTCCTGTGATATGATTTGGAGAGGTCAGAAGCTTTTTGACTGAGTATGTTGTACAGTATGTTGTATGTTGATAGATACTGGTGAGATATAAATAAACCAATTTGTGAGGCCCATTTGGGGCCCATTTTATATACTGTAATATATATATATATATTTATATCTTCATTAACTAGATGTAGGCCTAAAATTATACAAAATTCAAAAAGTAGTCAAAACGCAGAATATCTAACAGAACATAGGCTAAGTTGTTTATGTTCTACAATAGTAGCCTATGGGCTTATTTTTTTAATGAAATGTCAATCTTCATCTTTATAACAGAAGATTAAATGCAATGCAACAATCTTTAAGATACAGTAAATCTTCAAATGTGTAACGGATTGTCACCTTAAAAAGTGTCTTTTGTGGCGGAACAAGCAAATACTATATAGCATCTTAATTTAATCTTTGTTTTATTACTTTATTAATAATTAGTATCATTAACTAATTGTTAACTCAACTAACTCAACAACCTGGATACGTAGCCTACTAATTAAATGAATGTAAATTAGCCTAAATGCATTTATTAGAATTGCCATTGACTAAAGGTTTTTCTAGTCGACTAGTAGTCATTCATTTAAGCAATTAGGCCTAGTCGACTAATCTCGCACGTTAATATTAATTTCTGCTTAAATACTGAGTGCATGGAGGCATATAGCCTATTCCGCGCTCAAGCAAGCGCATGCATAAATATTGCCGCAAAGCACCGGCAAAAGCAGGCTAATGATAATATATGTCTGGAAAAAAAAAACTAGCCATTTTTATTGTTCAATAATAAAAAATATATATTCATCATGTCTGTGAGGCTAAACACTGTGTTTCAGTCCTTTTCATGTTTAACAAATCAAATCATGCATTTTCTACATACCGCGAGTAAGCGCTGCACCAGTTCGAAAAAGGTAAAAGCATAACGAGCGTAACGAGAGAGTGGCCCCACACTAAGGGGGATGCAGAGATGTTGCCGCGTCTGTAATTATTAACATTTTTAATTGTTTAAATGATCAGCCTTAGGGGGTTCCCTTAAAATGCCTGGCTTGCCTGCCCTATTGCGGCGCCTGTGCATACAGGTGCAACACTGTTGTCCAAAACATTGGTGAAGAGACATCCGTGCCCAGGGCACATCATCGCCATAATCCGTCCTTGATAAAGAGGGATCATATTTCTCCTGTTTTGGCATCCCTTCACTGGCTTCCCATTAAGTTTAGAGTTGATTTTAAGATCCTTATGTTTGTATATAAGGCATTGTCTGGCTGTGGACTAAGGTACATTTGTGATCTTATTGTGCCATACTGTCCTGCTAGGGCACTTAGATTCAAATCACTTGCTTTTAAATGTGTCACGATGTCGCTACAAATTAAAGGGTGATCGGGCTTTTTCTGTCGCTGGGCCTAAGCTTTGGAATGCTCTTCCTTATCATGTGAGGTCTGCTCCTTCATTGGATATTTTTAGATCTACTCTGAAAACACATTTTTACTCTTTAGCCTTTGGAAACTTGTAATTGTTGTTTGTATAGCGTAGTTCTGCTATGCACTATGTACAGCACTTTGGATCAATTTGTATTGTGTTAAATGTGCTATATAAATAAAGGTTGTTATCAAAATTTTTTTTTGTTGGATATTGAAATTGAAAATGGTTCTTCCATACCATAACACTGCACTTAGATATGTGTGAATTTCCCACACCAGGAGTAATAATTTATATAGTTCTATTTTATTTAATTGGTTCAAAAAATGTTCTATGTAAAATGTTATATTAAAGAAAAGATCGAAAATAAATATTTGTGTTTGCTGTAAAGTGGTTAGAAAAAATTAAATCGGAATCGGCTAAAATTTGTATCGGCAGGCCAAACTCATGAAAAATCGGAAATCGGAATTGGCCTAGAAAATT
Organism: Siphateles boraxobius; assembly: GCF_051911475.1. Taxonomy (NCBI): domain Eukaryota; kingdom Metazoa; phylum Chordata; class Actinopteri; order Cypriniformes; family Leuciscidae; genus Siphateles; species Siphateles boraxobius. The sequence goes on along the minus strand of NW_027508931.1, from coordinate 17,769,120 downwards.
GTAATCGGTGCATCTCTAATTCAAACGCCTTGCTCGAACACAAAGGGTTGTAAAATCTCCCTCCAAAGAGACAACTTCTTATTGGCTCACACACCTTCAGAGGGTGTGACATCTTCATGCTTTAAGATCACAAGACCAGCCCCCGCTCTAGCTCTTAGTCCTTTTTCTGAAATCCTGATGTGAAGATGATGCTGAATTAGAAGTGTTCTAAGGATCCCCAAGCTTGTGCCAGGCTGCGGCCTTGTCTTTCCATTAAACAAAGATCCTCTGACTTCAACTGGTTCTTTCTCATCAAGACAACATCATCAAAGATTAACTGGAGTCTCAACAAATTGCATCAGGACAGTTTAATTCAAATGGGTGAGACATGTACTTAGTCTCATTGTTCAATACATTAATTATCCTTACACTTTTTTTAAAAGGGTGTCTTAGAAATAAACTGATGGTTTGCTGAAGGCTGTTGATCTGTTGAATTTCAAACAATGCTATAACTTCTTGCTTTCCTGTATTCTGCTTCGGCTCTCTTTCCCTTGGAAAACTGTATGCATGTATGTATGTGTATTTTAGAGTAGTTTAAATGTTTAGTCTAGCTCAGAGGTCGGCAACCCGCGGCTCTTAAGCGCCCCCCTAGTGGCTCCCTGGAGCTTTTTCAAAAATATGAAAATGGAAAAAATATTTTTGTTTTAATATAATTTCTGTAGGAGGAAAAACATGACAAACATTCTTAAAGTTTTATAAATATTATATTTATATATTTATAAATAAATATTTAATTTCAACATTTCTGTCAAAGAAGAATTCCATGTGCTGCATGAGCATTTGCACACACACGTAAGGTCTCTCCCTCTCTGCCGTACGCGCGCTACACGGTTTGCAGCTCGCGAGCTGTAGATTCCGGGAGATTTGAACTAATTTGCGGGCATCAGGGAGCCGCTATAATATGCGGGAGACTCCTGGAACTTCCGGGAGACTTGGGATGTCTGCGGCCATTACTGGGCTGCTTTTATGTTTTTAGTGTGTTTTACACTGTTTTAATGCATGTTTTATGGATGTTTTAAATACTTTTCCAGTTCGTTTCAAAAGGCTGCTGTTTTATTGCACTCTGTCTGTTGCCCAGATAAGGGGGAAAAGAGAAGAGTATTGTATCGTATTATTGAGGATTGAAGAGGACTGCATTTTATTTCCATGGGGAGGTCTGAAATTACAGGAGACCATGCACGATGCACATTTTGTTGTTTTTTCGAATACTAAAGTAAAAGTGACATCAAAAATCTGATTTCTTTATTGTATTTCTTTAATTTCATCAATGCAACGAAACATAATACATTAACATTATAATGGAAGTTAAACTTAAAGCACCATCGTACAGCAGCGTAGTCACGTGGTGCGTCATTCTCTCCAGGATTCGCTGCAGGGAAAATAAACATTTAATCATGAATGCTCATTATGTATGTGTAGCCTACTTATAATTTTGACACTAGGGGGCTAATATAACACTTACAGCATGTGTTGCCTTCATTATAAGGCTTATATAAGGCTTTTAATTTTTTGCGGCTCCAGACAGAATTTTTTTTTTTTTGGGGCCAATATGGCTCTTTCAACAAATTGTGTTGCCGACCCCTGGTCTAGCTACTAAAACCTTGTTCATGTCAAATGTAAAGTTGTCTGTGTCTCAAGCTCATATCCGGAGTCACAAATCATATCGATCTTAAAGGACAAGTTCGGTATTTTACACTTAAAGCCCTGTTTTAAGATCGTTTCTGATTAAATAGAACGGTTAAGATTGAAATTTGGACAAATGCTGCTGCCCCCCCCTCCCCACACACACAATGGTTTTGTCATGAATCAGACCGCTGTGGCTCTCTCTGATGGCCACCGGAGGGCACCTTCACCTGAGTATTGACTTTCCCGGACTCCATTTCCCATGCACCCCGTTCAGAGACTAATCACCTGCACAGGTGTTTTCCATTATCCGCTCTACTTAAGCAGCACTCACTCTCATACTCATTGCGAAGTCTTGTTTTGCTCTGGCTGACATTTCTAAGCGTTTACCCTGACATTCTGTGACCCTTCTGTGTATGATCTTGGATTGTTTTACCACTGTTGATTCTCCTCCGCCTGCCCTTGTGATCTTGCTCTCTGGAACCTTGACTGCTTTGCTGCCTGCCCTGACCCTTGCCTGGTATTGTTTCTGTTTCTGCTCAGCCTCTGACATCTCTACCACTGTTGTTTGACTCTTGCCTGTACGACCATGATCTTGATTATTAAAGATATCTGCAAATGGATCCACATGCTTCCGACCCCCCTACAGGTTTCATAGGGGCTCTGGAAGAATCATTCATAAAACGCATTAAACTTTAGTTTACAAAGACGTGGAACTCACCGAGTGGTCTGGGGTGTTCACTGATACGCTCACACAAAAATCGCTGCAAAAGATGCTTTCCAACCGGTGTTTTACCATTCGTTATAAACGGGGTGAAAAGGCTGCAGGTGGTCAGAGCAGAAACAGTGGCCAACTGCCTTCCACCAAACAGGAAGCTGATCTCAGCAGAAACATAAAACTTCTGAAAATGGTGAGTATGAGGCTGGTTGTTTAAAACGCATTGGAGTTTCACAGCAAAGATTATCTGACTGACCATCTGATCAATACTGCACACAAAACTGGGAAAACAATTTCTTGATCTGGCAAGCTCTGTAATTGAATTTTGAGCATTTTTGAGCGTGAAACTCATGTAATTAACGCTGTTCTCACGCTCACACCACACATCTGTTTTTCTCATGCAGTGAAAAACATTGCGGAATAAAGAGTACACTGACAACGTGGCAATAGACAAGAGGTTCCTTTTCCTTCAGCTTTTCCACCATCGAGCCGAACCGTTCTAAGAACGGTAAGTAATGGTTCCAGTTATATTTCCACTTGAGCCTAGTACGACGTGGAGTGATTATAAACCATTCTCGGGAAGAATGCGTGTAGTTACGTTGCCACTCAGGATTGGTCACTTGTCTGTTGCCTGGCTACCAGTTTCTCTGTAGCTGGCTTAGCGCGCTATTTGAGTGACGTAAACACAAATTAATAATACAATTAAAATAAATATCTGATCATCCTCCATAACACGGTTGCTATTTAAATCAAAAGTTGTAGTTATTTAAAGTTTAAACCCTAGCTCTAAGTGGGCATGTTTTGATGTCCACATGTTCTTGTTTTAGAAATACAGTGGTTGCATATTTAAGATAAATGGACATTTGAATAAAGCAGGCATTTGTTTCGCTTAGGTCAAGTTTTTATTACCACCAAAAATATCAGATTACTCAATTAAGTCAAAATAATCGACAGATTACCAAAATAATCGCTAGTGACGATACTAGATTAGTTACAAAATTGTATAAAATTTACAAATCGTGAACAAAATATCGTGTATCATCTCATGAGTTTAGTGTGTGTCATATATATATAAAATAAATCAGGCAGCTGAGACTAATATATGCAAAATGTTATACATTTTTTTGCCCAGCTCTTTATATAAGGTTGTGTATATATAAGCATGTCCAACTTTATTCGCATTCATAACGTATCAACTCAGTGTATACAAATCTCAACTGCTTGATTGCTTGTATTGTTGCAAAATGTAAACTATATTATCGCCCAGCTCTAAACTAAAAAAATGTGACTGTAAGGCATCAAGAAATTAAGGTATTATAAACATTAACATGATTTTCTGTAAAGCTGCTTTGAAACTGTGTATTTGAAAAGCACTAAATTTGACTTGAATAGCACTGCAATGTGGACCAGACTTTATGCCGTAACTCTACACGAAACTGAATCACACAACAGTAAGTTTCTCATACATCACCTCCAAAAGTGATCTCCATCACACAGTTCCATTTGGAAAGCCTCTTTCTTCACAAGCACCCGTCCATAGTCGATGAAGAACATATTGTCAGGTTGAGCATTCTGATGAATGATGATGTCACCTGCATTGATGAAGTTGGACAATGAGTTCTTCAAGATGGCTTCAGTGAATTCTTTGTTTAGCGTCATAAACATGCTTTTGTTCATCAGGTTGGAGCATACTTCTGCCATAATATCCTTTGAAACATAAAACATAGCACTATTAAAAATTATTTATATAAAAAAATGCTGTTTGAGTCAAATTATTTGTTTGGTGTTTGAATGAATGTTTGAACAGCAGAAGGAAATGGGAAATGTTTTTCTTACTAGGTACTACTAAGAGCAAGTAGTGTAGTGGCAGATTTAAGTGCTCTGGTTCTGGTCTGCAGATTTAAGAGTTCTCTAATTCAGGTTCCAAAGAAAATCTTTCAGAGTCGAAGTTCCAGGTCTCAGAAGAGATGCCAGCTGGCCATCTGATCTTACAGTGGACAACATTGGGTCATATACCTTTTTCTTATCGTTGGTACCCAATGAGCATCTGTATTAATATCTTTTTACACAATGGCCATCTGTATTATCTGTTCCCTTTCGTTGTCACTCCGAGTTACGTCGGATGACGACGAATGGGGTTTCGCTTAGAAAGCCTATCAACTTCGAGTATTACAAAACGAGCCAATGGCAAAGAAATGCCATGGGTCTGCGGAATTTGCATGACGTAACTCCGCCCCACCTCGTGGGTATAAAAGGAGGACGCCAGCAACAGGCAGATATGTTTTCGCTTCGGAGCCAAGTGTAATTCTTCACTCCTTAAGCTATCTCTGATTGTCAGCTTCTTACGAGACGAGCAACTCTCCAGTGTTGGTGTGACAGCGATCTCCCGGCGAGTGCACACTTCCTGCTTATCTGAGCGTGGTTTGCCAGCGAGTGTGTTCTCCGCGGGCGCTTCAGCACTGAGTTTCTCTCACAAAAAGAGCTTGCACGCGGCACGTCTTTTTAAAGATGCCTCGCCCGTGCACTTCTGGTTGCGGTCGACTGGTGTCTGACTCTGATGGGCACGAGCGCTGCTTGGTGTGTTTGGGCTTTGATCACGCTAAAGCAGCGCTCTTGGATGAGTCATGTTCTTTCTGTGGGAACATGACCATCGCAACACTTAGATCGAGACTCAAGGATCTCGCAAGAGTGAGAGTCCCCTCATCCACACCCCGATCTAGCGCCTCCTCGAGAGGCTCTACTTCGGCTGGTTGCCAGGGTGATCTGAGGGTGACTGTGTGGAACAAAGCGCCGACTATGTGTCCGTGCCCCGCAGCACCTTCTCCAGTGTTGCAACCCGCGAGCGTTCAGGGAATCCTCGCGGGACCGTCCTTTGAGGTCCCGCGGGTGTCCTTTGGCGCTCCAGAGGAAGATGCGATGTCAATCGCAGCATCACTAGGCGGGTCTGATTCGTCTGGAAGTGACGACTCGTCACAGCTGCCACCCTCGGGTGTGAATACGGCTGTGGCTCACCCACGGATGGGCAGCACCATAATGTGGTTAAAGAAAGAAGTAACATTCCCATCCCTGAGCACACAGAGTTCTCGGACGACACGGTGCGCCGCCTCCGAGCCGTGCACCCCTTGTCCCCCTCTGTCCCAGAGCCGGTTGGCAGTGCGCGCCGTCCCCGGACCGTGCCGCTCCCTTCCGCCTCTGTCGCCAGCCCCCTGGCAGAGCAGACCCCCGTGGAACGTTCTTCCTTCCCTGGTCTCCTCTGTCAGGGCGCGGTTAATGACTGTGCCCCCACACCGGGCTGCTATGCCGTCCACGTCCGGGCCAGTCATTCCGCCCTGCTGCACCATCGGTGGGAAGTCTGTGGTCCGTATGACCCCGCTGGTACAGTTTTTGGGAGCCTGGCTAGAGCTCCCCCTCCTGTCCCGCTGGGTCGCACGGACGATCAGGCTCGGCTACGCGATTCAGTTCGCGCGGTCTCCTCCCCGCTTCAGGGGAGTCCGCTCCACTTTGGTCGGTGGCAACGCCCCTATCATGAGAGCAGAGATCGCCACCCTGCTGACGAAGCGTGCGATCGAGACCGTCCCTCCGGCCGAGATGAGGACCGGCTTCTACAGCCCGTACTTCATTGTCTCCAAGAAAACCGGTGGGTAACGGCCAATCCTGGACCTGCGTGTGCTGAACCGTTCCCTTCACAGGCTGCCGTTCAAGATGCTCACTGCCAAACACATTCTCGGATGTGTGCGGCCCAAGGATTGGTTTGCAGCAATCGACCTGACGGACGCCTACTTTCATGTCTCCATTCTCCCTCGACACAGACCGTTCCTTCGGTTTGCCTTCGAGGGGCAGGCATACCAGTACGCGGTTCTCCCTTTCGGGCTAGCCCTGTCTCCTCGCGTCTTCACGAAGGTCGTCGAGGCAGCCCTTGTTCCCCTTCGGGAACACGGGGTTCGCATCCTGAACTACATCGACGACTGGCTGATCCTAGCTCACTCTCGAGACCAGGTATGCGAACACAGGGACCTAGTGCTCCGGCACCTAGCTCGTCTGGGCCTTCGGGTCAACTGGGAAAAGAGCAAACTTTGCCCCGTGCAGAGGATCTCTTTTCTCGGTATGGACATCGACTCGGTCGCCATGTCCGCGCAGCTTACGAGCGAGCGCGCGCAGTCACTGCTGACTTGCCTGAGACAGTTCGAGGGCAAGAGTACGGTTCCACTGAAACTCTTTCAGAGGCTCCTGGGGCATATGGCATCTGCAACCGTGGCAACGCCGCTCGGATTGCTTCATATGAGACCGCTTCAGCTTTGGCTTCGCGACCGAGTCCCGAGGTGGGCATGGCAACACGGCACCTTCCGAGTAATAGTTACTCCGTCTTGCCGTCAGACCTTCACCCCGTGGTCGGACCTCAGTTTTCTACGGGCCGGAGTGCCCCTGGAACGAGCTTTGCGGCATGTTGTTGTAACGACAGATGCCTCCTCCACGGGCTGGGGTGCCATGTGCAATGGACGTGCTGCCGCAGGCTCCTGGACAGGACCCCGCCGCCTCTGGCACATCAATTGCCTCGAGTTGCTGGCCGTACGTCTTGCTTTGCGCCGCTTCCGGGCCGTGCTCAAGAACCAACACGTACTAGTCCGTTCAGACAATACCGCCACTGTAGCGTACATCAACCATCAAGGTGGTCTACGCTCCCGCCGTATGTCGCAACTCGCCCGCCACCTCCTCATATGGAGTCAGAAGCATCTGAGGTCGCTTCATGCCATTTACATCCCCGGAGCCCTGAACTGTGCAGCCGACGAGCTCTCACGGCTTCAACCCCTCCCGGGAGATTGGCGACTCCATCCCCAGTCGGTTCAGCTGATTTGGGACCAGTTCGGGGACGCACAGATAGATCTGTTTGCCTCTCACGACTCGACCCATTGAGCCCTGTATTATTCCCTGACCGAGGGCACGCTCGGCACGGATGCACTGGCGCACAGCTGGCCGCGGGGCCGCAAATATGCGTTTCCCCCAGTGAGCCTTCTTGCGCAAACCCTGCGCAAGGTCAGGGAGGACGAGGAGCAGGTCATTCTGGTCGCGCCATACTGGCCCGCCCGGACCTGGTTCTCCGAACTAGTACTCCTCGCGACAGCACCTCCCTGGCCAATTCCCCTGAGGAAGGACCTCCTTTCTCAGGGACGGGGCACCCTATGGCACCCTCGTCCCGATCTTTGGAACCTCCACGTGTGGCTCCTGGACGGGACGAAGCAGGTTTGAGTACCCTTCCACCTACGGTGGCGGCTACCATCACTTCCGCTAGAGCGTCGTCCACGAGACACGTCTACGCGTTGAAGTGGAACCTCTTCGTCAACTGGTGCTCTTCTCACCGAGAAACCCCCGGAGATGTTCGATTAATGTCGTGCTTTCCTTCCTTCAAGATAGGCTGGAGCGTAGGCTGTCTCCCTCCACCCTGAAAGTCTATGTTGCCGCTATTGCCGCACACCATGACCCAGTCGAAGGTAAGTCTGTTGGAAGGCACGACCTGATCATCAGGTTCCTGAGAGGAGCGAGGAGACTGAATCCTCCACGCCCTCCTCTCGTTCCCTCTTGGGACCTCTCAGTGGTTCTAACTGCCCTGCGGAGTGCTCCCTTTGAGCCTTTGCAATCAGTGGAGCTTAAGTTCCTGTCTATGAAGACAGCGCTCCTGGTTGCATTGGCCTCCATCAAGAGGGTGGGGGACTTGCATGCATTTTCCGTTGACGGAGCGTGCCTGGAATTTGGGCCAGCTTACTCTCACGTGATCCTGAGACCCCGGCCTGGATATGTGCCCAAGGTTCCTACCACTCCCTTCCGGGACCAGGTGGTGAACCTGCAAGCGCTGCCCCCGGAGGAGGCAGACCCAGCCTTGGCACTGCTCTGTCCAGTACGCGCCCTCCGCGCCTAATTAGACAGGACGCATTGTTTCAGGACCTCAGACCAGCTCTTTGTCTGTTATGGTGGGAAGCTGAAGGGAAAGGCTCTCTCCAAGCAAAGGTTGTCTCACTGGATAGTGGACGCCATTGCTTTGGCATACCAGCAGCAAGGTCGACCGTGCCCCCTTGGTGTGACTGCCCACTCCACCCGGAGTGTGGCATCCTCTTGGGCTCTAGCGCATGGCGCCTCGCTAACAGACATCTGCAGAGCTGCAGGCTGGGCGACACCTAACACATTCGCCAGATTCTATAATCTCCGAGTGGAGCCTGTGTCCTCTCGTGTACTCGCTTCAACCAGCTAGTACCGGACCCGCTCAGGTGTCTTCGCTTGCTCGCCATTCCACTCCACGGACTGGATACGTGCGATATTCTCCTCAGGTGAGCTTCCCCGAAAGCCCTGAGCTCCTCCAGCACTCCTGACGTCGGCGCCAGTGTCTATTGCCTGCGTGTCGGCTAGGTGCCTCCCGTGTGCATGGTCCCTCCTCTGAGCGACCCCCACATGTGTATTTCCACTGTAAGCCTCTTTGAGCATGTGTCTTTCCCTTGGCAAGCCACCTTGCCACCCCTGGGGTTGAAATATTCCACCTGCGGCTGGACACCCCAGTGTTCTCCATATGTCTCCTTCGGGTCATATGTGTATTCTCTAAGTCCCCCCCTCTGGGTTGGCAGTAATTGCATATTTCCCCTAAACTTTGGGATATGCTCCCCAGTGTACCTTTGTATTCCTGTGCTAAATAGGAGTCCTTCGTCCGTGCCAGTCTCACGAAAGGGATCTCAGATTTACGCAGGGCACTGGAAGACAGCTGAGAAGGTGGCGTGATTAGACTGGTAACCCCATTCGTCGTCATCCGACGTAACTCGGAGTGACAACGAAAGGGAACGTCTCGGTTACGTATGTAACCCTCGTTCCCTGAGTAGGGAACGGAGACGTTACGTCTGCCTGCCACTTTCCGCTGTACCGCGGGGATCGCCTGAGCTCAGTCTTGGCTCCTCAGCGAAGAAACATATCTGCCTGTTGCTGGCGTCCTCCTTTTATACCCACGAGGTGGGGCGGAGTTACGTCATGCAAATTCCGCAGACCCATGGCATTTCTTTGCCATTGGCTCGTTTTGTAATACTCGAAGTTGATAGGCTTTCTAAGCGAAACCCCATTTGTCGTCATCCGACGTAACGTCTCCGTTCCCTACTCAGGGAACGTCCTGGTTGCGTATGCAACCCACCGTTCCCTGAAGGAGGGAACGGAGGACGTAGTCGACGCCGACTGAAATGGGATCACGCTAGGGAGCCTATCGTCTTCGAGTATTATTGAACGAGCCAATACACATTGGCGTGCGAGATTTGCATCTCACACTCCGCCCCGCAGCGCGGGTATAAATACGGAAGTGGATGCACGCACCATTTGCTTTTCGCTGAGGAGCCGAGCGTAACTCGGAGTCAGCGGTGGTCCAGCGGTAGTGGCAAGGGGACTACGTCCTCCGTTCCCTCCTTCAGGGAACGGTGGGTTGCATACGCAACCAGGACGTTCCCTTTCAGTCGATAACGTCGGACGTAGTCGACGCCGACTGAAATGGGATCAACCATTGAACATGCCACTAACGCTGCCACCTTCCAGTGCCTAGACAAAAGCCTTCTGATCCTCCCGACGTTCTAGCGGAAAAGGACAGGGCTTAGGCCAGGAAGTCGCTGCTGTTCCACAAGACCCACTCAGTTAGACTTGGTAACACTGGGAAAGCGTGCCCAACATTGGAAGGAAGGGACGCTGCGGAAGCCCAACCAACCCGAAAGGGGGGGGGGGAAATACACATATGAACTGGGCGGAGGGCCGGGCAGTATAACATATGGAATGTCACTGGGGTGGCTCCAGCCTAGAGAGGGGGGAGACACACCAATTTACAGTGACGGCAGGACTCTGCCAAGGGAAAGACACGGGCTCACTTTGGGGAGCCGTATCGTGGAAGAATACACATATGGGGTCGCCGTAGGGACCGCAACATATGGACCCAGCCTAACACGGGTTCCACACTGCATACGAGTGGTAGGCCTAACACCAGACGTTCCGCCACGTCCGACGTTGGGGGGGGGGGGGGGTACGGAGGAGCTCAACAGGTTCCGGACAAGGGAATTCAACCGGAGCGAAACGGCGCACGTATCCGGTCCGTAAGAGGGGAATGGCGCAGCAAGCCGACACTGAACCGGGGCTCACGGTGTTACTGGCTTCTATGAGAAGAGAGCACACGGGAAGCAACCGGTTCGACACGTAGGCTATAGAATCTAGCAAACGTATTAGGTGTCGCCCAGCCCGCAGCTCTACAGACATCTGTCAGCGAGGCACCCTGCGCCAACGCCCAAGAAGCGGCAACACTCCTTGTGGAGTGAGCTCGCAGTCCGGGGGGACAGGGTTCACCTTGGGACTCATACGCCAAGATGATGGCATCCACTATCCAGTGGGCCAACCTCTGCTTGGAGACAGCCTTTCCCTTCCGCTGATCTCCATAACAGACGAAGAGCTGCTCTGAGGTCCTAAAGCTTTGCGTTCTGTCCACGTACAAGCGCAGAGCGCGAACGGGGCAGAGAAAAGCCAGGGCTGGATCTGCCTCCTCCGGGGGCAGCGCTTGCAGGTTCACCACCTGGTCCCGAAAGGGGGTGGTAGGAACCTTGGGCACATATCCAGGCCGGGGTCTCAGGATAACGTGAGAGTTAGCCGGCCCGAATTCCAGGCACGATTCGCTGGCCGAAAATGCGTGCAGGTCCCCTACCCTCTTGATGGAGGCCAAAGCAAGTAGGAGAACTGTCTTTTGGGACAGAATTTTTAACTCTGCTACCTGCAAAGGCTCGAAGGGCGGTCTCTGCAGTGCGGTTAGCACCAGAGATAAGTCCCAAGAGGGTATAGAGGGGAGGCGAGGCGGATTCAACCTCCTCTCTCCCCTCAGGAACCTGACGATCAAGTCATGCTTCCCCAGGGATTTCCCGTCTACTGCATCGTGATGTGCGGCAATAGCGGCGACATACACTTTGAGGGTGGAGGGGGACAGCTGACGCTCCAAAGCCTCTTGCAGGAAAGAAAGCACGGAAATGATCGAACACCTTCGGGGGTCTTCTCCTTGAGAAGCACACCACTCAACGAACAGTTTCCACTTCAGGGAGTAAGCAAGCCTCGTAGAGGGAGCTCTCGCTGACGTGATGGTATCTACGACTGCCTGTGGTAGACTACCTAGAACCTCCGCGTCCCGTCCAGGGACCACACATGGAGTCTCCAATAGTCTGGACGCGGGTGCCATATGGTGCCCCGTCCCTGAGAGAGTAGATCCTCTCTCAGAGGAATAGGCCAGGGAGGAGCTGTCGAGAGGAGAAAAAGTTCGGGGAACCAGGTTCGGTTGGGCCAATAAGGGGCAACTAGCAAAACCTGCTCCTCTTCCTCCCTGACTTTGCACAGTAGTTGTGCAATAAGGCTCACTGGGGGAAACGCATACCTGCGGAGGCCCCGGGGCCAGCTGTGAGCCAGTGCATCCGTCTCGAGGGAATAAAACAACTGGCAATGGGACGAGTCCGGAGAGGCAAACAGATCTATCTGTGCGGCCCCGAAGTGGTCCCATATCAGCTGGACCGCCTGGGGATGGAGCCGCCATTCTCCCGAGGCCACAATCTGTCGTGAGAGCTCGTCGGCGGCACGATTGAGCAGGCCAGGGATGTGAACGGCACGAAGCGACCTCAGATGCTTCTGACCCCATAGGAGGAGGTGGCGGGCGAGTTGTGACATGCGACGGGAACGTAGACCACCTTGGCGGTTGATGTACGCAACGGTCGCAGTGTTGTCCGTCCGGACCAGTACGTGTTTGCCGAGCAGCGTCGTCCTGAGGCGTCTCAAAGCAAGGAGCACTGCTAACAACTCGAGGCAGTTGATGTGCCAATGCAGGCGGGACCCCGTCCAGGTGCCAGCTACTGCATGCCCGTTGTACGTGGCCCCCCAGCCGGTGTTGGAGGCGTCTGTGAAGACCACAGCATGCCTGGACACTTGTTCTAGGGACACACCGGCCCGGAGAAACGAAAGGTCCGACCACAGGCTGAAGGTTTGGAGGCAGGCCGGGGTGATTCTCACAGGGAGCGTGCCTCTCCGCCACGCCCACCTCGGGACTCGGTCGCGAAGCCAGTGCTGGAGTGGTCTCAAATGAAGCAGGCCGAGCGGCGTAACTGCGGCTGCGGCTGCCATATGCCCCAGGAGCCTCTGAAAATGTTTCAGAAAAACCACTGTTCTGCTCTTGATAAAATTCAGGCAGTTCAGCACCGACCGGGCGCGATTCTCTGTGAGGCGCGCCGTGTGTTGGACCGAGTCCAGCTCCAAACCGAGAAAAGAGATCCTCTGCACAGGGGCGAGTTTGCTCTTCTCCCAGTTGACCTGAAGACCCAACTGACTGATGTGCTGGAGCAGCAAATCCCTGTGTTCGCATAACAGCTCCCGAGACTGAGCTAGTATCAGCCAGTCGTCGAGATAGTTGAGAATGCGAATGCCCTGCTCTCTCATGGGAGCGAGGGCTGCCTCCGTAACTTTCGTAAAGACACGGGGTGACAGGGCCAGCCCGAAGGGTAAGACTTTGTACTGATACGCCGGACCCTCGAACGCGAAACGCAGGAATGGCCTGTGTCGCGGCAGGATGGAGACATGAAAGTACGCTTCCTTCAGGTCGATCGCTGCAAACCAATCCTGGGGACGGACACATTGGAAGATGCATTTCTGCGTCAGCATTCTGAACGGGAGCTTGTGAAGGGCCCGATTCAGGACTCGCAGGTCCAGGATTGGTCGTAACCCACCCCCTTCCTTGGGTATAATGAAGTACGGGCTGTAAAAGCCGGCCTTCATATCGGCTACCGACACCGGCTCTATCGCGTCCTTCGCCAGCAGGAACGCGATCTCCGCGCGCATGACAGGAGCAGATTCGCTCGACACTGAAGTGTGGCGAATGCCACTGTACTTGGGCGGACTCCGGCGGAACTGAATCGTGTAGCCGAGCCTGATGGTACGGAGGAGCCAGCCGGACGGGTTGGAGAGCACTTTCCAGGCCTCGACGAACCGGACCAGGGGGACCAAAGGTAACACAGGCATACCCGGGGTGGGGCAGCGCGGTGGAGGACAGGGACCCGGCTCGGAAGGCCCGTGGGCGGCCCGAAGCGGGGTCTGAGTGAGCCGTGCTGCACTTACCTGTCTCCACGGGGCAACAGAGGATGGGAGAGAAGGCGGATGACCGGGTCCTCGACCGCCTCGTGTTGCGGGCTGGCGAACAAGAGGGGGCTGAGGGGAGCAAGGCTGTTCTACAGGGTCGCAAGCCGCCAGCCTCCCCTCTTGGGACCCAGGGACGGAGAAATTCGCTCTTCTGATAATTTGGGTACCACTGGACTCCGGAGAACCAATGGTGGAACGGTAACCATCTGAAGAGTTAGTCCCCCCATCCCTGGGTGGCCTGTCTCAGGAACGTTTCTGACACTCGCCCCCTGGCTGGGCAGTGACCGAGACAGACTGGGCGGCCTGCCTGCTGCTGGTTCTACGCTGGGGCCTGGGTGAAGGCTGTTGCGGAGACCCCGCGGAACCGGAGGCAGCGGCAGGGGGGCGCCCTCGGCGACGAACGGGCGGAGGGACTATCCCCGGCGGCAGGGTGGAGGCAACAGCGGGCCGCCGGGATAGGGTGTGTCGGGGAGCCTCCGTCCGAACCTGGGTGGCAGAGAACTGTTGGGCGCAGCTCTCCGCCACGTCGCCGAACAACCCAACCTGGGAAATTGGGGAGTCCAGGAACCGAACCTTGTCCGCATCCGCCATCTCAACCAGGCTGAGCCAACGATGGCGTTCCTGGACCACCAAAGTGGACATCGCTAGACCGACCGCACACGCCGCGACACTCGTACCCCGGAGGGCGAGGTCAGTGGCGGTGCGGAGCTCACTCATGAGCGCCCGGTCCAAACTACCCTCGTGCATGTCCATGAGTGTCTTGGCCTGGTAGACCTGCAACAACGCCAAGGCATGCAAAGAGGAAGCGGCTTGCCCGCAAGCTCTGTAAGCTCTGACCGCCAATCCTGACGCGAACTCACAGGCCCGCGAGGGGAAACAAGGATCCCCCACCCAGGATGCAGCGGCCGTTGGACATAAATGAGTCGCAACAGACCGCTCCACTGGAGGGATAGCCTCATAACCCTTCACCGCTCCTCCGACAAGGGTAGTGAGGGAGGAAGAACTACTTAAGTCGTTTTCAGCAGTAAAAGGTGCCGTCCACGACCAAGTAAGCTCTTCATGCACTTCGGGAAAGAAGGGCACTGGGGCGGCGGGCTGAGAACCAGCACGGCCCGCCCCGAGATACCAATCATCCAACCGAGACTGAACAGGACACGGTGGAGGGTTCCACTCGAGCCCGACAGCCTCCGCGGCCCGTTTCAGCATAGCTGATAATTCTGGATCCGGCTCGGGCAACATTGAACTCCCGGAGGGAGACAACGCAGCCGAGTCGTCATCTCCAGACATCAGCTCACCCTCCGATGCTGCAATCGACATCCTGTCCCCCAGGGGAGCCCCGAGTGAAACCGCTGGCCCACCCATTACAGATGGACCAGCAGATAACACCGGAGGCTCCAATGGTAGCAGTGGAAGGGAGGGGTGAGGAGCCCACAGGGAATGGTTACCGGGCGGGACATCCAACACTACCCTCCGGTCACCCATCCCATGCAGCATCCGGGGGTGGGGCATGGCAATGGGGACTCGCTCTCCGCGGACGAAGGCGAGTCTCGCCCTCAACACTGCGACAGTCATGTTCCCACAGTGAAAACATGAGCTGTCCACAAAAGCTGTCTCAGCGTGCTGTAAGCCCAAACACGTGATACAACAATTGTGACCATCAGAGAGAGACAGGGAACGACCGCACCCAGAAACGCACGGGCGGAATGACATCTTGAAAAAGACGCAAACGCACCCGTGTTGCTCTTTTAGGAAGTGAAAAACTCTCACCAGTGCCGGAGCACACAGGGGAATGACCGCGGCAACACTGACACAGGAATGGTGCACCCTGTGCCAGTGAAGCACTCACTTTCTCGCCCTCAACCGACCGTCAGACAAACAGACACAAACAGAAATTTGGTTGCTGTGAAAACAGCAGTTGAGAGCTTAAAGCTCGCGATCACCGCTGCACTCGCGCTGTAACCACCGACACCAGCAGAGACTTCCCAAAGAAGCGCCGACACACTCGCTCGTTGTACAACAACACTCTTCAGATCCAGACATGAAGCTCGGCTCCGAAGCGAAAGGCAAATGGTGCGTGCATCCACTTCCGTATTTATACCCGCGCTGCGGGGCGGAGTGTGAGATGCAAATCTCGCACGCCAATGTGTATTGGCTCGTTCAATAATACTCGAAGACGATAGGCTCCCTAGCGTGATCCCATTTCAGTCGGCGTCGACTACGTCCGACGTTATCGACTGAAAGGGAACGAGGGTTACATACGTAACCGAGACGTTTTCTTACTCGTATTCTTGCCACCATTAAAAACATCTCTCCCTAGACCTTCTCCCATTGGTGGAACATCTTACATTGTATATGTTTCTCTTCCAGTGCTTCCTGACACCTGCATCTCTCCTACAAGTTTTTTGGGTACTGTTCCATTCTCTTATCCCTGTCCTCATATGCCCTGTCGTTACATGCCCTGTGACCTAGTTTTTCTGCTTGGCATTACATCACTTATACTTGTACATGAGACAGAGGAGATTCCCCAACAGTAGTCAAGATAGATATGAGCTTGAGACGTTGACAACTTTACGTGTGATATGAACGAGACTTTATTAACTAGACTAAACATTTAAACTACTCTAACATACAATCATGCATATAGTTTACCAAGGGAAAGAGAGATGAAGAAGAATACAGGAAAGCAAGAAGTTATAGCATTGTTTGAAATTCAGTAGATCAACAGCCTTGAGCAAACCATCAGTTTAGTTTTAACACACCCTTCTTTAAAAGGCGTAAGGATACTTAATGTATCGACTAAGTTTGATACTTGCATGTCTCGCCCATTTGAATAAACGGTCCTGATGCAATTTGTTGATGCTCTAGTTGATTTTTGCTGATGTTGTTTTGATGAGAGGGAGAACCAGTTGAAGTCAGAGGATCTTTGGTTAATGGAAAGACAAGGCCGCAGCCTGGCACAAGCTTGGGGTCCTTAGAAAACTTCTATTTTAGCATCACCTTCACATCAGGACTTCTCAGGAAGGACCAAGAGAAAGTCATCGGGGACTCAGAGAGCCAAGAGCATCCAGAGAGTCCAAGAGACGCAATATAAACCCTGAGAGAGGTCCCACCTCTCAGGGTTGGCTCGGCCAATAAGAAAAGTGGAAGTTCCCAAGAAAACATAGGCCAAAACAAGATCAGAAGGAAAATCATGAGATGTGAAAATTAGATACAGGTTTATACATTTCTCAAGTGGTTATATATATAGAATATATAGGATTAACAGGGTTTATTTCTCCTTCTCAGGAGAATTAAGTTAGTGTTCTGCGCGTGGTGTTAGCTTCGGGGGAAGTTACACAGATCTTTGTTGGGAAAGTGAGTTTGCCAGACTATTCATTAAATATAATGAATAATTTGTGTGTGTGATTGGTCCAGACGCTACATAAAAGTAACAGCACATCATAGATTAATTAACTTTGTGTCACAGTTTTTTTGTTGTTGTTGCAAATGCACCGATTAAAGTGATTTCAGGAGACATTTTTCTGCACCAAAGACTGATTATCAGATTGATTATCATTTCTCAAAAAATGATTAATGTTGATAGAAAGTTGTCCGGCGTATGTGTTGGTGAGTCAATTGATTCAGTTGATCTCCAGACCAATAGAGAGAAAGCCCTGAAGGAAGCATATGAGTATTTTTCCCCGATCGAGGTATTCTGCAAAATGTAACAGAAAAAAGGAAGACACGTTGAATACATCATGTCAAACAAATGCCTGCATAAGCAATAAAAAATGAGACATACCTCAATTCTCTCTTTTACAACCCAGCAGTCTTGGGGAAACTCTTCCATTACAGATATGAAGTAGTGAACGCACGTGTTCCAGTGCCAAATGAGGACCATCATTATGAAAACGAAGACAACCCTGAATAACTTCTTGACTTCTTCAAGCTGTACATTAGACACCTAAAATGATAAATAATAAAATAAAGTATCCATAGAACAGTAAGGGTGTACAAAATACAACCAAAGATGTGCTGTTGCTTGCTGGGTTATCGTGTTATCGACACAGGGGGGGAAATGTGAGAAAATACTACAAAAAGTATCTAAAAAATCCTTTCATCTTATTTTTAATTAAAAAAAAATTATTATTATTAAATACTATTTTAGGCTGTTTGGGGTTCCTGAGTTGCTATATTAATTTTTATTTTTTATAACACAAAAGATTATATTTTGTAGAACCAGACAGTTGACGGCACCCATTGACTTCCATAGTAGGAAAAAAATACTATGGCAGTCAATAGGAGCTGCCAACTGTCTGGTTACCAACATTCTTTAAAATATCTTCCTTTCTGTTCAACAGAAATAAGAAACTCATAAAGGTTTGGAACAACACAAGGGTGAGTAAATTATGTCAAAGTTTTCCTTTTTAGGTGAACTATCCATATGATTAGATCATAGATGGTTTTCTGAAAAACTAGAGAATAACAAGTCCTTTGTATAACTTTTAATATGACAGCCTGTTTATTGGAGCCTTTATTTTTAAGCATTTGTCAAGTCAAGCTTTGAAACAATGTATAGTGCTACTGTACATAAATAATATCTTCGATCCCAAATGTGATCATTTGGAAGTTCCATTTAGAGTTTCATAACAAATTGTGTCTTCCTTAATTTACTATGCAAGCCCAAGCAAGCCAAAGGTGACTGTGGCAAGGAAAGATCTCCTCTGGCTGTGTATAGTATGAACAGTGTGAACATATTGCCATTGATCATTTCTTGCATAAACATGATGGTGAGTTGTGCTGAAAACGTACACTTTCCAATTCAAAGCAGAATCTCAGAAGCTTTGGCACATGGAGTAAACGGATCAAACCGAGAATCCTCACAAACATGAGTATCCGCACCAACTTCGAAGCCAGCAGTGAAGTAGTGTCAGCGTGATAAAAATGCTCCTGTGGTGAATTGGTTGTACTGTAAAGAAGTATCTCTAAAATTTGATCAGTGTGAGTGTATTAACTGATGAATACAATTACCACAATAATAATGATAATGTCGACCGGAAATGCAGCCACAACATCAGGAACAAACCAAGACCTGAAATAATCCTTATTAATTTTGGATCAAGGAAGGCCTATATAGAAACAGGAATGCATTGTATCCATTTTTAACCGTATTTTAGAAAGTTAAAGCCATGATAAATAATTCATATTACACTACAGTACAAGACAATGAAGGCATGTTCATACCTGACCATCTTCATTGAAAATGCCCTTTCGAAAATTAAGGCCAACATCAACACAAAACATGAGGTCTGAGAATACATTGAAAGCCACCCAGTATTTGTGGGCACTGCCATGCATATCATCAGAAAATGCCATGTCCAGAGGAATTGTTATAAGGTTCACAAATGTTAAGACCACCATATACACAAGATAGTAGTGCCTAAAAGACAGAAAAAGGCAAATTTTAACATTTCTTTTTAGATCACTGTGATGGCATTAATGGCACATTGACAGACATAAGAAGACATTAAATCCTCATGACAACATATTTATTTATTTAAATAAATTGTGATAATGTCACAGAAGACTTTATACCTTGAATTACCATGCAAAAAAACATGGTGCATCACATAGTATCATTAGTACCACACGTTATTAATTTCAATTGCAAGTTAACATTTTTAATTTTATCGTTACATTTTATATTACTTATATGTATTTCAATTTAATCGCGTGTCTTATAAATGTGAATATGAAATGTATTTATGTAATTGTTGTTTTTAAAAAAGATATTACAAAAAAAATATTTGTTCAGTGTAATCAGTTATCCTCTGTCATTCATGTTCACTCTTAATAACCGTCCTAGAGATAGAAATAACATATAGATATCCACAAGTTTCCTACGTCCCATGAGGCATTGCGTCAAAAGTGAGCGCGACTTCCGGTTCGAAGTAAACAAGCAGGAGTTGACACTCATTCATTCAGTTGACCGTCATTCAAGATTTAGCAATCCAAACTTATTGATGTGGGAACACAACCTCAACGAAATTAAAAGGGGTAATATAACAGTACCTTTACCATCCGCGGTAGATGGTTGGGAGGATGACGTGAAGAAGTGGCCTCGTATCACGTATGGTAACATTTCTAGCTATTTTGTAGATTCAGTAGCCTGTGATGGTAAGGCGATGAGCAACCTGAAAAGCTCATAGGCATATTAATATCTACACAGTGATAAAGTCGGTCGAGTGTTGTTTAAGGACGTCGGAAACGACCTTGCGTATCTAAAAGCTGACATTGAGCCGAGCCAGAGTTTGCACGTAACACATCATAAGGCTTGGGTGCTAGTTTGAGTGGCAGGTGAACTACAGACAGCGGGTTGTTCATGTATTGCAGGGCCAGGACGCTCTTGTAGTCATGCAGCAGCACTTTTGTGGAAGGTCAGTAAAGTTAGGACAATTAAGGGAACAAAATGTATTACTGTATTGTGTATTATTGTATATTTTTATTTAATTAATAAATGTACTAAACTGAAATGTTTACTGTGTGTCATTCATGTTCTGTATGTGTTGCTTCACAGTAGCCTTGACTTAAAATATTTATTTATAAAAAGAAATACACACTGAATAAAAACATATAAGACACTTAGTCATTGGCTTTTGAATTTATTAATAAGAATAAATTAATGTTTCATTTGCACATTTGGTTAACAGTTGTATTCAGAACATTTCATTAAATAAAAATAGCAATACTATACTGTCAAAGTACACACACTTCTCTCTTTTGCAGAATATTACGAGATTGAAAAATATTAATAATTTAAATTTACAAAAGAAAATAGCTGTCTATGAAACAACAACTAAAAGAAAAGGTGTTGGTATATCAAGGCAAGGCAAGTTTATTTATATAGCACATTTCATACACAATGGTAATTCAAAGTGCTTTACATCGAAGAAATTAAAATAATCAAAACAAATAGGAATAATTACAACAGTTTAGAAAAAAATCAGTGCAAGTAAAAGTTGTGTATTGGTTTATACAGTTGATAAAGTTATAGAGAGAATTGAACATTTAAGCTCAAGCTGATAGTGTAAGATATGGTGTCTATGTTCTAGAAATAAGCTCTCCTCGCAGATTTAAGAGTGCTCCACAGATTTTTAGTATTCTGTCGATTTTAGGGACAAAATGAATAGGCACAGTTTGAGAGAGGATCTTGTACACCTTAAGACGTCTGATTGCTCGCTCAATGTGTATGCCAAACCAGAGGGCGCAATTGCTACTAGATACTTGACAGTATTGTTTGCATAGTAGTGACTATAAGATTCAGTGCTTGAGTCCAGATGTTTAGCCTTCTGCAAGACACTTTCTGTGCAATCAATGACACAAGTTGTGTTGGGGAAATTGTCCTTAAAAATTTGCGGCAAAGTGGCTTTTATTGTTTCGCGCGGCAGCCACTGAATTAGTTTAGAGCGGTTATATGTACAACCACGAACAGCACATATTGTCCCTGAGCTCAGTAACGACATCTCTCATTAATGTTTGCGACTTTAAATAGTAGAAAAATGTACTCGAAAAATACCTAACCTCTTCGCTATGTAACACAAAAATACCGTTGATTTACTACTTCCGCCACCTAACCGGAAGTTTCACCCACGTTCTATTTTACAGTACACGGAAACAGGTGGATAGAAATACGATATATATATATATATATATATATACACACACACACACACACACACACACACGTTACAACGATCACATTTCTAATTACCATATGCTGATGCTGAATAATTAGAAACTGAATTAGCTGGGTTAATATGAAATATGGTGAGCGTTAGTTTCCATGAGGGAGGCTAGTGCGTGTTAACGTTAACTTTACCTTAAGTGACTCCGTGGGTTCAAGACCCAGCGCCGGTAGACCTCGTTCCCTTCAACACTCATCGCGACTAAGCAACTGGTAAAAAGCAGCGTAGATACGGTTACACTTATCCGTTATGTTTGAATTTTAGAATGACGCGATTGTGAACCGGCGCGTGACAGTCGAGCAGTGATGGCAAGCTACACTTCACGGTTACACTTCGTTCGTTCACTGGATTGTTTTTATTGGACTGATTGATTTGTTGCTATACATTAAGAAATTATCCTGAAATTGTAAGACATTTTCGAGGACAAATTTAAATACACTCCAACACACACACACACACACACACACACACACACACACACACACACACACACACACACACACACACACACACACACACACACACACACACACACACACACACACACACTTGGGCCATATGCTATAAAGCCGCTCAGAGTAATTTTTTTTGTCTCAAGTGTGTCAAAATACTAAGATTTACATTATTTTACTCTTATTCCTAAACTTGAGAATAAGTGTGATTCATAAAGGTTTCTAAGACTAGGTCTCAGCTCCTAAATTATTTAAGAATGCTGGAGAGGTATCCTATTAAGGAGTAACAAGATGGCAGCAAAGAGGAGACGCAAACTTTCCAGCAAACATATTGGAGTTATGTAGGCTGACTACGTCAGACTTCGTACTTCCGCTCAATTTCAGTTCGCTTCTGTACTCAGTCTGAGATAGCGACCTATCTCTCAGTTTTCCTCCGGCCTGAAAACAGCCGGCCTATCAACGAACAGCCGTTTGGTGATTAGCATTGGTAACCAATGATTTTATACTTCAGACAAGCGCCAAACAGAAGCAAAAACAGAGCTACCTTGTTGTCGGATTGGAAGCCCTTCTGCCAGTGGAGTTCTTGCCACCTTTCGAAGGCTTCTCTGATGTAAATTCGGGACTTCGCGCGTCTCTTATCCTTTTCCCTCTTTGCTGTTTGTTCATCGGAATGTCGTCTCTTTGGTCGTGTGTCGGCAATGTCAAACTTAAAGAGAATATAATTCAAACTTCCCTCTTCATGCTTCTCTCTCCTCCACAACCCCCTTCATGTGTACGCGCACTAACCCCCCAAACCCCACCCCCATATCCTTCTTGTCGGTTATTGGCTTGAACACTGTTTATTATGTTTCGTGGCGCGGGTTGCTACAGTTTGTTTTTGTTGCCGTTTGTGGAGCCTGGGCTGTCTGCAGAGACCGCATTTTTTCCCAGTGTGTTCAGGGGACAGGCAGCTAGCGGATAGCGAGGAGATGTTTGCTGTATGTGACAAAAAATGTTTTGGCCTAAAAAACAAGCGTGGCATCGCTTAGAGCACCTTTAAATAAACGATACAGGCTTGATCGTAAAGGTATTCTTTTTGTAACTGACCTTGTAAGAAATTAAATAACTCCTCCCAATCTACAAATTAGTGCTCTGACTGCAGTAATGAACAGTAATAATGAATTTTTGGGGAGAGGAAAAATGCAGCAGTGCACCGGTGATGACTTGGGCCCTTCAGTCCACAGTAAGAAGGTTCTGAAATAGCACTATTGTGGCACTAACCAAACCAAATATAGTAGTGGCCCAAAGTGATGAAAGTTCAAAGGTTTGTGTTTAGTTTTTTTGTTTTTAATGACCTTTTAAGTTCATCAAAATGTGAGGGGAAAAAATCATCGACATCTGAGACAATCAGAGTCTCTAAAAACATCAGGGGACAAAATTTGATCTCTTAAAATGTCAATTCCAGTATCCTCAGATGCGTTTGATTCCCGTCTGCCGGCTTACTCTGTTTGACCTTCAGGGATGCCGCTGTTTTTTTTTTTACATTTTTAAAGATCTGCTCTGACATTTTCCTCTAGCATTGCGTCCCTTCTGGCACTGGTGTGGTTTACTGATCTCTCTTCCAGTGTGCCGAGACAAACCAATGGAAGAAAGTTTTCATAATGTTAAACTTTAAAGAAAAAATTTCTGTAATAATGTACATTAGTTTATTTTCCAGAACTGACAAAAGAATTTTGATTCTTTAGTGCAACTGACAGAAAAAAATAGTTGTTTCACAGGCTTGAACCTAGTCCCGGACTGAAATGCATGTTTGAGCCGTCTTAACTGAAAGCAACTTGCACTGACAAATATCAAATATATCAGTGCCTTTGTTTTTTTCTCAAGATCATGTTTTTCTTCTAAGGCATGTTTCACGAGTTCACATCTACATATAATTATAATGGTAAAGGTTATGCGTACTTGGCGTGCTGTCCGGGTGGAGAGCTCCGAGCTTGGAATTTCTGCCCGAACCCAGAGTACTCCCCCCGTTGGTAAGAGTGGATGGAGCTAGAGATGGTACTAAAAGTGAGGAGATGGGGTCGAGGTGGGATGCTGATAAACTGTCAAGGAACAAGGTGGGTTCTGCTGTTATTTATCTTGTCCTGAGTTGATTACTGAGTTGATCTCCACTTGTGCTGATTGGGTTAATTATCTGCACCTGCTCCTCCCGAACCTTGTTAAATAAAACATAATTTAAAGGTCCCATGACATGAAATTTTCACTTTCTGAGGTTTTTTAACATTCATATGAGTTCCCCTAGCCTGTGTATGGTCCCCCAGTGTCTAGAAATTTAAATCGGTGTAAACCGAGCTTTGGCTATCTTTCTCCGCCTTTGAGAAAATTAAAGCTCAGACGGGCTGATCTTGAATCTTCCCCGTATGACGTCATACAGGGAAAGGTTACCTCCCCTTTCTCTGCTTTTCCCGCCCAGAGAATTTGACCCGCTCATGAGAAAAAGTACGAACACGCGAGCCCGATTTCAGTTTTTCTTCGAGAGACATCATAGCACGGCTGAAGCACGGCCATCGCTCAATAATAGAATGTACAAATGAACACAGGAGTACTTTTTTAGTTCCTTCATCAAAGCCCCAGAAGAACCAGTGGAATCATTTCATTTGACTTCAATATACATGTACATGGAGAACTTTGTCATTAAAAAAATAAGCTTTTCAAAACTACAAATATTACTGATATAAATGCTAATACAGCTTTAAAACGATAGCAAATCAGAGCAACATGAAAAGGCAACAGTATAGCGTTAGTTACATGATAATAACCATGATAACTAACAGCATACGTAAATCATCCAAATAAAGTACCTTATCCAGACATAATATTTTAAACTAACCATTCGGAGATGTCCAGCTGGAGCTGCTAAGTTACAACTTCTTCATCCGTTGCTTCTCCATCCGGATCAGATTCTGGGTCAAACTGAAATGCTTGAACGACTGTGTGTCTGCGTGCCATTGCAATATGTAAACATGCATGGTACCGTTGCCGCAAGCTGGTGAAGGCCACACCCGCCCTTCACCTTGCCCCGCATTTCTCCTCCTCATTAGCATTTAAAGGGGAACTAAACCCCTGGTCAGAGCCTGACTCCACCCGCTGGCAACATTTGAAAAATGCTGGAAAAGTGATTAGAGCCCAGCCTTTGGGGTTGCACCTGAGACGCATCTCTCTGTAGGCAAGGGCGTGGTTAGCTGGGACCCTCTGACGTGAGAGGGTTATCATTTAAAGGCATATGCACTGAAACGGCGTGCTGAAAACAGAGCTGTTTTTGACCATCTAAAATTAGTATTTTCTTAATGATAATTTTTAATAAAAGTATATTACAAAGTTTTCATTTAGACCCTAAAGATTCATATTAACTTGTACAAAAATGGCATTATATGACCCCTTTGACCCCCCCCCCCCTGGAAACCATACTGCAGCCATGAACCCAGAAGGTAAGTTTTGAAAATAGGGATATAAGCTAATATAGTTGATGTTATTTTTTAAATAAAGAAATAAAAAACTCTTGATCTCTTTTTGTCATCTGTCTAATGTGCACCATAGATTACAAAAAGTTACCAAACTCATAACCAAACAATGAGAAACAAACAAACATTTATGCAAAAAAATATAAACCAATCAAACCCAGGGCATACACAGCATTCAGGGTTAACTTATGACATTGTCAAAACAGAGAAAAACCTAAAAATGCTAAAACTTTACCAAAATGTTTTGTGTCTACATGTGATCTGAACGCATACTGAAGGACTGACTTTAGGATCCAGCGAAACAGTTCATTTGCTCCACATAGAGCTATAAGGCCCAAGTGGCTAATCATGAAATATCATGTTGTATTATGTTTTTCCACAAGAGGTCGGCAAATACACCCAATGTAAGATATTTTGAGCTGATAGATGAAAAATTACAAAAAAATCTCCCAAAAAAATTGCACTAAAAATAGTAAAAATATCAACATGAAATAAAATTAGCTTTCTGAAAAAAAAAAAAAAAAAAAGTATAATTTTAGGGCTTCGGGAAATTTTTAACCACAAGGGAAAGATATGTTACAAAGTCGAAGGAAAGGATGAAGGTTAAATGTCCTAATTGAACTAAGGCCTAATCTTGGCTTAATCTAAACCCTGTCTGTGAAACCGGGCCTACGTGTGTTGAGTACAACTAAAGTGGCTCATTAACACAGAACCAAAGACTAAAACCAGAACTTATCTAAAACTTTAACATTATCCTTTTAATGCTTCGCAAGCAGTTTTATTTCCTTTGGGAAATGCAAATATAGTTGAAGCAGGCCTCTCTTGTTGAGTTTGAGTTTCTGGACAGTTTCTTGGCTCTGTGACTTTCTCATCCTCTCAACCCCCCATATATACACTATACGATATACAAAATAAAAAATAACTGCTAAATAATATCTAATATACAAATGTAATACATTTTGTATTCAAATGTAATAGTCTTTTTGCTTATTTTTTTGTATTTTGTATATATCGAGTTGTAAATGTTTAAAGGGTTTCATGTTTCTCTGTGCACATAACAATAAATCACTTGACTTTTCGCCTCGTAAGAAAATCCGAACATCTCATGCCAGTTGTGCTCTGTCCCGTGAGGCATGTGGATTTTGTGCTTACCCAGGAATCAGTGGCATTAGTTCCGCTTGTTTAGAGTTAAAGCATTATGACCTGTGTTTTATACTTCTTCACACTCCTTTAAATAATCGCCTTTCAAACCAACAGGGAAGTTTTCTCTGCGCTGACCAAGGGAATGATAACCCTTTTTAGCACTGGAAAATGCAATTCCGAGAATTTTTTTAGTCTATGCATTGTGTAAAACTGATCCTAGATAAATATTTCGGTAACACTAATTTCCGGAAAATCACTGGTAGTGTGAATGAACCAAAGTCAAACGAACCCGGGTCAAATCCCAGGTCAATCAATGTGACATGTAATGTCTCAGCAGCCTCTGTAGTTAGTTTATGAGCTGCGATTTCTCTCTGAGAGAGAGAGAGAGAGAGAGACTTCTAATCCACGCTTGTGCATTTTTTTCTCTGATTCGATCATAAACTAGCGCATTATGTATTGTTTCACACTGGCGAACGATCCCGGCTTCAGCACCATCATTACGACACGGCATTGATACGGCTTTTGTTCACACAGCACGCGTTCCGGGACTGAACACGGCATCGATCCCGACATCAATCCCGTGTCGTGTTTGCGTTCACACAGAAGGTGTTCTGGCAATTTCTCGGGATCAACGCGCTGTGTGAAAGGGGCTTTTAGCCCTTTCACACAGAGATTACGGAAAATACACGGATGCAGTGACCTGGGATTTGACCCGGGTTCGTTTGACTTTAGCCCCTTTCACAAAAATCCAAAACAGTTCAACTCACTGAAGAGATGTATGTCTATCCCTTTACAGCCTTGCTTACATTCCCGTTAAAAGTCAAAGATGGGGCTGCTGTGAATAAGGTCTATATACTTTTCTTATAATGACACATATAACCAAGTAAAACTGACTCTGGAACAAGAACAAATGTAGGGAGGGACATGATTTTGTCCATGTGAATTGATTTGATGGATCTCATGTGAGTGACAGGTTGTCCCGCCCTCGCACTAGTAAACACATCATCAGAAGAGAGAAGATGTCACTGCAAGCGGGAGGGGGTTTTTGATTAGATATTACGAGGCACATGAATAAAAAAAAGAAAGAATAATGTTGTGCATGAATAAATCATTTATAAGTACTAAGTACTACATTTATATTATGATTTCATGGTGACTTTAAAAGGGAATAGTTCGTCATCTTTTGTGTTTCATTAGCATTATGTCCTATACTGATCTTTCAGATTGAAGAGTCTTGTACAGTCTCGTAATTTGAGCACATAAGCCAGTGGATGAACAATAGAATCTAAATCTCTCAGGACGGGGATTCATTTGTGCCACTGAGGCTTGAAGCTCTTGTATGGAGTTTTAAGAGGACTCATGGGTAAAGATGTCATGTGACAGGTATTAGATACAGTAGGATATAGCAGTCCTGACACAAGGGGGCATTAAAGGAAGAAGATGGAAAGAGAGGAAATGGAGTGGAGAAAGGGCATGTGGAGATTCCGCTGCTGTCAGTTCATGCTTAAACCTAAGCAGACCACACGTCCTCAGAGAACACGGCAGATACACTGGCCTGCAGCGATGCGCATCCTCACAAAATGACCTGAAATACTACAGCCATAAACTCACACACACAAGATGTTTTAGTATTTGAACTGAGACCTGCTGCAGGAAAAAGGGTGATTAAGGTGGAAGATTGGATAAATTCAGTGTATCGTTCATTTGCCTGTTGTTTTCTATTTGTCTTGTCTGTTTTGTTCTCAATGGCATACAAACATTGTCTTTTTTTTTTTTTGCAATGGCAGGATATTAAGAAGAATGTTATGGTTTGCTATTCTGAATACAGAATGTGATGTATGAGCAGCAATTTATCAAGTTAAAAGATTTAGTTTAATTAAAAAAAGTATTTTTCAAGTTAATTACTGAGTACCATGCGTTGAATAATTCTTTTAAAATTAAATATGTATTAAACTATATATATATATATATATATTATTTTTTACATTTAATGAAAGTAAATGTGAGTGATATTCACGTGTACAGTCGGCTGTATGATGCCAGGTGTTTTGAATAGTTTTTTAGTGCTAGCTTTGTACTTACTGGGATGTTCAGAGAGGTTGCTAGGGTGTTGCTATGCTGTTACTAAAGTGTTCTAAATAGTTTTTAGAATGTTGTGCAGTTGCTAGGAGATTCTGGGTTGTTTTTGGCATGTTATACAGTTACTACGGGGCTGTTGAATGCTTGCATCTGATGTTTACGAACATTCTAAGGTGTGTAATTATTTTCAGGAAAACACACACCTAAAGAAGTTCCAGGCAGGCCTTGACCGCATTACGGTCCCATTTCACTTCGCCAAAAGATTTGTTATTTCAAAGCTCCTTACAGCATACAACAGCAAAAGTATAAATAAAAGTGACTTGACTTAACTTCAGAGTGTTGTTTTGTTGTGTTGCTGTGCAGTTGCTAGGGTGTTCCAGGTGGTTGCTTAAAGGGGAACTGAAACGGAAAAAAAATAATTCGATAACATGTTGATTATTAAAATTGTATATTGTACTTGTATATGACAAGTTAACACTAAAAACAGCATTTAAGTAAGAAATTGAATCATCAAATGAAATAACAAAACTCCATATTCTTCACTGTATGAATGAAACGTATACTGATAGGCTACTGCTGTCACTTTAGAATATACTGATAAACATACACGATTTCTTACAGATGTTTGCATTAACTTAAGACAAAACGCACTGTTTATGTGAACCTTGTGTTTTTGACACTTTGAATGCAATAAAACGATAAAGAGAATGTAGTTTAGTGCACGCGCTGTGACAGCTGTCTGTCTGTGTATTGCGTTTAGGCGTGTGCGCTCGTCAAGTTTAAAAAGGCAAGGCGCGTCGCCGTGTTTCTCATACACAATTTAAAAGCGGCTGAAATTACAGTAACTAACCAGTGTCTTGCGGGTGTTGTCGATGGATATTGCTTATATCGGATAGCATCCTCGATGTCGGATTAATTTAGCAAGGTGATCTATGGTGAAGGTGAACATCACGATAACAACGAAGGGGTGAGTGGAATTTTGTTTACAGGACCCGCCGTGGTCACCTTTATGCCACAGTCATTTTGCAAACAGGTTATTCGGTCCTTGATGGCATCGGAGGTGTTATTGTCACGATTCACGTCTGTGTTCCCCTGTCTTGTCCCGTGTTAGCAGTTCCCCATTATGTTGATTAGTCTCCTCAGGTGTTACTTATTAGTCACGCCCCCTTGTTATCTTGTTTCCTAATTACTTAGTTAAGCTTGTTCGTCCCTGTGTATTTATAGCCCTTGTGTTTCACTTGTTACTTTGTCAGTTGTTGTAAGTGTAATGGTTGCCTCTGTGAATCCCCTGGTTTTGTTCCTTTGTTCTTTAAATTCTGTGTTCTGTTTTATGCGTTACTTTATTAAATAACCCTGCGTTTAGATCCTCGTCTTCCCTTGTTTTCCTCAAGTCATTACAGAACAACTGACCAAAATATGGATCTAGCAGGAAGTAAAAAGGATCTTGTGAGAGTGCTTTGATCCATTTTCCAGGATGGCCAGTCCATTGAAAGGTATTTGGAGGAGTTTTTGGCCTGCTGTCATCTAGCATCGTTAGATGACTCCAAGCTTATGGACCTTTTTTGGAGCCGGCTTGATGAGAACATTGCCCAAATGATGCTGGCGGATTATACTGGCTGGACCCTGGCCCAATACATAGATCTGGCTCTGCGGCTCAGTGGATCTTCCTTCACCGTGGGCGAAGTGGAGGAGGATCCACCCTTAACTTTTTTTGGGGGGCGCTATACAGCCGAGGCTTCGTCGTCCGTGGAGCGTGGCCCACCGCAGACCGCACCATCAGCCAGCACGATTGCGCCCACTGGACTCGTCCGAGGGTGGAGAGGATTGGCGTCCAAGCTGGCCGATCCACCACTGACATCTGCCCGATCAACCGGAATCCAGAGATTTTCACTGGTCTCAGCGCTCTCAAATCCACAGGCTGCCATGCCAGAATTTCATTCCACCAAGATAACCCGTTCAGAGCCCTCGCCGCTGGCGCCGTCCAGCCCAGAGCCCTCGCCGCTGGCGCCGTCCAGCCCAGAGCCCTCGCCGCTGGCGCCGTCCAGCCCAGAGCCCTCGCCGCTGGCGCCGTCCAGCCCAGAGCCCTCACCGCTCGCCCCGTCCAGCACAGAGATTGTTCAAGTCACGTCTGCCGATCCAGAGACTGTTCAAGTCACGTCTGCCGATCCAGAGACTGTTCAAGTCACGTCTGCCGATCCAGAGACTGTTCAAGTCACGTCTGCCGATCCAGAGACTGTTCAAGTCACGTCTGCCGATCCAGAGACTGTTCAAGTCACGTCTGCCGATCCAGAGACTGTTCAAGTCTGGACCTTAGTGCTAAGCGGAGCCGGAGCCTGTGTCTGCTGTTCCTGAGCCGGAGCCAGTGTCTGCTGTTCCTGAGCCCGTGTCTGCTGTTCCTGAGCCCGCGTCTGCCGTTCCTGAGCCCGCGTCTGCCGTTTCTGAGCCCGCGTCTGCCGTTCCTGAGCCCGTGTCTGCCGTTCGTGAGCCCGCGTCTGCCGTTCCTGAGCCCGCGTCTGCCGTTCCTGAGCCCGCGTCTGCCGTTCCTGAGCCCGCGTCTGCCGTTCCTGAGCCCGCGTCTGCCGCTCCTGAGCCCGCGTCTGCCGCTCCTGAGCCCGCGTCTGCCGCTCCAGAGCCCGCGTCTGCCGCTCCTGAGCCCGCGTCTGCTGCTCCTGAGCCTGTGTCTGTTCCAGTGTCTCCGGAGAAGATGGCTGCCCCTGAGGGGCAGCCATCCGGGGGTGCGGGCTATGTCACAATTCACGTCTGTGTTCCCCTGTCTTGTCCCATGTTAGCAGTTCCACAATATGTTGATTAGTCTCCCCAGGTGTTTCTTATTAGCCAAGCCCCCTTGTTATCTTGTTTCCTAATTACTTAGTTAAGCTTGTTTGTCCCCGTGTATTTATAGCCCTTGTTTCACTTGTTACTTTGTCAGTTGTTGTAAGTGTAATGGTTGCCTCTGTGATTCCCCTGGTTTTGTTCCTTTGTTCTTTAAATTCTGTGTTCTGCTTTATGTGTTACTTTATTAAATAAACCTGCGTTTAGATCCTCATCTTCCCTTGTTTTCCTCAGCTCATTACAGTTATATTCGCTTTTTAGACAGATCAATTTTTTTTTCGATCTGTTATGCTCTTGATATGCCATTTTGCTGGAGCTGTCAAGTTAGCCTACCATGCCAGTGACGTCACGGACCGGTGAAACTCAAGATGGCGGCGCCCTAGTAACAAAACAGCAAACTAACATCACTGTTTTCCCCCCCTTGTAACTACTTCAGCAGTTTTAAGTGTCCTACCACAAAAAACAATGATAACACATCTGTTATATCACCTTTACTTCCTATTTCGTTTCAGTTCCCCTTTAAATGAATAGTTCACTTCAAAATGAAAATTCTGTCACCATTTACTATTGAGTATTTGTTTTTCTACTATGGAAGTCAATAGGGGTACATCAACTGTCTGGTTACCAACAGTCTTCAAAATATCTTCCTTTGGGTTCAGCAGAAGAAAGAAACTTACACAGGTTTGAAACAACTTGAGCATGAGAAAATGATGACACGATTTTCATTTTGAATTGAACTATTCCTTTAATTTACTTGTCTCTAGATATGGCTCAGGTCTCTTCTTCAGTGTAAGTCTATAGTGGATCGTTTTGTCTTTTTCATTGCCATTTTAAAAACGGCTCACTTATGTTTTTACAGTAATTACTGTAATAATTAGTGTTAGGGGTTAGTTCAAGTAACAACAGTAATAGTGATGCTTGACCTACCAAACAGCACCAATTATTTCAGGAAAACATGATGGGTTGTATGTAAGAGTCTCTGTTCTGCTGTCACAGGATGAATGAACAGTATCAGATTCAGATCTTAGAAGACAGGTGCACTCACCAGTAAATGTCCAGTCCTGTGTTTCAGTCAGAGCAATAATTGAGCCTTTAGAGACCCAATGTTACTCAGCTACAGATAGTTTCATATACATAAACAGAGTGACCCTAGTGCTTCTGTGGATATTGTGCACATGGCGTATTTTAATGGTTATTTTGATCCGTTTCATGTGCAGAGATTGAAATCTTTACTTGCTGTTTCTCTGAAGGTTTTCTGCTCTCCACTGTCAGCGTTCGAGAGTCACTGCTGCAATAATCCTGCCACTAATCCTGAATCCACATACACATAACTCACAAGCTTAAAGTAATCTTATACGTGTGTGTGTGTGTGTGTGTGTGTGTGTGTGTGTGTGTGTGTGTGTGTGTGTGTGTGTGTGTGTGTGTGTGTGTGTGTGTGTGTGTGGAATAGTTTAAGAGAAAAACATTCTTCTCGTCACATGTACAGAACTCATGAGGGCACTAGTGAAAATGTTTCTGTTTTGAATTTTTCTATTTACAAAAGCTTTTAGCATAACAATGAGTGAAAACTTCCTAACACGTATGACTGACGTTGATATTCACAAAAAAAAAAAAAAAATCTGATATATGCCTGATATCTGCTTTTTTGGTTCAAAGAGGGGAACAAATGGCATGCAGGTTGGAAGAACATGAGGGGGAGTAAAAAAAACCTATATATTTTTTTTTATGTTATTCATGAAAAAAAGTTAAGTAAGCTTTTCCACATTGTCAGTCTATAAATGGTTGCAAATGCAAATGCAGAAGGATTGTTTTGATTTCTAGGAAAATCTGTTTTTGTGTTGATCACCAGGTGGCAGTAAAGTCCTTATGTACACTAAACATGAAGCATCCTCGGATACTGAATGTTTCAGACACACAGAGCTATTCAGATTCATGTTATTTGGCAGATGCTTTTGTCATTTAGAGCAGTTTGCAGTGCTCTTTCCAGGCATAGTTTTCGTAGAGTAAGAACAAGCAGCTCTGACCTCAGCAACACTATGGGTCATTTCAAACTACGAATGAATCTGCAAGCTTCATTACATTTCATTAGTAATTCATAAGCATTTGGTTTCTGTAGTACCTTCTTCAATCAAACATATGATGCAGTCTCACTGTATAATTTTTTGAGAGGGAGTTCAGATATAAATTTATCTTTGCATTTCATTATGTGGGTCCTAAATAAAAATGCTTTTACATGAATGAGCTGTAAATGTGTCACTAATGAAGGGTTGAGTCGTGGTGTGGTCAGGTTTTGCCTATATTGTATGATCAAATATTTCCACAAAGGACATTACAACCTAAAATCAGCTGCATTGTGGAGAGCATACTACGCTCCCCATCAATGAGGAATTCAACTAATGCCTAACTAGTAAATTAGGTCACAGTTAAAGTCTAAACATGCAGAAATGTGTTTTTGTGTAAGCCTGATTTTGGAGATACAAAATAGCATTATAACTTAAACAGAGATGATTTTTCGGGAAAACTAATTTAAAGTCACCATGAAATCAAAATGAATAATTCAAATTTTTTAATGGAATATTGCAGTGTTTATTATGAATGATTCATCTGTACATGTTTTTTTAATTTTTTTATCCATTTGCCCTTGTAATCTTTAATCAAAATAACTTCCCCCTCCTGCTTGGAGTGACATTCTCTGATGATGTGTTTACTGGTACAAGAGCGGGACAACTTCTCACTCACACGAAATTGACCAATAGCAAACTACAATCATCCAACCATCCGATCAATTCCCCATGGACAAAACCAAGTCCCACTCAACTTAAGGCAACATTACCACAATCAGAGGCCCTGTAGCTTTAACTCTCAGAACCCTATGCTACATGCTTGCACACCCATTACTCAAAAATGCATACTATTTTCTAAAACCGATAATTTTGATTTCATGACAAAGGTAAGCAGGGTTTAAATTAACAGTGACTACTTTTTCCATAGCAAAACAAAAGGTAATCACATTATGCATCACAAACCAAACGTGTCTAGCTACTCAAAAGCTATAAATATTTAAATAGCATATTTAATATTAAGTTATGTATTCTTGAGCATATGTGTCCCTATTTTTTTCTTACATAATTGTGAAAAATAACAAAGAACATAAGTCTTTCAAGATGATCAAGTCTCTGTCTAAACTGGCATTAAATCATGAATTTTCATTTTGGTGGCTTAATCCTGCGAGGCCTAATTTCACATAATGTAGGCTATGTGTTACTTCAAGGAGTTCTAGAACAAGAAAATCCTGAGTAAGTTTGTTTCATTCAATCGCCAAAGAATTTTTTTGTTGCATTCGAATAATTAAATCTAAATGTAATTTTCAATTATATATTTTTTCCCCCCAGCGTCACTGGGGACATTTCCCCGCCTGCTGTAACTGTGCGTTCACACCGCCGCCAGCGAGAGCGTCAAAGTGGCCGGAAGTCATTCATTTTCAATTAGAGCCGGCGCCGAGCTCCGGCGAGAGCGGCGCGGCGCATCTGGGGCGGCGAGAGTGGCGAGGAGAAGTTGAAATCTGGTCAACTTTATGGTAATGAGCTATGACACGGTTCGGCGGCAACGAATCGGAATGTAGAAGTGCTCCGTTTGAGAGGATTCCAGAGAACGCAGTCTGTAAACTTTGGTTCCGACCACATTAGTTCCCAAGCAAAATAGAGGAGAGGTTGATCATTTGAATTTAATAAGAAGCCGCGCAACACTATTTATAGGCATGATTTCCACGCTAATGCACTTTATTTCTGCGGGAATGTAAATTAGAATATAACTTAACCATGAACACAAAAGTCACACCACACACATGGCTTTTAATTGGTTTATTTCGTTAGCAAACATGTCACTGTAATTGTTAAGTTCTTTCCATCGATCAATTTTCTGCAAAAATAACGATCGACATGCTCGTTTGCTTTGCGGCCCCTTTAAATTAAGTTTAAAATAAGACCAAGCATTCGATCTACGCCACAGCACAGTGTCCACGAATCTTTCCACAGCGTCGCTGGCAGGGCGGTGAGAGCGAATTTTGCCGCTCTCGCCGGCTGCGGTGTGAACGCACAGTAAGCCTGTGCATTAATGCGCCCCTGATTCCGCTCTACATTTTTTTTTCTTGTTCCAGAAGCCGCTTTCACTCGGATATACGTCACAATAGGGAATGAAAGAGCATTGCGACTTCTGTTGTCCCTGTAGACTTCATAAGTAGCTTGTAGTTTGACAGTAGTCAAGTTTCTCTTTTTAAAAGTAGGGCTTAAGTGAACTGAATGATTGGAGAAGTCCTTCATATGTCATCTTAGAAAGGTCAGTCATTTCACTGAAAATCAATTTGACATTTTAATTAAAAAATTATTAGGTCAAACCATTTAAAACAATTAAATTAACTGTATGCATGGGCGATCAATTGCATGAATTTAGAAAATAGGGGGAGTTTTCATTTCATGCCATCTCGATAGAGAAAAAGCTGCACGCAGTGACACAATCACATCCAATCTAGTAATATCTGGTGTTTATTAGACAATTCTGTGAAGTGTGATTTTTAGACTAATGAGATTTCACTGTACATCACAGAATAGAAACCAAGAAACCATAGAAACCAAGTAACCAGCAAAATGTCCCTGTTCTTGTTGCAGTGTGCTGTTAGAATAAACCTGACAGCAATTGAACTGCTGTAGTATTTTTACTGTTGTTTCTAGGTGTTTGTATTTGGCTGCTGTATAAGACTGTCTCCCATTGGTTGTCATCACACATCATGCTGCTGCTCATTTGCATAAAGTCCTGCTCAATTTTGTCACATCTGCAACAATCAGTGTCACTTAAGTTGCAGGAAAACACCATCTGACAACAGGCCCGGCTCCAGATATGAGATGAAAGGTGGGCCAACTGATATTCCAGGTGGGCCGGTCCGTGGGGGGGGGGGGTTGGGGGCGTTGGGGGGGGGGGGGGGGGTGGGTGTAAGTTGGCAACACTGGTCTCGGAGGGAAAAAGGAGGGGTTGGGTAGAAAATAGACAATAACGTAGCCTATCTCGAGCTGAATTGAATATCGCACCAATTTTGTGATAGGCTGTTATGTGGTGTTGGGCCAGGGTGGGCCAAGCTTCTGATTGGGTGGGCCAGGCCCACCCTGGCCCCCCCGTGGAGCCGGGCCTGTCTGACAATGACAGTGAATGACTTTGCGTTGCTGCATGTCACTAATAAACATAATCAGCTCCTTCAGATTTACATGGAAAAGGCTTTTATCACATGTTGCCTGGTTAGGGATGTTCACACTGACTGCGATAAAGCCAAGCGGCCATAACTCATGAACTCATAAAACAGAGAAGTCTACTCATTACATTAGAGGTCACAAAGGTTTATGCTAATGCATGATGATACAGCGATGACCATTGGGAGTAGCTATTTTGTATTTTTTTTACTGTATACAATTATAATATTTATTAAAATTTTGAATTGGCTATTATTTTTATATTTTCAATTTTCCTTTTCATTTTACATTAATTTTGAGCAATTTTGTTACTTCAATTTTTTCACTTAGTTGCCAAGGGAACATATTTAATTTTCACTTTTGTATGGATTTCCGTTAAGTTTTTCATCTATTTATTTTATTTCAGCTTTATTTTAGTTAAAGATTAGTTAACAAAAACAACTGAACATTGGCTCATTTATTTTGTTTACTTGTTTTCCATCAGTGGTGTTGTCGATGACCTAAAAGGTGAGTTTTTTTTGTTTATTTTAACATCTTGATCATATATAAGTATTTGCTGCACATTTCTGTATTTGGTTGCGTTGTGTATTTGATTTGGTTGCGTTCTGTATTTGATTCCTGAGATTCGCCTTCAAGGGGCAGGCTTACCAGTACACAGTATTACCATTCGGCCTATCTCTAGCACTTCGTACATTTACAAAGTGCATGGATGCAGCGCTCACCATGGATGCAGTGCATGGATGCAGCGCTTAGGGGAGCGCGAGTCTTAAACTACCTCGACGATTGGCTGGTTATAGCCCAATCGGAGGCGCAATTGATAACTCACAGATTGTGGCTCCTCAGCCATCTAGAATGCCAAGGTTTCAGGATCAATGCTTCCAAAAGCACATTGTCTCCAGACCAAAATATTTCTTTCCTGGGAACAGTGATAGACTCTATACAAATGAGAGCGCGCCATACGTCACGCCTAGCGGCTAAAAGCCCCTAAAACCGACTCATGCGTGGCGATCTGGCCACTTACAAATCAGAGCGAGCCACGGCTGTATCAAAGCCCTGCCCCCCTGGAAAGCAGCCGACTAGTATCAAGTCCGGCGTGAGTATGGGTGTGTTTCAAAGAGAAAAGTCATCTCGACAGACGCCTCCAGCCTAGGTTGGGAGGCCATAAACGAGGGCAGGCCCATCTCTGGCCCATGGTCAAGTCCGGAGAGGCGCCTACAAATAAACTGTCTAGAGATGAGAGCGGTCGCTCTATCACTGAAAACTTTTCTCCCATATCTAAAAGGCCAACACGTCCTGGTCTGGACGGATAACATAGTGGTGTCCTACATAAATTGCCAGGGTGGTCTCAGGTCGAACAACCTGCACACACCATGGCCAAGAGTCTCATTCTATGGGCTCAGCACAAACTGCGCTCGCTGAGGGCGCACGTGCCAGGCATTCTGAACCAGGGTGCGGATGCGCTATCCAGAGACAAAGTTCCCCCAGGGGAATGGTCTCTTCACCCACAGACGGTTCAGCATATGGAGTATCTTCGGTGAGGCAGAGGTCGACCCCTTCGCCTCAGAAGACAACGCTTGTTGCCGAACATTTTTCACAAAAAGCAAGGACGCGCTAGCCCACCGTTGGCCGAGCCGCCCGCTATATGCATTTCCTCCGGTCACGATGCTACCACAGGTCATCGAACGGATCAGGGAGAGCAGAGATATCACGCAACACCTGAAATCCCCCCACTTACGTCAACATACAGGCGTGACCTGCACGGAGTATCTTCGCTTTTGGATTGTGTTGAGTTTGAGAAGTTACAGCTTTCAGGTGTTGCGTGATATCTCTGCACCCAAGTAGCAGTGCTTCACCTGTGCTTGCGAACACGGTGGCTTGTTCCTTTAACTTGGTGTCAGCAAGTGTTTGTGGAAAGTATTCATACTATTTCCAGTGATTTTTTATGGTTTATTGTTCAGCATTAATAATGAGTTTGAACACTACAGATAAAAGAAGTTAAAATACTTACCCTCATGTCATTCCAACCCCACAAGACCTTCGTTCATCTTCGGAAAACAATTGAAGATATTTTTGATGATATCTGAGAGCTTTGTCACTCCATTGACAGTCTACACAATTTGCCCAATAACTTGCATTTTTGGAAAAAAGCAGAAAGGCACAATTTTTTAAATGCTGTGAGTGCATATTTGTTTCACCGCAGCCATTATCTTCTGTTAAATTACAATTACATTTTATCTTCTGTTTTTAGTTGTTACCAGTGCATTTTCCTGAAAATAGCAATTACACAATAAAAAATATGCACATTAATGTCAAACTATTGAATATAATTGCTTGCATTTTTTGTGTATATCCAGTAAGTTATTGTCTGATATTCCAAATAAATTTAACATAAAACAAAGACAAGTAATTAACTTAAGTTAACATTACAATTATTAATCAACTGAATTTTGTGTTTATTCTGGTTGCCTTGGTTTCATTCTCTTTTGTTTGAAGATCTACATTTAAGTAAATTACACAATTATGTATGTAGCGCTTTATACGATACAGATTGTTAAAAAAATGCGTTACGGTGATAAAAAAATAAATAAAATAATAGTGTTGTGTCCGAGTCCACCTTTGTCGAGTCCGAGTCAAGTCCAAGTCCTTAACAATCGAGTCCGAGTCCAAGTCCGAGTCCAAAGAGGGCCGAGTCGGACTTGAGTCCGAGTCGAGTCCAGCCGAGTCCACAAAGATTTAAATGATTTGAAATTGACCTTTCACAATGACCCGCCCCTCTTAGTTACTGTTGCTACGTCCGACAAGTCGTTCCGCTCTCACTCCAAATGTTCTCACACAGTGAAAAATATATTGCGGAGCAAAGAGGACACTGAATATGCGCCAACATACAAGACACAGCAGCCTACTTTTGGTATGAAATAAAGTCTCATCTTTTACATTTTTATAATTATTATGAAATTCAAACAATAAATCCTGTTTTGTGGTGCTTTAATGTGTAGGCCTCAGTTCAAGCAGCACATGAACTGATAATCTCTTAGTTATAGCACAAATTAAACATGAATGAAAATCAGAACTGCAAAAAGATATCAATACACACCATTTTTCAAGTTCAAGTCCACTGACTTTAATCTACTAACTGATTTGGTTTGTTTGTCGGACAAAAATGGCGGTATCTGCATTATGATTGGTCAGATCGCCTGTCAATCAAATTCCGGCGAAAGGTCTCAACACTGAGCTCTTAAATTAATATTTTAAACCTTACAAAATGATTGCAAAGTATAGTCAAAGTCATACGTTTACCTATTGTACATCTTTGAGAATCTGCAAGGTAATGCTCAAGAATGCAACACGATGCATTAAGAGCCAGGGGTAAACTTTTGAGCAAATGGTGATGTTTAAAGTTTACTTATTTTGTTTTTCTTGTTTGACTTATCTTTTTTAGCCTCTGAAGGGCAGGACTAAATTAATATAAATTTTCAACAAAATAAGAACAATTTACATCCAGTTGCATCCTTAATGGACTTCTTAAGCATCACTAAGTGTTTGCAGGGTTTGTAATAGTTGTGTATGAGTCCCTCAGTTGGCACCAGTGCAAAAAGATGGATCTCACAATCACAGTCACTGCTAGTAAGGAGTCAAATATACAGAAGATGCTGTAAAAGCAAAGAATGTGCAGGAGCTGCAGGATTTTTCCTCATGAACAACCATTACAAAAAACCCCCAAAAAAACAGTTGTGGATACAAACACAAAATACAAGATAAATTACTTGATTGTAATATTGTGTGTCAGGTAATGATATTTACAATCAAGTAATTTGTCTTGTATTTTGTGTTTGTATTTTGTCTTGTGGGCTATTAAACATCTGTGATGTGAAAAATCTTTTTCAGTGCAGTACTAAAAAGAAACAATGTTTTTATGATCCTACTTATTAATAAATAAATAAAAATTCCATTTAGTAGATTTTGAAAGGTGTATGTAAACTTATGACTTAAGTGTAAATGTAACAAAATCATTAAATTATTAGACACCAAAATGTTGCTATGGTTATCACTTTCTCATGTTGCTATGGTTACTATGTCAATCAGCGCAATTTCAAGACTCACAGGACTAAAATTTAGCGGATTCACTCCCACATTTAAATGCATTTATCACTCTTTATAATTTACAGTGTGAACGTAATTGGTCCTGTAGAAGCACGAAAAACAAAACTATTATTTAGATTGTCGATAGCGCTCCCTTTAAGCCATCACTTACCGCATTTTGCGCTCTCCCTAAAACTCTCGTCATAAACACTGAAGTGTCCACACTGCACATTGAATCTGTCATTTATATCGCGTCAAGACTTTGTTTATGAGGGGATTTGCGAAAGGATAAAGCTTGTGCTGATTCTGAACATACATTTTAAGCGAATTCTCCGCATGTTGACTCAATGCCTCTGATTTGCCTCTGTGTTCATGCGCTTAATATACATGTCTGTGATTGGCTAATGCTCAACGCGGAAACAACACAAGTAGTTTCGTTTTGTTTTTGAATAATATAGTGTCCTCTAGTGCCCGGACTAGACTGGACTCGGACATTTTTTCGAGTCTAAAATGTCCGAGTCCGTGTCAAGTCCGAGTACAAATTCATCCGAGTGCGTGACAAGTCCGAGTTCATTCAAAATTGGACTTGAGTCCGAGTTAGAGTACCCCAACTCTAGAAAATAATGCTGCAAACATACACAATCTTCTTTAACGCAGCTCTAAAAAGTAAACAGTGTAAAACTACGTTACAGTACGGAAGCGCCGTTTCCTCTTATTTGCACACCGGTTTGAATAACATATACCACTAGCGTAGCCAGAAAAGCGTCTCTGGGTGTGCATAAGAAAAATTGGGTGTGCCACATTTATTGTCAAATTAATGTGCAAAAAAACTCAGACCCGGCTTATCACTAATTTTACAGAATAGACTGGGCTGATGTGTAAAACTGGCTTGCCACATAAACATAATACTAGGCCTACAGTATAAAAAATATAACTCCGGGCTCAACATTAAGGCTTTACATGTGCTTGTCCTTCGAACAAATAAATCGGCCATTCTCTTGTCCAAGTAAAAATCCAGAAATCGGTTTAAATGTATGCTTCATCTTTCATTTTAAATACTTAGATTTGATCAATAAATTCAATTGAAATAATAAGACACTATGCTGTTACCAATCAAATAAATAAATTTACACTGAAAAATTACAACTGCATTAAATAATGTTATGAGATTGATTTAAATATTTTTTGAAGATACAAATATGACATACTGGAAAGAATTATAGCCTACTTTTAAACACGAAACTAAACCACCAGTAGGGGGGGGGGCAGGTGACCGTCTTAATGAGTGAGTTATTGAGTCATTTATTCAAATGATTCGTTTAAACGGCTGAATTGTTAAAGGAGCAGTATGTAGGATTGTGGCCAAAACTGGTACTGCAATCACCTTCAAATTACTGTAGAGCGGTGTATCCCCTTCCCCTCCTCCCTGACTCGAGGTTGCCAGATAGGCTGCAGGATACAGCAGGAACGTAGGCTGCTACAGAAGCTTCCAATGGCAAGTGACGAGTCCTACACAGTAACGTTAGGCTAAGTTTTTTTTTCTGTTAATTATGTTTATGCTTCAAATGAGAGATGTTTTGCAAAGTAATTATATATCGCAAAAATTTACTAATGGCGATTAGCCAAATATAATAGTAAAGATGTACGCTCGTATGTGACAGTACATTGTTAGAACAGTAGCTGTTAGTATACTAACGGTAGGTATCTGTCATTAACGTAAGTACAAGCACAAGCCTCGGTCACTGTGTGCAATCGATATCAAAGATACAGCTATTCATTTAGCTGACACTATAAGTGAAAGCGACCAGCTGTATTCTTTTAACTTACCCTGCAGTACACGTCCATAACGCTAAAATATGTGATG
The DNA here is from genome assembly GCF_051911475.1 of Siphateles boraxobius. Lineage (NCBI taxonomy): Eukaryota > Metazoa > Chordata > Actinopteri > Cypriniformes > Leuciscidae > Siphateles > Siphateles boraxobius. The sequence goes on along the minus strand of NW_027508931.1, from coordinate 17,726,678 downwards.
TGAAAGATTAACGTGCTACCAATTTACGACCTTGCCTGGATGCGTGGAACAAGCGATGGCAACCTCCAGAACGAAGACGACATGCAGCGTAGCAGATGACTCAGATGTAGCGGCGAGTTTTCACCGCAGCAGCCCTTGGGTCCAAAGAAACAGAGAGAGTCTCGACTGATGCATAAGGTGTCCTTTATTTAGTTCGTCAAACCAGCATGACGCTCAACTTTCACTCTATCACCTTAGCACCGTGAAAACTGTATTGAAAACATACAACAAACATTTCACACACACTTGTTTCACGGCTACAAACGTCACAAGTAAAACATGCAAGATGACAAACATTAATTATCAGCAAATAAACCATACATGTGTACAAATATTATGAAATATCCATGAATGAGAGCATATCATATCGCTGCGCTCACCAAGGAATGCAAACAATATGTGTTGTTTTGTTGTAGGCTGTAGGTCTATTTTAGGTGTGAAGAAGGTTCACACACGCTTCTTGAGACACACACGCACACACACGCAAATTCTCTCGCTCTTTCTCCCTCTCTCCCGTCCACGCGCTACACGGTTTGGAGCTCAGTATGTGCGCGCTCTTTCTCGCTCGCTCTAGAGTCCGGGAGATTTGAACTAATTTGCGGGCATCAGGGAGCCGCTATTAATATGCGGGAGACTCCTGGAACTTCCGGGAGACTTGGGATGTCTGGAACATTCACCCGCCAGTGTGGCGGATAGCCTTTTGAGATTTACTCGCCAAACGGAAAATCTACCCGCATTTGGCGCTTGGCGGGTGTTAATTTCGGACCCTGTATTATAGTGTATTAGTTCCGATTTTTGTTGACTAAATAACAGTAAATTGTTTGTGATATAACTATCAATTTATATATGGAGTAGTTTTAAATAATGGCCCGAGGCTGTTAAATAGGTTGTTCCCTTTACGTTATTAAACCCTTTACGATATTTAATTTTTTTCAAATATATTTTCTGTCATATCAGCGAGTATTATTAATAATTATTATGAATCAGAAGACTTTCAGTCGTTACCACGGCAACGATATGTCACGTTACGCACGCTACTTACCCATAATCACTGCGCTTTTACCGCTCATTTCACCCGCCTACTGACTACAGTAAGTATCTCAACCATAGGATCTCAACCCAAAGGGGTCTTTGTTAAAAATCACGCAAAACCCTTGCTGTTATTTATTTAGTTGTAGCCCGAACTGTGTAGCGTTTCATCCCTGGAGATTAGGTTGAATTTATTAGTGTTGTATTATCATTTACACGGCTACCCACCGAAGTAGTTACGTTAGCTAGCAAGCCAAATAGCAGCTGTAAACAACCTTTTACAGCAGCCCATCAGTCTGCTAAACCCCCTTTGCCCCCTGGGTATAAGTGAACTCATTTGCGGGACTGTTGAATGTGAGTAAGCCTACATTTAATTCGTCAGCTGTAAATGTGCACCAACGAACTGTGCCCCAACGATATCAAACGACCGTATATTTGACTGCGTCACTGACTCGCAACTAATTTGCATACTGAAAGGGAAAAAAACTTTGTTGTGAATCTTCAAGTGCGTTTAATTTGTTTTTAACGATATTGTTTTATTTTCCTTATTGCTCTACATGTTTCAGGAGAAAAGGTAAAAAGGTATAAATGCAAGTGAAAAGAACATAAGGGAGAAAACAAACAATTCTGAGGCTGGAAAGTTGATTTGGACATTTTATTTTTCTTTATTTTTCTTTTAAAAGGGGGTTATTACATTAATGTAAAATAAATATTTGTTTTTTATTCTTAACATTTGTTTTCTGGTATTTCTTTAGACTTTGAAAAGTTAATTAATTCACAAGATACTGATTTCTGGGAAACTATAAATAAGAATTGTTCAATTTAGTATGTTAGTACACATATTGTGTAATTGGTAGGCTATTGGGGGGTATGTGCACCTTCATTCCTATAGAAGGCTCAACACGGATTTGGCCCCTCTTAGGACTCATAACTTTACTCTTATATGAGCCTCGGGACTTCTGAGGAGCGAAGTTTTAAGCACACACAGCGTTTCGAAAGGGGTTCCCATAGCGTAAACTACTTATGCAATATGAGCGAGCCCTTTTAAAAAATTTGGTTTCAATATATTCGTTCCCTTCTCTCAGGGAGCTCGGTTAGTAACCGAGACGTTTTCTTAATTTGTTGTTTTTTTCTATTTGCATGTGTTTTCTTCAGTTGCAGCGCGCTGAGCTCTCTCGGCCACCATACAAAGGTATTTAAGACTGATTTTGCTGGGTGGATACCGTCATCAATTTATTTATGAGCTGAGCTATTATGTAAGGAATAATTGATGACAGGCCATTGAATTATTAGAAAAATAATTACGGCCTGAAGTCAATTATTCCGCTTATACTACAGTTCAGCTCAAAACATTGTTCAGATGATGCATTTCAAGACGTTTGTCAAGCTTTTGCCATTAAAACGCTCTTGTATGTAGGACTAATTTCTTACACATCTAATCCCATGCCTCCGTTGCTAATTCCAAAACGTCATTTTAGAGTTAGTAATGGAGGTTTGAGCCACTGATAGCAGACCAATGATGGGGACACACTTACGATTCGCTGAAACATTCGAAGACTGACTGTTTCCATCGACTGTAGCAGGTCTTAAACACCGACTGTGAACACAGACTGAACGCGCTGAACACGCGTTTGGGCATGATCAGTCATAACATAAGTATCAAATTACATTCATAACTGGTAGGGGTGGGCGATACTGCAAAATTCGGTATCGATCCGATACCAAGTAAATACAGGGCCAGTATCGCCGATATCGATACCGATACCAATACTTTTACTTTTAAAAGCATGCACTTGAACTAACATGCATTTTCCTGTGCTAGAGAAGTGTGTCATGATTTATGAGCTGAATGCATCATTAATATGCTAAATCTGAATACGTTTTCATGACCACTAAATATTTTGTGATTTGTGCTCTCAACTCGCCTGTAATTAGTCAGTGACTTTTACCAAACTACCCTAGTTATAGTAATGCACTATTGTACACTAGCCTACTGTTCAAAAGTTTGGGGGCTGTAAGATTTTTAAGTCTCTTCTGCATTTATTTGATCAAAAATGCAGTAAAAACTGTAATATTATTACAATTTAACATGGGCTATTATGTCATTTATTCCTGTGATCAAAGCTGAATTCCCAGCATCATTACTCCAGTCTTCATGATCCTTCATGATGAGAATTCATTTTAATATGCTGATTTGCTGCTCAAGAAACTTTTCTTATTATTATCAATGTTGAAAACAGTTTCATGTTTTTGTGGAAACCAAATAATTTTGCATAAAATGTATCATGATGAACAAAGTTGAAAGAACAGCATTTATATGAAATAGTTTTTTTTTAATAATAAAAAAACCCTGTAAAACCCTTTTACTGTCACTTTCGATCAATTTAATGCATCGATCCTTTGTTAAATAAAAATATTAATTTCATTAAACAAATCTTACTGACGTCAATATTGTAAAATGTAAACTTTTAATTTGTTTATTGCGAAATAACTCCCGATTGTTTCTCTGTCATCTAAGCAAGGCTTCGTTTCCCAAAGGCACTGTGACAGAAGCACCAGCATCGAACGCTCTCTGTGATTGATTGGTTTCGTCTTGTATCCAGATGACTAGGAGAAATAGGTCTACCCTACACAATTATTCGCTAACATTTGCTTATTTTTAAACTTAGAAGCTTTTTTTACGCACTGAATTGCGTTCTAAATGAATAAAAATTACTGGTAAAAAAAAACACATTTGGATCGATATTTTTATGTGAGGATCGATCCTTTTCGATACCACTTCAGTATCGAAAGTATCGATACTTCAGGATCGCCCACCCCTGCCCACCCCTAATAACTGGCCTTAGTAAGTGTGTCTAGGCTTTATGCAGTTATTAATCCAGTTATGAGAGAGAGAGCGAGAGCGAGAGAGAGAGAGAGAGGTTGCAATAATGAGACAAAAGCATGCGCGTCAATATTATTATAGGCTATTTATTAATTACACAATTAAATTCGTTTTAATTAATTCGTTCTTGTTTTCTATAATTGACAGTAGATAACCTAATAAATTAAACACACAAAGCCCTTTAATAAGTAGGCCTATCAATAATTATTTGTTTGTTATATTATCTGGAATAATTACAAAAACCCTTGCAGCAGGACTATCAATTTATTTTATATATTCAGTTTAATTTTCTATATACTTTATGTATTAAAATTAAAATGCATGTGTTCTTTGATTGTGAAGTTAGACATCGAAAATTGCAGATGAAGTGCATGGGGCTGCATGTTTTTTCTTGTTATGAATTGGATCCTATTTTCCGTTATTACAGTTAACTACGCGCAGTGATATGGAACTGTAATGCGGTCAAACCTGCCTGAAAATACTTTAGCCGTGCGTTTCCCTGAAAATAATTGCACACCTTAGAACGTTCTCAACCAATCAGAATCAGGCATTCAACAGCCCTGTAGTATAAATTGTAACGCTGGGTTCGAGGAAGACGATGCTGAAGGTAATATGAGGTTTATTAGATAAATATAAGCCCAAGATGCAATGAACAATACCAGACAAAGAACTGAACACAAGCAGGAACTTAAATACAGAGAGACGATTAAAGCTGCTGTAGGTAACTTTTGTAAAAAAAAAAATTTTTTACATATTGTTAAAACTGTCATTATGTCCTGACAGTAGAATATAGCCCCTTTCACACAGAGATTCCGGAAAATACACGGATAAAGCAACCCGGGATTTGACCCGGGTTCGTTTGATTTTGGTTCATTCACACTGCCAGTGATTTTCCGGAATCATAGAGTGCGTTCACACATAACCCGTAAAAATCCCGTAAAGACACGTGACATCGATGTGACATGTAATGTCTCAGCAGCGTCTATAGTTTGCTTATGAGCTGCGATTTCTCTCTCGAGAAACCACGCTTGTGCATTTTTTTCTCTGATTCGATCATAAACTAGCGCATTACGTACCGTTTCACTAGCCTGCTTTCACTTCACTTCAGCGTCATCATTACGACACGGCATTGGTTACGGCTTTTGTTCACACAGCGCGCGTTCCGGGACTGATCCCAGCAATGTTACTAGGTCCCCAACCCGGGATCAATCCCGGCATCAATCCCGGGTCTTGTTTGCGTTCACACAGAAGGTGTTCTGGCAATTTCCCGGCAATTTCCCAGGATTAAGGCGCTGTGTGAAAGGGGCTTATGAGACAGATAATCTGTGAAAAAAATCAAGCTCCTCTGGCTCCTCCCAGTGGTCCTATTGCCATTTGCAGAAATGCACCGCTCCCGGTCAGAAACAACCAATCAGAGCCAGGAGGAATGTCTTAGCAGTGTCAATCACGCTCGTGTACACGCTGATCACACTCCTCTCTTGCACACTCCTCTCTTGAGTTTGTACCGTCGTTCAAACTCAAGATTGCCAGTGTGCTGCAGCTGTGCTATTGGCAGAGATACAACATAAACTACCAATTTCTCGAGTGCCACCTGCTCATAAAACAAAGAGGTAAAAGGAAAAAGACCGATGACGATAAACAAGCGAAAAAGAAAGAATTAGACAGAGCCCATTGACTCGGTGTCAAAACTCTAACTGCATAACATAAAATGTCACGCACTGTGCTAAGCAACAATTGAAACCTGCTAATTCACTGGCTTGTCATGTTGCTGAAATAATGTACTAGCAAACCTTGCCTAGCATTACATATCGCTAGAATAATTACTTACATACTGTAACGTTAGTTACCGTTATATTAACGTTATCTTACTAGCTATTTATAACATATAAAAAGAGTGCAACGTTATAAAGTTACATGTCTTGCAAAATACATAATGATTTGAGGACCAAGTTTGTAGTAAAAGTATGGGCAGGCCATAGTCAATGTAAAGCATATTGTTGATGTTTCGTCCCTATTAGTGAATGTTCCATAACTGTTTATCCGCCGTCATCGGTGGCCCTGCTTACTTGCCTGCGCGTTCATGGCAGGCTCCGCTGTGGAGGAGGAGCTGTGGAGGGAGGGCTGTAACGCAGCAGAGAGCAAGGGGGTGGGACCTGTAAGTTGTGCTTGTTCAAATTTTCAGGCTAAGTCAACGTTTTCTCAAAAATCCCTACTGCAGCTTTAACTAAAAGATGAACAGATGTGATGATGAATGTTAGTGTCCATGGTGACTGATGAGTGGCGGAAAACTAGAACAAAGGAAGACATGTGACGAGTGAAAAAAGAAACAAACTGAACATGACGGTGACACATATAGAGGGGGGTATCAGGAAGAAGAAGATTAAAAAGAAATGATATGAAAGAGAGGTGAAAGGAGCATCTGATTTTAGGCTATAGCGCCTGGTTTTGGGATTTCAAAGCTCTTTCTCTACATAAACTCTACGTGACTCCATGCATACATTGACACACATTTATCACATTCAATGCCTGTATTTCTCTGCCTCTTCCTTTAGTATGGCACACAGCAGAAACCTCCGATGGTTCAGTCACTTATGATTCATGAGATTGTGGTTTAATGTGACATGTGCTGTGTGCTTTGATGGAGCTGCTGCATGTGATTATGATAGGCATTTATGCAGAACATTTTAGCGTCTTTACAGTTAAAAGGTCAGGAAAGAAAGCCAGTTGTGGCTGTCAGTCAGTCTGTGTTTGTTTGAGCATCTCAACCAATGTGAGTTTAGGACTGTTTAGCTCAGTTTACACTATCTGTCTTTACTTTTGTTCGTTTACAAAACGATTTCTTAATTTGCTGGGTTTTATTCTATTTGCATGTGTTTTCTTCAGTTGCAGCGCGCTGAGCTTTGTCGGCCAACGTACAAAGGTATTTAAGACTGATATTGCTGGGTGGATACCGTCATCAGGCGGAGTATTTATTTATGAGCTGAGCTCTCATATTGTAACGCTGGGTTCGAGGAAGACGATGCTGAAGGTAATATGAGGTTTATTAGATAAATACAAGCCCAACATGCAATGAACAATACCGTACAAAGAACTGAACACAAGCAGGAACTTAAATACACATAGACGATTAACTAAAATATGAACAGCAGTGATGATGAGTGTTTTTGTTTGACGAACTTTTGTTTGTTTGACGAACTTTTGTTTGTTTACAAAAGTGGTACAAAAAGTTACACACTTCTTTTCTTGAAAAGAGTTTTCCTATTGAATGAAAGTTCTCGCTGCTCATCTTCCTATGACAGTGAAACTACATTTGATTGATTCTCTTGACAGCTGAGTCTGTGAAGCTGTCAAAGTAATTATCTGTCGTTTGGTTAAAGAGTCTGGCGGGACAGTTAGTTCAGGTTCTGGAGGAGATTGAATACCAGAAGGGTAAAAAAAGATCTACACCATTTTATTGATGATATATCTTGATGACGATTTAGAGATTCATTTACGAATATGGTACAGGTTTCTATACAGAGATAGCATACACAAAAACAGCGTGATTCCCAGGAAACTTCTGTTTATGGTAATACTATTATATAATTTGAAAAATAATATAGTTTTAATTTCAAGAATTCATTCAATTCCCATATTTGTGGTCAAAAATAAGATTTTTTTCAGTGGTTATTTAAAGGGATAGTTCACCAAAAAAAAAAAAAAAATTAGACCATGATTTACTCACCCTCAAGTCATCCTTGGTGTATATGACATTCTTCTTCAGACGAATACAATCAGAATTATATTAAAAAATGTCCTGGCTCTTCCAAGCTTTATAATGGCAGTGAATTGCTGTCCATAAAAGTGCATCTATCCATCATAAAAGTGCTCTATACGGCTCCGGGGGTTAATAAAGGCCTTCTGAAGCGAAGTAATGTGGTTGTGTACATTTTTTTCCATATTTAAAATTTTATAAAGTAAAATAACTAGCTTCTGGCCAAACGAACATAAGGATTCCTCTTAAGTGAAAAAGTGCAACTTATGCGAGTAATGCGAATTTACACTACGCCATGACGCACTACGCCCGACGTCACAAGTTGCGTAAATTGCGTTTTAGGCGTAAGTGGAATCTGTATGTTCGTTTTGGCGAAAGATAGTTATTTTACTTTATAAAGTTTTAAATATGGATATTTTTCTTACACAAATGTATCGCTTTGATTCAGAAGGCCTTTATTAATCCCCCAGAGCCGTGTGGAGCACTTTTATGATGGATATATGCACTTTTATGGACTTTCAGAAACTGCCATTCAAGTCAAGTCAAGTCACCTTTATTTATTTAGCGCTTTTTACCATACAAATTGTTTCAAAGCAGCTTTACAGAGATAACAGGAAAGTAAAGTTGTAATAGTATTGTTGAATTCAAAATTAAATGTTAAATGTCCCCAAGTAAGCAAGCCAATAGCCAATGGCGAATAAAGGTGAAAAAAGGCGACAGTGGCAAGGAACCAAAACTCCATCATTGACAGAATGGAGAAAAAAACCTTGGGAGAACCCAGGCTCAGTCAGGGGGCCAGTCCTCCTTTGGCCAACAAACGAACAGTGTATGATTATGATTTAGGCGGCATAATAGGTTAGAAGTCAGATTGGATCAGAACTTTCACAATATTTATCCAGTTCATCTGGTTAGGGGTCGGAGTCATCATGCCGGTATTGAGATGAGTTTGTTGAGGTGTCCATGAGGCCTTCACATTGTTGATGAGGCTGGCACTTCAGGGATGCGTTGTCGTCGTGTCCATGTGATGGTCCTTCATCAGATCTGGATATGGCCTGGATCAGGCGGTTTGCGGTAACCCTCGGGATAAACAGAGAGACTAATATTAGCGTAGACGCCATCCTTCTTATGATGTACAAAGTACAACAGGATTTATGGGAAGTGTTCCCGGTTCCGGCTGATCTAAACTATGCAGCCTAATGTAACCTTTGGTTCGATATAAATATACCCGACTACGCCACCTAGGTTCCGTCTCCACCCAGGAAAGTATAAAGTAATAAAAATAACCCCAAAAAAAGACAATTAAACCAAAAAGAATTACAACAAAAGGAAGGACCCTGCTGGTTCGGTTTGCACTGAAGACAGAGACGTAACTTTCCAAAAGTATACCAAATTTATTTATCACAGGGAGTAAAATCATCCACATAAAAACATCAAAATAAGTCTCCGAAACAGCTTACCAATTAATACCGACAGAAACAAGAGACCACAATTTGACCACTTTAACAGAAGGAAAGAAAACACAGCAAATCAGTGAATAAACAAACCATAAAACACGTGTCACACCAAATAAAAAGAATATCAAAAGAAAACCAATACACTCCCCCTTCTGTTAAGCCTCAATATCGCAGTTCTAGCTACCAGCGGGTAGAACTGGCAAATGGATTTAACACAACAACCACAGAAAAGAAAATAATTACAACACTCAGTCACAGTAACATCATATTTCACTTCTCAATTAAGACTTGAGGTTAATATTGTTTGCGCTGCTTGACATGGACCAGGCTACCAGCATATCAGTGTACTATAACTTAATAGCTCATCAAACATACATTAGGCTACGTCAGTCTTTCAACACATTTCCTACGAGCAGCTCGTTAAAGAGCTCGATCGTTAGCGGTTCACAACCGCAATATCCGCAGCCGCCAGTTGCACTAGGACCATGAAACAGTGACCGAAAATAAAGATAATAATAAAAAAAAACAGCAAAAAAAACACAGCAGCTAGCGCTCTTGGCCCGCACCTCGTAGGGGATTTTAAGCTATAGTAACCTTTATGTCCCCTGCACTCGTCAATTCACGCACACAAATTCCAGAGAGTCGACGCAACTAGAAATGGGTAGCCGGTTACCTCACCCCGCACAGACAAGAATAACAATTAACCAACCTTAGACAGGGTTTTTATCACACCACTAGCCATAGACGCGCCCGCCTGATTGCACCGCACAGGTGTACTCAATATCAACCGTGGCTCAACACCGGTGGGCGTGTCCAGTCATTTGCAAGGTTTAGCCCAATTCTTAGGAACACTGAACGTTAGATTATCAACCGGTCACAATCTACCCCCTAGTTTTTAAATTCGGCGACCCGACGATAATCAACACCAAGGCCTAAAGAGAGTAGTATCATTGCTAATGACAGTTACTTGCGAAATCACAATACCTCCTCTGCCCCCCATTGTCACTGGCAAATGATGGGCATTGGAATGGTAGCCTGCGTTTTTTCCAGTGGTCCGTCGTAGTGGTGCTCCTTCAGTAATGGAGACATCCCCTGATGCCATTGAGGGATCACTAGAACAATGCTCATGGACCACCGAATGCTCAGGAACTCTACTAGAGGGTATGGAGGCACACTCAGGGATTTGGGTCAGAGGTGGCACACCACGTGTAGGTGAAGGGACAGCAATGGGTACGGTCACTGGGGGAGGAACTTCTTGTTCTGGCATCACCACTAGCCACACATCCAGTATATCCTCCTCTCCAGGGTCCACCGATGCTTGATCCGAGTCTGAAGAAAGAGGACTAACAGGTTCTGCCAGATTCCGGCCAGCTGGTTGGACTCTTAACAACGTACGATGCACATGTCTAACCTTCTCCAAATCTTCTACGGTCGCAATGGTGTACACGGACCCACCAGGTGTCGGGGCTCGCAGCACTTAATAAAGGACAGAACTCCAGTGATCTTGGATCTTTGCTCGGCCTCGCACACAAAGGTCCCGCAGGTACACCAATTGACCTTGGCTCAAAGGCTCATCCTGTACCCTCCGATCATGTCGCTCTTTCCTACGGCCCGTTGCAGCCTTCATACGACTTCTAGCTCCATCAAAGGCCACTTGAAGTCTTGCTTGATGGTCAGAAATCCAGTCATGGACACTGCCCCGAGTAGGAGTATCGATTCTGCCCAAAAGAAAATCAACCGGCAATTGTGGGTCTTGCCCAAGCATTAAGAAATATGGGGATTCACCTGTAGACTGGTGTGGAGTAGTGTTGTAAGAAAATACCACTTGAGGAAGATATGCTGCCCAGTTCTTCTTCTTGCACGAGGGCAGAGTACGCAGCAGATTGTGCAAAGTGCGATTAAATCGCTCGCATTGACCATTTCCAGTAGGATGGGCTGGGGTGGTCCGACTCCGTTCAATGCCATACAACGCACACAATTGTTGAATGGGAGCAACAGCTGCAGAAAGGCCTCACCGCCCTGGGGATGGTAACACCGACGGTACATTACGCCATCATTCATCTGCAATCGCTTCCACTGTTTCAGGAGTTTACCTACATCTGGACACAACCCCTGCCTCTCTCCATGAGAAGGGTATGTCCCTCTTCTCCATAACTTCAGGAATACTCCCAACACTGCATCTGCTTCCTGTAGGCCATGTAAATCTGCAGAAGAATAGCCAGGGAAAGCAGTAATGGATGTTTGCACCCTGCTCATGGGTCCAGTAAAAGCGACTTGTTGGAGAGGCTCTGGCAGAGAACTTCCTGGAATCATAGCCTCCAGAACAGGTCCAGCCGGGTGCTGTCGTGAGAGTGCATCAGCATTACGATTACAACGTCCAGATCGATACTTAATACTGAAGTCAAAAGCGGCAAGTTGGGCAGCCCATCTCTGTTCTAAAGCCCCGAGCTTAGCGGTGTTGAGGTAGCTCAGAGGGTTATTGTCCGTATATACCACACACTTGTGTCCCAGTAAATACTCACGGAATTTCTCGGCCATTGCCCATTTAAGGTCAAGAAACCCAAGTTTCATGGAACTATAATTGGACATGTTCCTCTCCGTAGGCCTTAACCCACGACTGGCATAGGCTACTGGTCGAACTCTGCCCTCCTGTTCCTGTGACAGGACTGCTCCCAATCCGCTATAACTGGCATCCACTTCTAAGATGAATGGCAAAGAGAAGTCAGCATACGCCAGCAATGGAGCACTCACCAAACGTTGCTTCAGGGCATCAAAACTCTGCTGACACTCCTCTGTCCAGGCCCCCCTGCAGGACCGGGCTGGGATCTTCCTTTTAGCTCCAGTCAGGTCAGCTACCAGGCGATGAAGTGGAGCAGCCAGTTTAGCAAAAGACTCCACAAACCTCCTGTAATAGCTTGCGAAACCCAGAAATGACCGAAGTTCCGAAACCAGCTGGGGAGGCTGCCAATTGGCAACTGCCTCAATTTTTCTTCGGATCGGTAGCCACCCCTTGGGCAGTAATCAAATGTCCCAAATAGTTCACCTCATACTGAAAGAACGAACACTTCTCCAATTTGGCTTTCAAGCCTTCTCGTTGTAGACGCTTCAGGACCACCTCCAGCCGTTGTAGATGCTCAGACACTGTGGAAGAGAAGACAATAGCATCGTCCAGATACAGCAACAATGATTGAAAATGCTGCGAGCCAAACATACGCTCCATCAGTCTCTGAAATGTACTAGGGGCGTTGCACAGGACGAAGGCCATCCTATTCCACTCATATAACCCAAAAGGTGTGCAGAAAGCCGTCTTCATCTTGTCCTTTTCAGCCACCGGGACCTGATTGTAGCCGCTAGCAAGATCCATTGTAGTGAACCACCTGGCACCGGCAAGAGCGTTCAAAGATTCCTCAATTCTTGGTAAAGGAAACAAACCTTTTCTGGTCTTGCTGTTAAGTTGGCGATAGTCAACACATAGTCGCAGACTACCATCCTTTTTCTTCACCAGGACAATGGGAGAAGCAAATGGGCTGCTACTCTCTCTTATGATTTGAGTTTCCAGCAACTGATTAATATGTGCCTTAACGGCTTCATATTCTGAGGGAAGAATGCGTCTATAACGCTGCCTAACAGGAACCTCATCAATCAAAGGAATGTCATGGGAGATCAGAGTAGTACAGCCCAAATCGCCATCATATGCTGCAAATACTGTAGAGTACTTAGATAGTAAAGCCCTGACTTGACACTGTTCTTCAGGGGTCATTGGGGACAGATCAACAGAATCTATCTTGTCTTTTAGGGGATTTACAGTCATCTGGGAAGAAACTGTGGCCTGCACACTCAAGGGAACATCCTCTACACCCCTGGGTAAACTCACCACAGTTACTGGACTAATGGTACCAAGAACGGTTCGTGCATAAAGCTTAATATCCACTAACCCCACATTAATTACTGGAATATAAACCTGTCCACGAACTACCCTAACCACGACAGGGGAAGTCAAAAGGCCAGCTCCCAGCCCACCACTTGAAGGCTCAAATACTACAGTCAATCCCATATGTTGCTGAGAGCAAGTAGCCGGAATAAACTTCATGGTACCGCCTGATACACGAATGCACCTACCGCCTCGAACCCGAACACGGGCTGAAGAATCTAAAGGAGCATGAACTTGAGCTTGATGGCACTTCTGCAAGGCTTGTCGCCAAGAATTAGGGGCATGCTGCACTAAAGCGGTTTCAAAAAGAGTTGGTCCATACTGTCCAAACAAATCGCGATAACATTCTCGAATAACATTCATACCCAAAATACCGGAAGCCTGAGTAGAAGTACCTGGGGAATCTTTAACTATGAGCACTCCACGTTTAGGGATCACTTTGCCAAAGACTTCCACATCCAGCTCTAGATAGCCTATGTATGGAATATCTAAGCCATTGGCCGCCTTAAGCTGCAACCAATTACAGGAGTGGAGCTTTTCTACCCCCCACGGCTCAAAGTTCTGCAAATAAAAACTTTCTGTCACTGTAGACACCATTGAACCGGTGTCCAACAAACAGGAAACTAACACCCCACCCATACTAACAATCACCTGGGGGCATGGTGATAATAATGGGGCCATGTGCTCTATAGCAGGGAAAACAGCATCGGAGCCCAAGACATACCCTTCTGAACTGTGGCTCGGGAGCACAGAAGGTTCTAGTTTTCCTGAAAGGTAACAGCGGGCTGGGACCTTGGCGCGACTGGCTGAGGGTGACGGGAGGAAGAGGGATCAACCTTTGGTTAACCCAGTAGCCCTCGACATACCCTCCCGTTCCCATCTAATAGCTTCCCCTCTCACATCAAGTAGGGTAGCCCCAGAATGCTGGCGTACAAACTGTTTTAATCCCCTACATAGGGCAGAATCCAGCACGTACTCAACAAACTGGTCACGCAACAGGACATCCGAATTGGGCATACCGTTTGGAGCATTTTGTATTACTTTTGACATCAAGTCAAGAAGGGCATGTGAAAATTCTTGAAACGTCTCCCCCTCCAGTTGTCGTCGAGAGAAGAAATTCTCCTGCAAAACAATATATAAATCCGGGCAGCCATAAAGCTCCGTAAGTATTTGAATAATTTTATCTGGGTCTTCCCGGTCCTCACTAGGCCTAAATTTTATTTCTTCCCTAGCTTCCCCCTCTAGATGGTCATACAAGAAGTGTGCTTTATCAAAAATGGATAGATGGCGAACACGCATACTGGCCTTCACTTCCTCTAGCCAATCAGCTAAAGAAATTCCGGTGCGGCCCCTAAAAACAGGACATTTCCTCTCCCTAGGAACATAAATCAACCTTTCCGTCACTACTGGATTACCACTGGAGGAAGATCTTGGCCCCACATCTAAAATCGCCCCCTATAATTAGACCCAGAGGGCGCAATACTCGGACTTGCCTGAACCTCCAAACGTTCTTGTCTCAGGAGTTCATTATCAGCCTTAAGTTGGGCTACCAAGTCTCGCAATTGCTGCATCTGATCCTCCATAATGACGATCTAAGTAACAAACAAAAACACAGGAGAGGAAAGTACCAAACAGTATTCTAATGCGCTAGCTGCTGAAAAAAAAAAAGTAATAAAGTCACGTCTCCGCTTCACACAAAAGGTTACCCTGCCGACTGCGCCATAATTGTAACCTTTGGTTCGATATAAATATACCTGACTATGCCACCTAGGTTCCGTCTCCACCCAGGAAAGTATAAAGTAATAAAAATAACCCCAAAAAAAAGATAATTAAACCAAAAAGAATTACAACAAAAGGAAGGACCCTGCTGGTTCGGTTTGCACTGAAGACAGAGACGTGACTTTCCAAAAGTATACCAAATTTATTTATCACAGGGAATAAAATCATCCACATAAAAACATCAAAATAAGTCTCCAATACAGCTTACCAATTAATACCGACAGAAACAAGAGACCACAATTTGACCACTTTAACAGAAGGAAAGAAAACACAGCAAATCAGTGAATAAACAAACCATAAAACACGTGTCACACCAAATAAAAAGAATATCAAAAGAAAACCAATACACTCCCCCTTCTGTTAAGCCTCAATATCGCAGTTCTAGCTACCAACGGGTAGAACTGGCAAATGGATTTAACACAACAACCACAGAAAAGAAAATAATTACAACACTCAGTCACAGTAACATCATATTTCACTTCTCAATTAAGACTTGAGGTTAATATTGTTTGCGCTGCTTGACATGGATCAGGCTACCAGCATATCAGTGTACTATAACTTAACCCTTGTGCATCAATTAAAAAAAGTTACACATAGGTACATAGAGGACAAAAATGTCCGTGTCAAAAAACTGTCATAAAAATGTGAAGCTTGGGTGCACAGACTTAAGTTTGGTATCATTTTAAAGAAGACCCTTGGCAGATTATTGCTGAAGTAAAATAATAATAATAAGTAAATCTCCAAAAAAGTTATATAGGTATAAGTTTATGAAAATTATTTATGAAAATTATTTTATATAAAATATATATTTTATAAATCAAGTTGAACTCTAAAACGGCAAGAAAATCAAAGCCATACATCTAAATAAGTTATGTTCCAAATTTGAGGATGATATCTCAAAAAATGAGCTTTCGGTAAGAGTTTGTTTGGGCGCAGTAAGAGATTTTCCCCATTGGGTGCCAGCAAAACTCCACTGGTCACACAGTGATTGCATTTGTTATTTGCAGTTGGAGTTTTTCTCTCTCAATATTACAAACACACACATGCACACACCCACATATTTTTTTATAACACACATACTAATCACACTCTGACATCCACACCAACACACCCACACAAATTTCGTTGCATAATTTATCCAATTGGCTCTATAATATTCCGAAGCAGAAAACAGGAATAAAGCGATATTTGTTTTATAGGCCAAACCTAAAAAAAACCGGCACCATCTGATAAAAAATAGTAAAAATTAAAATTTTGAAGCCTTGCCAACAGAATGAAAGCCTCTTAACAAATATTGCAACATTTTATAGTTGAATGGCCCTGAGATTAAAAATAGCAGTTTTAATAGGTTTCAATGGGGACATTTTTGTCCAAAAGGCGCTGAGAAGGAAGTATTTTGTGAACCTAGTGCAAAAAAGATTTTTCAAAGGAAATGGGGGTGAAATAGTAAAATTACAATAAAAATACACACCTGTGCGAAAATTCATGCAGTTAGCATTAACAAAAAAAAAAAAAAGTTACACATAGCTACAAAGTGGACAAAAATGTCCATGTCAAAAAACTGTCATAAAAATGTTAGGCTGGGGAGCAAAGATTTAAGTTTGGTCTCATTTTAAAGAGGACCCTTGGCAGATTATTGCTGAAGTTAAACAAGTGAAAAAAGTGAAACCAAAAATTTTGTATAGAGGTTTAAGTTTATGAAAATGATTTCTGAACATTATTATCGTTATTTTATATAAAATATATATTTTATGAAACATGTTGAACTCTAAATCTGTGATAAATTCAAAGCCATACATCTAAACAAGTTGTGTTCCAAATTTGAGGATGATATCTCAAAAAATGAGCTTTCGGTAAGATTTTGTTTGTGCGCAGTAGCAGATTTTCCCCATTGGGTGCCAGCTAAACTCCACTGGTGCACACAATAATTGGATTTTAGATTTGCAATTGAGTTTTTCACTCTCAAATATTACAAGCACACACACACATATACACACACATTTTTTTGTTTACACACATACAAACCACACTCTGACATCCATACCAACACACCCACACAATTATCGTTGCACAATTTATCCAATTGGCACTATAATATACCGAAGCAGAAAACAGGAATAAAGCGATATTTGTTTTATAGGCCAAACCTGGAAAAATGGCACCATCTGGTAAAATTTTTTAAAAATTTAAATTTTGAAGCCTTGCCAACAGAATGAAAGCCTCTTAACAAAGATTGCATCATTTTATAGTTAAAAGGCCCTGGGATTAAAAATGGCAGTTTTAATGGGTTTCAATGGGGCCATTTTTGTCCAAAAGGCGCTGAGAGGGAGTATTTTGTGTAGCTAGTGCAAAAAAGATTTTTTTTAAGAAAATGGCGGTAAAATGGTAAAATTCCAATAAAAATACACACCTGTGCCAAAATGTACGCAGTTAGCATTAACACAGGCGAAGTGATAAAAAAAACAAAAACTGAAAAGGACAAAAATGTCCATAAGGATGCACAAGGGTACATAAGGCTACGTCAGTCTTTCAACACATTTCTTACGAGCAGCTCGTTAAAGAGCTCGATCGTTAGCGGTTCACAACCGCAATATCCGCAGCTGCCAGTTGCACTAGGACCATGAAACAGTGACCGAAAATAAAGATAATAATTTTTTTTAAAAACAGCAAAAAAAAAAAACACAGCAGCTAGCGCTCTTGGGCCGCACCTCGTAGGGGATTTTAAGCTATAGTAACATTTATGTCCCCTGCACTCGTCACTTCACGCACACACATTCCAGAGAGTCGACGCAACTAGGGATGGCTGACGCGAAACAGTCGTTCCGAAGCTTTGCGAGATCCCGAAGCGCAGATGTTTCGAAACACTAGGCTTGTTTGAGATTAACAAAATCTGCGCAGAACCGATCACCGGTGATCAGCGCGTAATGCATGCCGGTTAGAAATGTGTCCCAGTGCGGTCCGCCTTGCGCTGATGTCATGCTGACGTGTGTCAAAAAGTTCTCGCGAGCGCAAGGCGCATGTGTCGGATTCTGCAGTCGTGCGCAGTTGCTCTCCACCGACTGCGCTGATCCAAAGCATGATGGGAAACGACTTGCTGACGACACAGCTTAATGTTGATTGGTTTAAACAACCGTGATGCATTGTTCTCTTTTAAAATGTTTGAATTTTAAAACTCGGATATCATGTTTTATGTGTATATGTTATGTGTGAATTGCCAAACTCTTGGACAGTGCGATCTCTGGGTTATGCAATGTCATTTTATTATATATATATATATATATATATATATATATATATATATATATATATATATATATATATATATAACACACAGCCTATGTCTGTATTAAAGAAAAAATGATTGATAAAAACTTATTTGGAATGGAATTAAATAACAAGTACTTTGGGTGTCTTGTTCATTATATCTATTTTCATATAAAAGCAACAGAACTTAAATTACATCCAGTTTATTAGCAACACTGTGCACGAGCGTGAATCCCGCGATATCCATCATTGATCTCGCAGGTGTCAAATCCAGTGCGAGAAGCGAGAACTGTTCGGCTTGCCTGAGCTTTTTTCACTCCTCCTCTCACTGCAGCCGCCTACTCTCGACTACATTACAGGCGAGGCAAGGCGCATCTCAAACAAGCCTACTGATTCGAAGCGTGATTCAAAACACCCATGTCACGTGACTATGGCCAAACGAAGCCTCGAAGTGTTTCACTAAATGTTTCATCAGGTGTGATCCGCCGAATCAGCGTTTGATTGACACGGTCGGAAACAGACCACACAATCGCACATCTGTATAAAAGTGAAATCAACGAATATTGACCTCGTGGGTTTTTGTGAGAGGAGTTTGATTTTGCATTTTCCATTTAGAAACCCCAAATAAAGTGAGATGTGTGTATTGTGATCGGCAGCTCGCCTACTGCAACAATACATCATCCATGATGCGCCATTTGAGGAGCAATCATCCTGCCATTTTGCAGGGTGCAGAGGATGGCATTCCCCTGTACCTAGGCCTGCTACTGACACTGCTGGGCCATCTAAGCAAGGTATGCATAGATGTATCCATCACCATCATCACCATCACCATCACCATCAACACCAGTAGAAACACAGGGCATTTTATGGGAACTTTTTGATACTCGTATCCATCAAACCCAGATGATACACAATGCTACAGCTGATGCCACAGTGGAAGTGAAAAAATACATCAACGATGCGTATTTGCCCAGAACTCATGATCCACTAATTTACTTGAAAGAGAGAGCAGTAATCTTTCCTCATTTGTATGTCCTAGCTAAAAAATATATTTGCATGCCAGCAACAAGTGTCCCTTGTGAGAGGATTGTTTCAAAGGCTGGAGAAATTATCTGTCAAAAAAGAAGTAGGCGAAGTCCTTCCACAGCAGAAAAATTAATATTTTTGAATAAAAATATGTAAAAAAGTGAGACATTGTGGCTTGATTTATTTTATTAATATTCATTTTGTAGGACCAAAATAACATTATACACAGGGAGGAGCCTATAGGTTACAAGATTCACATATTAGAAAAGTACAATAATAAAAAAAAAAAAAAATTTCCATGGCTCGTCAAGGTTGTTTCAGATCAACACCGGCAAGTGACCACTAGGTGTCACCGTTGAGACGGGTGTCGGATTGATTTGAAGCCTCGAAACAATATGGACCATTTGGTTCAACTGTTTCATTGCTTCACGAAGCCTCGATCTGCCCATCACTAGACGCAACTAGAAATGGGTAGCCGGTTACTTCACCCCGCACAGAGAAGAATAACAATTAACCAACATTAGACAGGGTTTTTATCACACCACTAGCCATAGACGCGCCCGCCTGATTGCACCGCACAGGTGTACTCAATATCAACCGTGGCTCAACACCGGTGGGTGTGTCCAGTCATTTGCAATGTGTAGCCCAATTCTCAGGAACACTGAATGTTAGATTATCAACCGGTCACACTAACATTGAATTATAGCAATATATAATGTGTTATGTGTATGCTAAGCCAAAGAGCCATTCACTGCCATAATAAAGCTTGGAAGAGCCAGGACATTTTTTTATATAATTCCGATTGTATTCGTTTGAAAAAAAGAATGTCATAAACATGAATATCAGATGATGTCACCAACGTCTCCTCACTGACGTCACTCAATTCTAAAACTTGTCTTCCGCCATCTTGAGTACCTGATTCGGCAAGATCGACACGTCAGTCGCAAAGGAACCATGGGTGTAGTAACAAATTATGGGCCCTGGGTACAAACCATCTAGCTGGGCCCCCCGCCACGGACTTTTGATTTGAGCGCGGAAACTTCTCCGACGGGGGGTTGGGGGGGTGGACGGACTTTTAACTTGAGCTCGGCGAATTCTAAGGGCCCCCCCCCCCTACTCTGTACCCTTTTCCCCCCGCTACCACGCCCCTGAAAGGAACTACAGCTTATTCTCTGGCCGAGCCCGAACTTGAGGGCCGATATTTCCCGTCACTATCCTCGGGCCGGGCCCTTGATCTAGAGATGTGCACTCCCAATGCAAAAGAGTGCGGCGCGGGACTAGATTTGATGGCCGAGTGCGAGCGGCAATGCACTCTCTGTGTGTGTGCGCATTGCAGGGAGAATAAAACGATTCGCGTTACTCCTGCAAACTAGAAATATCCATGAATAAAACGTATAAAAACTAATACATTTGTGCAGAAAAGCAACAAGAACTAGAACAAAATAGAAACGATTTACAGGCCAGAGTTTCCTTTTAAAACACGTTTGCGATGTAGCCAATCACAGACATACGTGTTGATTTCTTCAACGCAAAGGCCAATCAGAAGCATTTAAGATAGACTCCCCTCACTGCTCAAATCCTCTATGCTCAAAACGGACTTTGTGTTTAGAGCTCTGTATGCTGACAAATCCTCTAATTGTAACAAAAAAAGTGTATATATTGTGAAAGATTCATTGTGCAGTCAGCTTAATTGATATTAACAGAGATGTGAGATCGCGATTAACTGATGTCAGCTTATTAGGAATTATTAAGGGAGCGCACTTTGCACGCATTCAGTCAAAATCCTTCAATCATATCATGCCCAACCATGCACGCAGCTGCTTGCCTTTATGTTATAACAGTGGTTTGTGTGGGCAAACTCTCTGTGCAGTGTTCATGTTGTCTGTGGTGAGTGGATGTAAATGATAATGCTCGAGCTTACGCTAGCTTAGGGCTGTGCGATATCACGATTTATGATCGTGGATTAAAATATATCCACCATCTGCTTTTGAAGAAATGTCGTAGTATCGTGCATTCTATCAGTTGCAGTTCTGGCGCCTCCGTCTCAGCATAGGCTACAACGCGACGTATATTCACATCAAATGTTAACGCAAAGGAACGGGACAATGCAGTTCACATAAGTTCATTATTTGCATGTGCTAACAAGTCATTCACGTGTTGATGCGCGGTTCTAACGAGTGCTTTTCTGAGCGCGTACACCGCTTCGCACGCGCACTAAGCCTGTCTAACAACAGCGACAGGTTACTGAACGAAGTTATCTTTCTAGTCTTATTGCGCGAATACTGTCAAATACACATAGGGTTTACATAAACAAGTTGGTTATGTATAAAGTGAAACAAACAGAGAAAATCTGCTTCCTAGCTAATGCCGTCAGTATTGTAGACAGTAGGCCTACTTGGCAGGTACTCAAGATGGCGGCAGTCAACTGGAAAAAGAGCGGATGAAGTAAGAGGTCATGTGACTGATATTCATGTATACACCTAGGATGACTTGAGGGTGAGTAATTCATGGTCTAATTTTCACTTTTGGGTAAACTATCCCTTTAAACTATATCACTCCCAATAAATGTGTGGTTACAATCTTGAAACGTTTCAATGTAGTTATTTATCAGTACAAACTCTAAGCCAAGCCTTAATGCATACATTATTTCCACCCCATGTTATTTTTTTTTATATTTTCAGTTTTCACTTTAATTATTTTTTTTATTATTACTGTTTAGGTTTAATTTATTTACATTCATTTTGGTTAAGTTGTAGTTTTTTATTCATCATCATCATCATCATCATGTCCTTTAACCCCCCTTAGGAGGTTGTTGGCCACCACAGACAATCTATTAACAGCTCTCTCCACTTCTCTCTGTCCTCTGCGGTTCTCATGGCTTGGCTAAGCTTCAATTCGCTCCACGTGGATATAATCTCTTTTTCTGTCTCCCTCACTTCCTACTACCTTGTATAGTGCCTTTTTATTTATTTCCATTTAATACATTTCGTACACCAACTTAATCTCATTCCAGTTTGTAACCAAGGCATCATCTAATTGAAGCATTTTTATGCTTCACTGTGATATTCGGCCTATCAGACAGCTGAAGTCACTGGTCATTAAAGCACAGATCCACTCACTGACCCCATGCATGATTCCTTCCAGATAAGCTCAGTTTATGAAATCTCCCATGACTGCTGGTTTCTTTGAGCAAATACATTCCAAGCCGACCAAGCGCACTATATAGATGTTGGGTTTCTTCTGGTTGTTTGTTTCTTTGTGGTAATTACAGCCCATCAGGGGCCTGTGCCCATTCAAACACTCACGTCAGCATTTCCGTGGACCGTTTAACAAGGCCCTGATAAATGGAAGCAAACTCTGTCAAAGTCGTTCAGATGTAAATATCCCTGCCTGAGGCTTATATGGGTCATGGAATTTAGACTTAAAAACCAGCTTTGAATAAATGGCATCACTTATAAGTGAGTGAAACCCTTGAAAGTGTTTGTCTTTGAATAGAAAATTTCCTTCCCTTGACAGCATTAGTATTGACAGTGCAGATCAATCATTCTTTAAGGTGAAGAGTGAAGTCAAACAAAAGCAGCTGAAATGATGTTACAGTAAAGTACCTTCCTTATATAATATTGTAGATTTAAAACAATTGCTGAATTGCTGATCCATAAATAAGGGTTTGTGTTTGTGCCTTTAAGTGACAGTTCACCCAAAATGACAATTCATCATTTACACCCCCTCATGCCATTACAAAACCTGTATGGCTTTCTTTCCTCTGTGGAACATCTTTTTTTTCATACAACGAAAGCATGAAGTGATCAGGTGTTGTTAAGCTGCATAAAAGCGCAATAAAAAGTATGACCCATGCATCATTTTCATTGTTTTCTGAATTCGTATAAGCTTTGTGTGAGAAACAAACTGCAGAATATATGTGTCAAGTATGAATATCTGCAAATTATATTTGAATTAGCTTTTTAGTTAATTTTTTGTAATTTTGCTGCATTTTTATTAGTTTTTTAAATTAATATTTTGGACTAATTTATGTTTTAGTTTTTATTTATTTTGTTTGTAATTTTAGTGCTTCAACTTAGACCAGGGGTCGGCAACCTAAGGCACGCGTGCCAACTCAATGAACACACAACTCAATGAAAGCGTGCAGCTCTAACAAACCACTGGTCAGAGTGGTCGCGCTGACCACTGCGCATCAGCGCAAACAGGTTATCCAACTGACACCTTAAAGCTCGTTCCGCTGTAAATAGTTAATGCTATAAATTTCAACCAAGTGTATTGAGTCCTTATTAAACATTCCATACATATTAAAATGACTGCGATGCATGTGGAAACTCCGTTCATGCGTACCTGATCACTTCATGTTTTTTCTCTGATTGGAAAGCTATCCAATCGTGAGACAAATGCCCTCTGAGGCCAAATCCCTTAATCATCCATCACAATGAGTAAAACCAAAGAATATAGTTTTGTTGTGCAGCAAAAGATTGTTGAGCTTCACAACATAGAAAGTGGCTGTAAGAAAATAGCTAAAGAATTGAAAATTCCCATTTCCACCATCAGGGCAATATTTAAGAAGTTCCAATCAACTAAAGATGTTATGAATCTGCCAGGAAGAGGACGTGGGTCTATATTGTATTAATGCACGGCGAGGAAGAGAGTTTGAGTGGCCAAAGACGTAATAAAAAAAATGTAGACACGAGAAGAAACGCCAACATTGAGCTGGGAATCTGAAGGATATGGAGAGATTCTGGATGAAGGAATGGTCTCTGATCTCTTCTCAGGTGTTCTCCAAACTCATCAGGCATTGTAGAAGAAGACTCAGAGCTGATATCTTAAGAAAAGGATGTTGCAATAATTGGGTGCCAATAATTGTGGCCAACATAAACTAGAGAAATACATTTATTTCATAATGAGATCCCCCCCACACTTTCAATTGTTTTACTTTCATGAAAGGTTAGAATTTTGTGAATTTTTTTAAATGAAAGATCAAAAGGATAAACAATGCAGATTTATTTTCACAGCCGCCTTTCCTTATATTTACCAAGGGTGCCAATATTAGTGGAGGGCACTGTATTTAATACATAAATTAAATGCATATTTCATTTAGGCTTTTATTTGCATTTACACATTCATCACTGCACACATCAGTTATGGCAAAAGGAAGCCCAAGCATGCTTGACGTGCGAGAGCCAATGAGGTTAGTTCTCGTGTGTTACGCAGCACTTTGAAAGTCAAGAGGTTGTTCTCACGTGTCAAGCAAGTACGGTTGAGCTTCTGTTTGTTTTTATTTGCTGATCAATGCGTCACATTTTGGGTTTGTCTTTTTTTCTAATTTTCTAGTCTGTTAATGGGCCCCTATTATGGATTTTTGAAAAATACCTTTCATGTAGTGTGTAACATAGATCTAAGTGAATGAAAACATCCTGCAAAGTTTTAAACCTGAAAGTGCACCGTATATAAAGTTATTGTCTCTCAAAAGTAAGAGTTAACTCTGAGTCAATTAAATGAATTGTTTTTAAAACATGTGCCGTTTCGTAGTGGCGTCAAGACGAAACATTAGACTATTGGCCGCGCCCAATTATTGCACGCGAAGACACAAGAGAAAGTACGACAGACCTTCAAAGGGTGAATGGATTGCCCGTCATGTTTTCAGATTCAGTCAAGAAGGGGTCGAAAGCCAGTATTGTCCAGTCGGATCTGGAAACGCCTGGCGTATCCGTGTTACAATGCAGCACGGAATGACAACACGGACACTCCGACCTAAGTAGCTCCAGCACCAGCTGACAAAGCTGGCTCGAATTGATAAGGCAAAATTGATGCCATGTCTGTTCATACACTGTATACAATTTTCAACACTTGACAAGCCATAATCCATTAATGTTCATGGGCGTTCCATTACCGACAATCTCCGCACACAGTATACCAATCACAACTGACTGGGTCATCTGACCAATCACTGCAGATTAGCATCATGCAAAGGTGGTGTTTGGGAAAATGTATCGTTGAATGAATCATTTGAGAATCGTTGAGCAAATCAGGTAAAAATAAATGCATATTATAAGACAATGAAAGTGTTTTTCGTCCTTGCATGCATGTAAAATTGTTTTTGGGGACTCCCAAAACAAAAGTAGGAACATTTAAAATGCCATAATAGGGGCCCTTTAATTAGTTCAGTTTTCCTCAGTCCTCTCCCTATTTGTCTTCATGGTTTCTAATTGATTGGGTTCCTCAGTTCAGGTGTGTCTATTTAGTTTCTTCCTTTGTCTACTGTGTATATAAGCCTTCAGTTTGTGTTAGTTCTTTGTTCCGGTATTAGTCGTGTTAAGTTGTTGTGTAGTGCCTTCTCCTATGAATTACGGTATTTTGGTTGGTGTATTAAAATAAACTTTTTCTGGATCTTGCTTCCTGCAAGTGTCTGAACTACACAGCGTGACACAATGTTTATACGTGAATAAAAGCCTAAATTTTTAAAATGAAAGCCTTTACGTTTTTCAACTAATATTTTGTATTTCATTTTAATCCATCATTTTGTTTTGTAATAGTTTTAGTTAACAATAATAAGCCTGGAAAGCTATAGGAGTTGGAATATAATGCACAAGTCATAAGGACTTAAATAAATAAAAATTCAAGTGCCTTCTGCAAAATATCTTGACATCTTTTAATTTTTCTTGTAAACCCAGGATCACTGTCTGTGA
Source organism: Siphateles boraxobius (assembly GCF_051911475.1). Taxonomy (NCBI): domain Eukaryota; kingdom Metazoa; phylum Chordata; class Actinopteri; order Cypriniformes; family Leuciscidae; genus Siphateles; species Siphateles boraxobius. Next base: position 17,700,826 of record NW_027508931.1, on the reverse strand, counting down.
AGAAACTGTACTGTAAGTGTAAACAAAATCAGACGACCATTACATGAGGATTATATAGGAATACAAGAGGATTCTGTCCAGTAAAGACCTGGGCCCGTATTCATAAAGAATCTTAATGCAAAGAGTAGCTCCTAGTGACAAAATTCTAAGAAATTTCTTAGAAATGTGGGCGTTTACTCTTAAAATTAAAGAAAAATTCCTAGTAAAGAAAAAAGTAATTCAGAAAGCATCTTAACCCTTTAAAAGAGGTCTTAAGGTCAAAATTGTTAGGAGTACGGACGAGGACTTTTAAGAGGCTTAAAGGATTAGTTCACCTCAAAATGACTTCCGCCAACACCGACGACATCGAGCCTGACCTTTCAACGTGATGACGTAGTTCCCGGCGCGTTGCAGATCAGCTCAATCCGCACAATTGTAGTAAAAAAAAAAAAAAAAAAAAATATATATATATATATATATATATATATTTTTTTTTTAAATGACCTATCGTTTCGCTAGACAATACTTTCCTCAGCTGCGATCGTGCACAGCATTTTTAAGCACTTCAAAGACCTTTGAAACTGAATTGATTTTGACTTCAAAACACTGATTGTCATTGAAGTCCATTATTCAAAGAAACATCCAGGAATGTATTCCTCAGAAAATGTATTTTCTCTTCCACTGAGGAAAGAAAGACATGGATATCTTGGATGGCATTGGGGTGAGTAAATTATTAGGAAATTTTCATTTTGAGGTGAACGTCTCGTATGTAACCCTAGTTCCCTGATAGGGAACGAGACGCTCCGTCAAGCTGTGGGAACGCCTCTGCGTGTGTGCGCCATGAAGCATGTATGGAATCAGTCCAATGGAGAGACGGGAACGTCATAGGCGGGTGACGTCATCGACCAGGAAACTATAAAGCACCCCCAAAACACAAGCGCGACAGCTTCTGATAGGCCTGAAGGAAGCGCTAACTGGCATGCTGGGAGTATGGCAGAACGACGCAGCGTCTCGTTCCCTATCAGGGAAATAGGGTTACATACGTAACCGAGACGTTCCCTTTTAAGGGAACTCGAGCTGCGTCAAGCTGTGGGAACGCCAATACCCACGTCGCCATAGGAGCAAATGACCGTCATGTGGGAACTAGCGCACAGAGGACGAGAGCACCTGCGCCCCAGGAGTGGAACTTAAGTCCAATTCATAGAACTTAACAAATGTATGCGGTGAGGACCACCCAGCCGCTAACATTACTTAGCGATACTCCTGACAACAATGCTTTAGAAGCAGCCATACTCCTAGTAGAGTGGGCTCGTACAGCCAAAGGTGAAGGCTGACCAGCCGACTCATAAGCAAGTGAGATGTCCTCAACCACCCACTTGCTCATTCTCTGTTTAGACGTGGGACACCCTTTCCTGGGTGGCCCAAAGCACACAAATAACTGTTCTGATTTCCTCCACAGGGCAGCTCTGTGGACGTAAGCGTCTAACGCCCTAACCGGGGATCGCCCCATAACCATGAGATTTAGCCCCCACAATGTTTGAATAAGTGGAAGTTTGAGGGCTAAAAACACGATAAGAGACCGGCTTTTTCCACGATCGCGAAACCTCTGTGTGGAGATCAGGGAAGAAGGGCAAGCACCGGCGTGGAGGTTGAGAACGGGAAGGCAAAAATCTTTCATCTAATTTAGATTTTTCTCTAGACTCCTGCCTAACAGCTGGCCACTAGATGCTTAATTTAGAAACAGCACAAGTGAGCACCTCCATAAGCTCCTCACTTTAGGGAGAGCGAGATGGCGAATCATCGACATCTCCCACATCCAGACTAACAACATCCAGATCCTCAGAACTGGATAGTTGCAGTACTGGGGCCTCAGTTCGGGGGGAAGAAACCGCAGAGCGTGCTTCCGAACCCGAGACTGAGGCACTGGATCTAACAGGTAAGGGCTGAGATAGGGCAGAGCCCGTCTCAAGCCCCGCTGTTAGATCCATCTGCGATCCCCACGAATGACGTCGCCGCTCAGCCTCGGCATAAGCGGGACCCGATCCGCGGGTATCGCGAACCGAACCACTCTCCTCAAAGAGTGATCGGCGGGAGCGGAGCGTTCTAAGAGGCAAACGCTCGCAATGCTCACAATCAGCCCCCTCGAGAGCTGACTGGGCATGCTGCACTCCCAAACAAACAACACATAAGCTGTGTGTATCCCCGCTCGTTAAATAGCGCAAGCAGGGAGGAACACACTTCTTAAATTTATATATATATAGTTTTTTGAAATAGTGAAACTCCTGCTTAGTGACAGACAAAAACACTTGAGACAGATCCACATATAGCGCTTACTGAAGGCAAAGAAGCTGTCGCGCTTGTGTTTTGGGGGTGCTTTATAGTTTCCTGGTCGATGACGTCACCCGCCTATGACGTTCCGTCTCTCCATTGGACTGATTCCATACGTGCTTCATGACGCACACACGCAGAGGCGTTCCCACAGCTTGACGCAGCTCGAGTTCCCTTGAAAGGGAACTGATTCCTTTAAGAGTTTCTTTAGCAGAGAAGAAAATGGCATAAAGACGAAGAGGGAGAAGAAATGTGTTGCAGACAATGGACGACAGTGAGTTAATAAGACACAATAGATTAGATTGTGCAGGGATCATGTTTGTGACCGATCTTATTAGAGACACGCTAACACATCCAATACAGCACAGAAATGCCATAGCGCAAGAAATGAAAGTAATCACTACATTAAGATATTTGGCAACTGGGAAAATGCAACAATGCAGCAGTGTTGATTTAGGTCTGTCACAACCTTTTGTAAGCAGAGTGATCACACAAACAATTACAGCACTTTCAGAACCTCTTATTGTGTCACAGTTCATTTCGTTTCCACTGGACATTCCCACCTTGCAGGGCCAAAAAACTGCATTTATGAATACACTAGGCTTCTCTTGTGTGCACAAGCAGGGGGAATGAACCATTAATAATTTGCGCTATAAGCTCCCACGTCTGCTTCTTGCCCCGTGTTGTGACACCCGGCCCAAATTTTCCTTTAAGGATGGCCTTGTGTTCATCCACTAACTGAGCTAACAGTAAAGACTGTTCCTCTATCCAGCTGGGCTTTCTCGTCCTTCTTGTTTTTGATTCCATGTTTGATATGTTAAAACCAACATTCAAACCACCACTTAAATAGATTTGCCAGCAATCAGTGTAATTGGAAAGATGGAACAATTTTTATCATTCTAAGCCAATCAAATAGCCTACCTTAAAGGAAATTAACAGAATGGTAAAAAAAAATTATATACATATATATAGTGTGTGTGTGTGTGTGTGTGTGTGTGTGTGTGTGTGTGTGTGTGTGTGTGTGTGTGTGTGTGTGTGTGTGTGTGTGTGTGTGTGTGTGTGTGTGTGTGTGTGTGTGTGAAAGGTAAAATAAGAAAAATTACGCATGTAATTTCAGAGTGAAGGCTTAGAATAGACCCTATACTTAAAATCGCTCTCTTTTTTCCTTCTTGGACAACCAACCAATCACAGTCTTCAAAAGATTGTGTCATACATAGCAACGGGGTCAGCCCCACCTCCTCACTAAGATGAAAGTTTTTGTCTTTTCCTTTCTCAGAGTTGCTCTCAGATCGGTCCTGAATCGCTCGTGAGCTAAGACTCCTACATAGAAGTTTTTAAGCTAAATTAGGAGTTTTCTGAGAGGATTCTTAGAAGCTTTAATAATACGGGCCCAGGTTTCCCTGGATTTTTTTCGCCATCTGTTAAGAGAATTCAGAAAAGTCCAGTAGTATTTGACTTTCTCTTTAACATGCTGCTCAAGTATAGACCACAGTGCTCTAATGCTGAATCTCCTGAGTGCTTGTGTTTGTGTGTGTGTGTGTGAGTGTGAGAGAGAGTATTAACCCTTTCACACGTACGATCACACCGGTGTGATCAGTCTTGGCTGGTCCCTGGAGCGTACGATCACACCGGTGTGATTAGAGCGGTCAGTGCATCACGTGATCAACTGCTAAATTCAAACGTGATTTTGCGCGTTTGCTGACGCTGAGCCAGAGAAGGACCCGCTCAGTGCTGTCATATATCACAACTATTGAGTGTTTTCAACCACATAATGTTTATTTTAGGTTTCAGACATTTAAATTAGGGGTGGCTCGATACCACTTTTTCATGTCTGATACCGATACCGATACCACAAACTTGAGTATCTGCCGATACCGATACTGATACAATACCATACCATATTTTTCTCCCTCTTAATTAAGCTGTTAATAACACGTTTGTCAGGAGGATGCACTGTGATTAACCTAGCCATCTAAAAAGCATCATGCTCAAATAGTGCAATAAATGTTCTACTCCCCTAAAGGAAGAAATACGTAGCCCACAACATCTACTGCTGCTTAATTTTTATTAAAATAATTTTTAAACAGAACTTGTAGCAGCATTTTTAATTATTCAGCACCATTCAATTAATTAAATTTAAAGTCCAACTGTGCAAATAAAAAAATATATAATTCCAGTGCCAAATACTGGATGTAACACAAAACTCTATGTAGTCATAACTTAAATAAGTATAACCTACCATAAAAATAATGGTATCTCCATTATAAAATGTACAATAGAACAGAATAGTAAAATAAGGCACTCACAAATTAAACTCTACTAGGCCATTACACCTGATAAAGGGGAAAAACATTTTGGGTAGACAGTCCAAGCTCTAAAGTTTTTCACATGTGACATCTGGGGATCATAGGTGTAATTTGAGGGTGCGACATGTCCCAGCCACTCTTTCTCAGGATCGATATTGCCCCCCACCACTTTTGAAACATTATGAGGCACAGATGTAATACAAATAAATAAAACATCTCCATTTAACAGAGCATTAAGTAACATAGTTAGACCTTGCGCTAAAATGTGTTTGTTTTTTTAAATCAAGCTGAGCGCTCGTTGCCGCTGCTATCAGTTGCACGGATACAGTGTTCTCTTGTGGCGCGCGCACAATCTTCACTCGGACGCGCTCCAATCTATCGCCGTTGCGGAGACTCACAAAACAAAATGCACACTTTTTTAAAATAACTCCACACAGCTGACATGATAATTGCTGACAGGTCTCACCTTACTCAGTCTCGTTCTAGCTACTGTTCAACTGACGCCAGTGTTGCCAAGTCCGCGCTCCCCCTCACACCCCGAAACGCGATTGGCTACTTTTTAAAATGCAATTGGGCGGGTTTTGTTGTGAAAATCTGGCGACCCTGCGTGCAGCTGCAGCGTGACGCATGTTGCTCATCTCTCTTTACGGCATGTCTCTCAGGTGTTGTTAAGCATTTGTTTGACAGTTTAGGACTAGGTCCGTGGTCGTATCGTATCGGAATATACTCCCGCGATTCATACAATATCCGATCCAGTGATTTTGGCCAGTATCGGACTAATACCGATACCGAATATCGGATCGGCGCACCCCTAATTTAAATACGCACAAGTACTAGCAAAACAATGATTTTGAGTTTGTAACATACACACTGATGTCTATGGAAGCGGCAATAATAATCCTTTACATTATAATAAGACGACACGTTTTATTCATATCAGATACACATTGTGTAAGTAGCTTTACATTTGACCCTATTCTTCTCCCAGTTCACCGGCCACTTACTTTCATGCATTTCGTGAGAAGTGGAGGAATTGACGTGTTGTAAATCCAACAGATCAGATTCTCTGAACTGTGAAACAAACTAACATGGCGCCGCCCTTCGCGCATACAGCTCAACTAACGCGATCATTATAACGGTGTTTAAACAACAAAACACATCCCCTTGCACATATTTGACAATCGGAATATCTGTGTTTCATGCTATAGCTAATACATTTGTGAATATTTTTAATAAAAAAGGGAAAATGACATAAAAGCAGATCATCATTCATTCAGCGCTGTGTTGTGGTTGGGCTGTGTCACGTGACAAGCAATGACGAGTCACCATGGAAACATTAAAGTGACAAGTTCTAAATAACGGTCGCCTTGAAAAACTCACGCTGGGGGATCAGTTAGAATATTTTAAACTTACGTCTGAAAGGGTTAAGGGCGGCTTTCGTCAAACTGACAGTTTTATTGCCCCCCATAAAGCCCCGCCCCTCCCCGTTTATGACGCCGTGGGAATTTCCCACGCTAGACCACGCCCCTTCCGGATTGGTCACGTGACCGTGGGAAATCCCCGAGATACTCAGCCCTCCCTTCCCTCCCTCCCACTTCCGGCCTGTACACCTGTGCTTGGAATTTCTTCCCACGCTAACTCCTCCCCTTCCTCCCCGTTTGGTCTGAACAGATTAAGCGTGGAAAATCACCGACGATCACTAGGGCTCAATGTAAAAAAAATTCAAAATGATGAAAAAACAATTAAAAACAATATATTTTAATCTTTTTAAAGAAAAGGTATAATAAAAGCCATAGTCAGAGGTGAGATCAGTGTGTTTTATTTTAAAAGAGGTCTTTCACATTTACATTTGAAGTTGTACTTTTCACAATCACATATAAAAATACATTAAAACAATGTGTATCGTTAAAGCACATACATTTTAAAAGCATGAGTTGCATACATGTTCTAGAATTAAAATTATATCACGCAAATAGTTTTATTTTCTAACATACGTTTGAAGAAAAGTTGTACTTTTACAATTAACTTGTGTTGAAAGGTTTATTAAAAAACGTTGTACAAAGTTAAAATACACGTCTTTAACGTTCATACATTTGTAAAAATGTTCAAAGCGTTAAAACATCAATGAAAAAGTTTAAATTGCATTTTCTTAAAGTTATCAAAATGTGTTAGTATTAAAACATAGAAAACAACATTTTAAAATGTTAATTACAAAAGATACATTTAAAAAAAAGTTGATCCATAAATCTTTTACCTTCACACAGTATTTGTAAAGCTATTACATTTTACATAAACATATATTTTCTAAACTGTTTCAGACACATCATATTTAAACTACATGTTTAAAATAGTATTAAAAAAGGCCTTTACGCTTTTACAATTCCGCTTGTTGAAAGAGAACCAAAACTCTAATTATCCAGCTCCGCGTTTCATACATTTGTAATACGTTAAAACATCATTGAAAAAAAGTTTAAATTGCATTTTCTTAAAGTTTCAAAATGTGTTAGTTTTAAAACATAGAAAACAATATTTGTAAAATGTTAAATGTTAAGTTAAATGTTAAAAAGTATGAATTGCAAACATGTTCTAGAATTAAAACATGTATTAAAATTGTATCATGCAAATAGTTTTATTTTCTAACGTACGTTTGAAGAAAAGTTGTACTTTAACGTTCATACATTTGTAAAATGTTAAAAACGTTAAAACATCAATGAAAGTGTTTAAATTGCATTTTCTTAAAGTTATCAAAAGTGTCATTATTAAAACATAGAAAACAACATTTAAAAAATGTTAATTACAGAAAGATACATGTTTTAAAAATGTTGATCTGTAAGTATTTAACTTTCGCCCATTATTTGTAAAAGGGTACATTTTACATAAAAAAAAAAATTCTTTTTTTTTTCTAAACACATTTAAACAGGCTTACGCTTCTCTAAAGACCGTGTAAGGCAATCTCCGGCGAACACAATGAAAACACTTCTGGTTACTCAGGAGACCTGGCCAGAAATGGCTACAGAAGGGTCTGCACGATTTGGGTATAAAACGAGGTCGGAGCCAGCTGCAAATGGGTGGGTTAGCAGCAAGTGGGTGGAGCTTTAGCCGCAAGTGGGCTGTACAAACTTCCAGAGGATTTTGATTGGTTTATTTAGTATCACCTGTGTTGTAGTAGCTATTGGTTTATGCTCCACAGTTGGTGGCGGTAATGTGTAAGTTTTGTTGCGATCCATCAGAAAACAAAGAAAACCGTTTTCACATGTCAGCGTGCCGTTGAGATGAAGGGGTAAGCTTGTTGTACAGTTTTTAGTTTTGTAAAAAAGCATTATTAGTTCTGAAAAATACCACTTCATAATGGCGTTTGTACACTGTTTTTACTCTTGATGTATTAAAAAAGAATAAGGGTAAAGTGTATCCAAATACATTTCTGTAGTTTTTTTAGTAGCACACAAATTACAAAATCTGTAACGTGCATGACAAGATCTTTTCTGAATTCCATTTCTACAATTTGCTCTCCAGATTATGGATTCTGAAGACCATAATAAGGTATTGTGGCAGTGTAATTTTTGTAAGTTTTAGGACTGCATTGATTTTCAAATTGTAAATGTCTTAAACGTATTGTAAATGGATTTGACATTAGAATACAACTCCTAACTAAATTGTACAATGCATGCAATTCTTTTAAAACTTGTTTTCATTGTAGTTATGTTTTTTTCTGCGTAATCCACAATGTAATGTAATGTAATTGAAATATTTGTTAAAATTAATTAAATTAAAAATTAATGGATAATTTATCACTTTTTTTTTATTCTAATCCTCTTTGAGAAGAAGAAGAATGCAGCTCTGCACTCCCTGAAACCTATGGGAAGAAAAAAAAACTGAACTAGGAAATGAAAGTAAGAACTTTGATATGAAACAAAATACATATACTATGCTGGGTTTCAAATTAGCTAACTATAATATTGCTCAGCTAATTTTAAATTACTTCATTTTTGCAGACCAAACCCCAGTTTTGCCCTCTGTTTTTAGCAAGGTATGTATAATCAATTTTAATGATGATTTAAAATGTGTATCATGGAACAATTTTAATCCACTTATATTTTTCTTTAAGGATGAGCAATGGATGTTAAAAAAACGATGACCCTCCATCAGGCTTCATCTTCAAGGTAGTTGAATAATGTTATATAATGTGCTTTTTAAAAATTTTTAACGGACTGTGCTAACTGTTGCTATCTTTTCAGTTATCAGGAGCGTTGCTGAAGAACATACTTCTTGAAGTTGTTCTTCAAGAAGGAGATGCTGCCTACATGCCCCTGTCATTGGCTTGCTCAAGGTTCAGGGACATAGTTGGGGATGACAATTTCAAGAATCAGGTAAACTTCTTATGGCTAGAAAGTAAATATTGACATTAAAAAATAAAATGCATAACAAGAACATCATTGATAATGTTAAATGTTATGTTCATTTTTTTTCACCTCAGGTGTTGCATGCTGGAAAAATAAGTCGTCTCACTACAAACAGCTCTTCTGGAGGATGTACTCAATCTCCACTTGTTTGGAGTGTGTGTTTGGAGTACAAATGCTGCACACCTGGTACGTTTTGTGTAAATTGGTGATGAATAAACTAGTTGTTAGTCTAAAGGAAAACTAAAGGCTCATTTACTTATGTCATCCCTTGGAGTTTAAAAGTTCTGGACACCATTCACTTGCATGGCATGGACCTACAGAGCTGAGAAATTATTCTTAATGTTTGTAAATGTTCAATGTCAACTATAAACCCTAATTCTTATTGTGCTTCTTGTGTATCCACCAGGTTATGCTGGAAAGAGAAAACGAGGCGAGCTCCAGGGCATTTATTCAGAAACCTTCCACCCTGGATTTTGCCGTTTTCACTGCATGCAGATCAGTTCTAATGAGCTGATAGTGTCCTTACAAATAACAAAAAAAGACTAAAAATAATAAAATAAAATAAACACTTTTGCAATCAATTCTGAATATACTTGTACATGATTTTATTCATTGAAAAAATAATTTATCCACCCTGAGATTTAAATTTAATATTTGTGTAACACATATATTTGTAAATAACACATATTTACACAGAAAATGAGTCTGCTATTTAAAAAAAATATGTTTTTCATGTATTTACATATTCACTTCACTGAGTCCAATTGTATCATATTTTAATATGTTCATTTACTTGATACTGTAGAATTGTAGAATATACTTGAATAAGGCCTACAGCCTGATGAATTTAAAACACCATCACTTTAAGTATGGTAAAAGGTGTAAAGACGTGACGTCATCATTGGCAGTGAGTGCTATTGGACACACAATAAAAACAAAGCTGTAAGAAATCAGACCATGATGAGGAACGTAATATTTGATCGTTTATTTTCATTACTGTCGCTACTTCCTGCCATACTCATTCACCGCCGTCGGCAATGAATGACAGCTTGGGGATGTCCTCATAAGCTCCTCCCACTTGCGGCATAAACTCCTCCTACTTGCACATTTGTGAAATTCCTCCTACTTGCGGCATAAGCTCCTCCCACTTGCGGCGTAAGCTCCTCCCACCTGCATGTCTCCGGGCTGCAGCGATACATACAGGGTCTGCACAGTAGCCACACGCAGACTCCTCCCAGGACACTACTCCGCACCTGGAGCGTGGGAAATAGAACACAGAGTTCCCACCCTATTTTTTTTTACAGTCTATGGTTCCCACGCAAGACACACCTCCACACCTGGAGCGTGGGGAAAAGTGCATACAGCACCCATGCGTGCACACACCCATGTTCTTATGTCTCATTGGACAGCTGGGACTGACGCTTAGCCTGCAGCGGCCTGTTTAAAAAGCCACAAACTCAACGTGCACTCACTTGTGATTTTAGCTAGTAGATAACGATTCAGCTTCAACTGCTACTTCTATGGAAGGATTTAATTCTAGTACCGCTAAGAATACATGGAGTTTCTTCTCGAACCTACGGAACATGTAGGAAATGGTTTTCATTTGATTGATCAATGGATAACGATGAGAAATTTACACGGAGAGGACCACCGATTTGGTTTTCACAGAGCTTCTCTTTAAACACATGGATTAACACGCGGATTAACAAATGGGGATACAGACTGCTCGCGGACCACGTTAATAACGTTACCCAGAGGATTATAATACATCGTGCAGTGAAGCTGAGAGGGTGAAAAGTAGATGACTATGCCAAACATTATATTGTTTTAACCGGACGTCCTGTAGCTTACCCATTCACTTACTCTGAGGCAGAAAAGTTAAAAGTGAACAACATGGCCCTTCGAAACGGACAAACATGCCCGTACATGTTCCCTGATTCTCAAGGTTGGACATCCGGGACTTTTACTCCTATAATGCACTGCGCGCGCATAGCAACGCGGCGAAGGGTAAAACAAACAAGCGCCCGCCATTAAGCAACACGAAAGCGGAAGATAAACAAGCGCCGAGAATCATGCCTAAAAACTATACATTTATGCAGTTAGCCTTTATTGGCTTTTTTGAAAAAACGGTGTCCCTCACTGACATTGTGTTACAAAGTGGCTGTTATGAGCTCAGTCTGTTAGTGGCACAGCTTGTACAGTGCTTTTGAATGAACAGTTTTTTTTTTTAATGAATAAAAAATCGATTACATAGTTAATGTAATCGATGCTTGATGGGTATTTAAACATGACTGCTCGTGTAGGACACATGGTATGTACACATGGTGTTCATACGAGGTGATTTGATGAGGTAATTGTATATGTCTGGATACTCGAGCCTGGGCCATGCTTTTGGGTTGTTCTCCCAGGACTCAGCTGGATGCCGATAGGGACAAGATTGTAATGCTAAACCTACAAGCGACAGCTTTCTGTGGTACCTGGTCAATGCAGGCGCTAGGAGACTGTCTATATATATTGATAAGACATTCTGTAATAGAAGAAGAAGATCTGTATTCATATAGCTGCTAGCGCCTTTATCAGACATGTAGCGGTAACGTTAGCTAGTCACAAAGCGCTTTACATGAGTGTTTTATTACATTCACTTCTCACCACCGACATACATTCACATACCATGCATCATTAATACAAAGTAGTCTGTTAGTACCCATAACTGACATAATCCACAGCAAAACTTCTGTGAATAGATACCTTTTTGATTTGCCTCGGGCTGTGTATTCGGTTTGTCTTACCCTTCATACACGGCGGCAGCTTGTTGCTATGCAGGTCACATGCGCGTGCGATCTGTGTTTGTGTTTGGAGCTCCGTCGAATTGATTCATTAATCCCTGATTTTCTTCTTTACCACTCATTTATAAACAAGCACTTTCTATTTTTATATCATGTGAACTTATCCTCGACACTATTCCTTATAAAAAACAATCGGATTGCTTTGATATCGCTACTTAGATCCAACTTTCCGAATCTCGGCTACTAGCCTTTAGCCCGCTAGCATTTCACGCGTGGCCTCGCGCCTATCGACCCTCTCATTTTACACCCGTTTGACTGAAAGGATACGGGTTATATCCATCATTTCAGTCCTAAATTAGTAGTGATATTGGTAGTATCACTACTAATTTACTGTTCATCTGTTATAATGGCGAACATATCGGATGTGTGTCTAACGTTACCTCTGAGTGCAGGTGAGGACACATTCGAGCTGGTTTCGGTACGATTGGAGCTGGAGTCGGTGGAGAAACAGATCCGCGTTCTGCTGGTGAAGCAAGCCGAGCTGCGAGATCGGCGATCAACGCTTGAAACATCACGCGCCGATGCTCACAAGTCAGTGGTTAGTAACTTTTTGACTCCGACTTCGTCTACTCCGTGCGTTTCTCTGCCCAGAAGGACGCGATCATCTCTGCCTTCATTCACTCCGGCACCGAGGCAACACCATGGACCCTGGGTGATCCCACAGCGGAAGACACGAGCCAGGACCAGACCAAGGACTTCCCCGCCCCTCCCGGTCTTCGAGATCTCCACCCGGAACCGCTTCTCCCCTCTTCGCGAGCCGGAACGTGACACCGCCGTGATCATCGGCACTTCCATGATCCGTCATGTCCATGATCCGGAGCTGTGGTCCTACACGCAGGGACGAACGACATCAGGCTGCGGCAGACGGAGGTTCTGAAGAAGGACTACAGAAGCCTGTTCGAGACGGTTCGCAGCACATCGCCTGAAGCAACGATCATCGTGTCTGGACCGCTTCCCACGTACCGACTAGGACAAGAAAGGTTCAGTAGATTATTTGCTCTAAATGAATGGTTAATGTCATGGTGTAATGAACAGAAACTGCTCTTTGTAAATAATTGGAATCTGTTCTGGGAGCGACCTAGGCTCTACCGTGCTGATGGCCTGCACCCCAGCAGAATCGGAGCGGCTGTTCTGTCGGACAACATCTCCAAGACGTTACACACCATATGACTAGTAAGTCAAAGTCCAAATCACAGTCTTTGCTGTCCCAACTTAATTGATATAAGTAGTGTAGAACATTATATAGAAACTGTGTCTATTCCTCGCTTAGTGAGGCCAAACAATAAATCTAGTGTAGGATCTAGCAAAAATCTTATTGTAATTAAACCAGAAAATCTAAATATCAGTGAACAAAAACAATTTCTAAAGCTAGGTCTTCTAAACATTAGATCGCTCACACCTAAGGCGGTTATTGTAAATGAAATGGTCACAGATAATAGTTTCGATGTACTTTGCCTTACTGAAACCTGGCTTAAACCAAATGATTATTTCGGTCTAAATGAGTCTACTCCACCAGGATACTGTTATAAGCATGAGCCCCGTCTGATCGGTCGTGGCGGCGGTGTTGCAACAATCTATAGAGATATTCTTAATGTTACTCAGAAAACAGGTCACAGGTTTAATTCGTTTGAAGTACTTGTGCTTAATGTTACGCTCTTAGATGCAAGAAACAAATCCATATTATCTCTAGCCTTGGCTACCCTATATAGACCTCCAGGGCCCTATGCTGACTTCCTAAAAGAGTTTGCATACTTTCTCTCAGATCTATTGGTCAATGTCGATAAAGCAATAATTGTTGGAGACTTTAACATACACGTTGATAATACAAATGATGCGTTAGGGACTGCGTTTACAGATTTATTAAACTCCTTTGGGGTCACGCAAAACGTCAGTGGTCCCACTCATCGTCTAAATCATACACTAGATTTAATTATATCATATGGAACCAATCCAACTGATATAAATATTATACCGCAAAGTGATGATCTCACTGATCATTACATGGTAACTTGTATAATACGTACTGCTGAAATTTGTCATGTTGCGCCACGTTATAGACCAGGCAGAACAATCCTTCCAACCACTATAGATAGATTCTCAAATAGCTTACCTGATCTATCTCAGCTGCGCAGTGCACCCAAACAAACAGATGAACTAGAGGAAATGACTAGCAGTTTGAGCACCATGTTCTCTAGTACACTAGATATTGTTGCACCAATTAGATTAAAAAAGGTTAGAGAGAAAACTAAAGCACCATGGTACAACAGTGCTACGCATGCAATCAAGAGAGAAACTCGTAACTTAGAGCGTAAATGGAAACAAACTAATTTAGAGGTCTTTAGAATCGCGTGGAAAGACAGTATGTCACGTTATAAAAAGGCTCTAAAAGCAGCCAGGGCTGAGCATCTCCGCAAACTAATAGAAAATAACCAAAATAATCCAAGGTTTTTATTCAACACCGTGGCTAGACTAACAAATAAACAAACATCACCAGAGCAAAATATTCCATTACAATATAGTAGTAATGATTTTATGAATTACTTCAATGAGAAAATAGAAAGCATCCGAAACACAATTGTAAATATACAATCCTCTATGATGTCTTATGATTCAGCCTCAATTATGGCCCCTCTAGAACAACTACACCGTTTTACAACTATAGGACAGGAAGAGCTAAATAAACTTATCATTGCATCTAAACCAACAACATGTTTATTAGATCCAATACCCACTAAACTACTGAAAGAAGTGTTACCTGTAGTCGAAGAGCCTCTTCTTAATATTATTAACTCGTCTTTATTTTTAGGTCATGTTCCAAAAATATTCAAGCTGGCAGTAATAAAACCTCTCATTAAGAAACCGCAATTAGATCCAAATAACTTAGCAAATTACAGACCCATCTCAAATCTTCCATTTATGTCTAAAATACTAGAAAAAATTGTGTCCGCTCAATTGTGCTCTTTCTTACAAGAAAATGATATCTATGAAAAATTCCAGTCGGGATTCAGACCGCATCATAGCACAGAAACTGCGCTAGTTAAAATAACAAATGATTTACTTTTAGCTTCTGACCAAGGCTGTATCTCAATACTAGTTCTACTCGATCTTAGTGCTGCGTTCGATACTATTGATCATAAAATACTCTTGGATCGACTACAAAACTACACTGGTGTTCAGGGACAGGCATTAAGCTGGTTTAGATCGTACTTATCAGACCGTTACCATTTTGTCTGTTTAAATGGGGAAAAATCAAAGATAACGTCAGTAGACTATGGAGTGCCGCAAGGATCGGTGTTAGGCCCTCTGCTATTCTCAATATATATGCTGCCACTTGGTAATATTATAAGAAAACATGGAATTAATTTCCACTGTTATGCTGATGACACTCAATTATATATCTCATCACGACCAGATGAAAACACTAACTTATCTAAATTGACAGAGTGTCTAAATGATATAAAATGCTGGATGACGTGTAATTTCCTGCTATTAAATTCAGATAAAACGGAGGTATTACTTATTGGTCCAAAAAACTACCCACAAAATCCCTTACAATACAACTTTAATTTAGAAGGATGTCCTGTTACTTTATCCACTACAGTAAAAGACCTGGGTGTTATACTAGACCGCAACTTGACTTTCGAAAATCATATTTCATATATTACAAGAACAGCCTTTTTCCACCTTAGAAACATTGCTAAGCTACGCAACATGCTATCTGTTTCTGATGCAGAAAAGTTAGTTCATGCATTCATGACCTCGAGACTAGATTACTGTAATGCTTTATTAGCTGGCTGTCCTGCATCCTCAATCAACAAGCTACAGTTAGTGCAAAATGCAGCTGCTAGAGTTCTTACTAGATCAAGGAAATATGATCATATAACACCTATTTTATCATCTCTACACTGGTTACCTATTAAGTTACGTATCAATTACAAAGTATTCCTACTGACCTATAAAGCCCTAAGTGGTTTAGCTCCTGTGTATTTAACAGACCTCCTATCGCCATACAATCCATCGCGCTCTTTAAGATCACTAAATTCGAGGCTTCTGGTCATTCCTAGGATATCTAAGTCCACTAAAGGAGGGAGGGCGTTCTCGCATTTAGCTCCTAAACTCTGGAATAGCCTTCCTGATATTGTACGAGACTCAGACTCGCTGTCCCAGTTTAAAACTAGATTAAAGACGCATCTCTTTAACCAAGCATTCACTTAATGCTTAACCTTTGATACTACTGCTGAATCAGTTCGAATGCATTAACATTATGAACATCAGCTATGCTAATTATTTCCCATCTGCCTTTCTGCTGTTATCTCGGGACGCTAGTCCCGAGGTAAATAGCGTTCGTCAGCTCCAGTTTGTATCCAGCCTCTCACGGAGACTTCAGATGCCCCAACGCCTGTGAAGAGACGACTCGACGCCTGTGAAGAGACGACTCAAAGCCGGCGATATGTTATGCCATAAATTAATACTTGATTAACTAACTGTATTTTTCTATGTACATTTCCGAAATGCAATTTCTGTAAAGCTGCTTTGAGACAATGTGTATTGTGAAAAGCGCTATACAAATAAATTTGAATTGAATTGAATTGAATGATTTGTGACGTAACGCCGACCAAGAGAATACACGGTCGAAGTCTCCACGAGATAACATTACATACTGTACAGATAAATAACACGGCAGGATCATGTGACATCTAATGGCTCGTTTCCACTGAGCGGTACGGTACGGTACAGTTCGGTACGGTACGCAATTATTTGCGTTTCCACTGTCAAAAGTTGTGAATGGTACCAAAAAGCCGAACCGTACCGTACCACTTTTTGGGTACCCTTTCGTTGGGGTACCTAGCACAGTGGTACGGTACTAAAAGGTGGAGCTAGACTCACTGCAGAACGGTGATTGGTTGACAGAGAATCGTCACTTGCGCGTGCTACAAGGGGAACGTCGACAACACAAGAGGTGCCATTTTTAAAACACCGTTGCAAAATAATGTCGCCGCGCAGCTTAACATTACCGTGGTCGACCCAGGAGGTGCAGACCTTCCTGGGTATCATCGGTGAAGAAAGGGTGCAAAGGGAACTCGATGGCATGGTGAGAAACGAAAAGGTTTTTCAGCATGTTTCTGAGAGGATGGCTGCCGAGGGGTTCCAGCGGACGTCCGAGCAGTGCCGAATTAAAAGCAAGAAACTGCGGAGTGACTACCGTAAGGTGAAAGACCACAACAGCCGGAGTGGTGTTCACAGAAAAAAATGGAAGTGGTTAGATATGATGGACGCAATATACGGACACAGACCGGCGAGTTTGGGGAGAGAAGGAGGCATCGATACGGCCAACGCGTTGCTGGAGTCGATGGTGGAGCCTGCCGGTAAGTTCTTATAACTTTTACTTGTGAAAAAGTATACAACGATAGCGGGAAAGCTTACTTGCAATGCACAACATTTGAGCAAACCTGTTGTTTGTTTGTCAGTCAGCCAGTGTGGTACCAACAAATAGTTTGCAAGCTAGCAAAACGCTAGTTTATTAGCCAGTGGTGAACGGAGTAACTTTACGTACGTGTCCAGTAAACGTTAACTTGTACAGATAACTTACCCTAATCATAAAACTATTTAACTACTATTTACTATACTACTAAAGATATTCAACTAAATAGTCAAGTCACCTTTATTTATATAGCGCTTTTTACAATACAGATTGTATTAAAGCAGCTTAACAGTGATAACATGAAAATAATACAACACAGATCAATTATATAGATAAAATATATATTAAAGAAAGATGGGTCTAATGATAGAGCTTAGGTAAGAAAATTGTGAAATATCAGAGTGAGATGGGGGAAAAATGTCTACATTCAATGGGCTTAAAGTTTTAAATTATTGTACTTTTTACCCCGCAACATTGCTGTACTTAACAGTACAGCAATGTCCTGGGGTAAAAAGTAAAAATATTATGCTTTGGAATGTAGTGCAGTAAAAGTTACTCTGATAAAATTATAGATACTTGAAAAAAATACTTATGTATATTGACGAAGTAAAAATGCTTTGTTACTGTCTACTGCTGTAAATTGACTTCAGTCCTACTACGTTGTATGTTCTGTATTTATCTCAAACAGTATTGTTGCAGTTTGTGTAATTAGCGTGACTTGTGTAACTTTTCAGTTGAGGATCCTAGCTGTCAGGAGGAAATAGAGGGACTTGACGAGATGTCCACTCTTGAAAGCTCAAGTTCGCCTGCCAGGACATCAACACCGACACCACCACCAGAATCTGCTCCATCAACTTCGAGTGAACCTCGGCGTATAACCATCGGTAAGACATGAACACCAGAGTGAAAAGTTACACACTGATTATTACAGTATTGTAGATATCATATACAGTATAATCTGGACATTGTATTGTAGTACTTTAGATGTGTCCCCCTTATATTGGTTGGCTCAAATTACAAGGATAAAAATGACTCGCTAAACAACCAACATTCCTGTCTTTTTTGCATTCCAGGCAAGAGGAAAAGGGGGCAACAGGATGTTGTTGCGGCCCTGGTTGAGATGCAGGCAGCTGATGAGAGGCAGCAGGAGTGGCTAGAGAGGATGGAGGACCGTCGTGACCGGCGCTTTGAATTGATGCTGGAGGACGCCCGCGAGGCAAGGCGGCATGAGGCTGAAATAACTCGGCAACACATGGAGCAGTCTGCAAGCTTCAATCAGGCCTTCCTCGGCACACTCAGTCAGCTGGTGCAGGCGTTGAGAAGACGTCGCGACCCTGTGCCATGATCCAGCCACTAGTGCTTTTCACACAGCACTTTACACTCGTTTACTTTTTGTTTGCACTCGTTTACTTTTTGTTTGCACTTGTTTACACATGTTTTGTTCTATTATTGTTGCACAGCACATTGTACGGAAGCATTTGTTTGATTTTTCAAATTAAAGTACTTTTTCATAACCTTATGTGTCTTGGGGGTCTTTCAGGAGCAAAACACTGCTATAAATGTATGTCATTTCATTAACGTTCCTGTCATCTGGTGTCAACGACACCTTTTGTTAATGATAATGTTGATTTTGGAGAATATGCTTGCCTTAAATACAAAATAGTTGGTAATGTGTTACTTTACAATAGCTAATCTTCAAAAATTTCACTCTGTACTCAAATATGATTTTAAAATTAACCCATTGCAAACAAAATATGAATTAATTCTTCTACATGGGTATTGCAGAGAGTAATAAGTTCTCTCTTTTACAAAATATGAAGAGGCAGGGTAAATGTAAAATCGATTTATTTGGGTCCATAAAATCAATCAAAACATGTAAACAAAACAACCTAGCATTTACACAGGTGCGCCTTTGATAACTGTACAACAGATTTAACTGTTCAAAAACCGCATCAGACCCTCGCGTACATCCCTGCCCTCCTCCTCTACACCCTGTGCCAGTGGCACCACAGGCCTCTGCAGCAACAGCTGTATCCCATTCGTGCTGATAATCCTCTCCATGTCTTTCACAAAGATTGTGCAGAGCACAACAAGTCAACACCATGGATTTTACCAGTTCAATGTCGCTGTCATTCCTCTTCAAAAGGCACCGCCACCTCCCTTTGAGTCTCCCAAAAGCATTTTCTACCACCACCCGAGCCCTGCACACTTTCTTGTTGTAGGTCAGTTGTTCTGCTGTCAGCCGGCCATTGTCAGGGAATGGTTTTAGGAGCCAATTCTGCAAAGG
Source organism: Siphateles boraxobius (assembly GCF_051911475.1). Lineage (NCBI taxonomy): Eukaryota > Metazoa > Chordata > Actinopteri > Cypriniformes > Leuciscidae > Siphateles > Siphateles boraxobius. The sequence continues at coordinate 17,681,258 of NW_027508931.1, read as the reverse complement.
GTAGGCAGAGTCTCCTAGCACATAATAGCCAGCATTCACCCCACTGATGTTCCTGGTGCAAGCTGGGCAAAGGCTTCCACGCTCGACTAACTCCCACAATGTGGACAGTCTCAGAACCCGAGCATCATGCATACTTCCAGCCATTCCTGCATATACATTCCAAAATAGTCCTTTTCCGTCAACTACTCCTTGCAGGATGATGGAATGCCAGCCTTTTCTGTTGAAGTAATCGCAGTGGTACTCCTTTGGGGCTATTATGGGTATGTGTGACCCATCAATGGCACCCACACACTGCGGAAGCCCAAATCGGTTCTCAAAGTAGGCTGCCATCTCTTTAAGCTTCTGCCGGTCAGGAAAACATATCTGTTCTGGAACTAACAATGTGCAAGTGGCCATGCAGAACTCCTGGACGCACCGACACACTGTTGTTTTGCTGACTCCAAAAAGATGGCCAATACTTCTGTAGTCGCTGTTGGTTGCCAGCTTCCATAGTGCTATGGCAACTCTTTTCTTAAGGGGAACACACACTCTGAAGTTCGTGTCCTGCTTATCCATTGCTGGATGCACCATGGCACAAAGGGACAGAAATGTTTCTTCAGACATCCTGAAGTTGTGCACCCACTGTGTGTGTGTGAATCCTGGAACGATCACATCCCACCAGTCATTTGAGCGGCTGAAAGTCCAAATGGTTGGTCTGCAGCGCCGATTTTGCATCAGATTGATTATCTAGAAAAACACATAAAGCAAACAAAATGTTAATACGATGTAGCAGTGATGGTGGGTGTGTTCAGGTCCTTTAATTATTAGTGCAACTATCATAGGCCAGATGAAACAATGCAAAGTATTTGGGAAATTACAACATTGAAAGTGTTACCTTGGACAAAATAAAATATATACATTTTATACAATATCCAATATACTGCACCAGAGAATAGCACTGTGGTGTCATTGAAGCACAAAGAAAAAATAGCTTGCAGATATAACTATTTTCGCAAAATTTACATATAATCAGTCATTAACCACAACTAGTATTGCACTTGTAATAATATAGATTTCATACAGATTCATGAGAAAGATTTATGATTTTAAGATGTAACCTTCACAGTGCTTATTAATATAATACAGTTAATATAATGTAGTTTACAGTTTAAAGGCCAATAGGCCTGGTTTCGCAGGCAGGGCTTATTGTACTTATTTATTCGTACTGGAGGGTTACTTGATTTATAAGAATATTCCTTAGCTAACGGATTACAGTACATGAAACAAAATACATTGTAATATACGACATAAAAACATTTAGCTTAGCTCAAGCTTACCCTCCTGCGCCATCGTTTTTGTCTTGCCTTGTCTTGACTTGCGCGGTTGTCTGTCTCGTCCCAGCTCCTTAACATTTCCCGAATTCCCCTGTATTTTTCGGCTGTGTTTTTCCTTGCAGCCTGCAGCCTTTGTTCAAACAAAGCTTGTCTCCTCCTTGTGACAAACAGCCACATGCCGAGAAGCAAGAACAAGATCTGCTGTATGTCCTCCATTGTTGTTTGCGGTTTCAGCTTTCTTCTTCGAGCGTGAGTGACATCAAGCGACTTTCCGTCATCCACCACGCCTATCAAGTGACGTTATCACTACTTTCCGGCATACACCACGCCTATCAAGTCGGGTACTGTTGGCAGTGGAAACGCGAGCCCCGATCATGGTTTAGCGACCCGACCCGAACCGTACCGTACTGAACCGTACCGTACCACTCAGTGGAAACGAGCCATAAGTAACAATATGGTGTAAACATTTAGACGGAATGCCTCGATAGCGATCTTCATTCTCTCTTATGAATATGCAAATGTGTTTACAATTAGTTGCACGCACACACATACTCCTCAAAATCCTCAGTTGACAACACTTGATTTTAACTATTATTTACATTGAACAAGCACATTCTCTCTCCATTAGATGTTTTCCAACTTCCCGGAAAGTTTTTGAACAGTCCAAATCACGAAGAGATGCGGGGGTGTTTGGAAGAGTCCATTTCCAAAGGGGACTTTTTACAGTTTTATGACCGAATACAATTATGTCGCAGAAGAAGTTGTTTTTAATTAAAGAAAAGTTTCGGTGTTTACATATATTTGAAAAGTTTACTAGCACATTTTTAAAACGTAAAAAATAAAAGTTAAAATAAAGTTAAAATACAAAGGTTATTCGTACATTTTACTACGTTATCAGAAAATGTTAGAGAAAGTTTTTTCTTTTTTTAAATTATGTATCTTTACAGACCTAAGAGCATGATGCTTCAAAGTATGAAATACAAGTTTTTGAACATGTATATACTTTTGAACATTTATAAATGTGTGTGTTGCTAAAGCAGAAGTCTATTTTCTTTTAAATAAAGATTTACCTTTTATTTATGCTTTTATTTCTTTAAAACAGTCTGATGAGATGCATTATTTCTTTGATTAATTGATTAATGTTGCGAGGGGGTTTCCTCACACGTGTAAAAAGCGTTTTAGATGTGTTTGTGACAAACATATTGTATTTACTTAGACTTTTTAAATGTATTTAACATTTTAAATGTTTTTTCTTCTGACCAACTTACATTTCATATGAATTACCTGAGGCGTTTAACAACCACATATAGGCAATGCATGTTGATTAGTAGGCTGAGTTTCAGGGATAGTGCAAAGATGCAATGTTCGAGAAAGCTCATATTGTTGTAATCTTTCAGAGGTCTCACTCACCCACAAACGTAAAACTTTGTGTTGGGAATATCCAGGCATAGCTTTACTAAAATAAACTTTATGGAAGTCATTTTCAAACTGTGAGTATGCTTCATCATGTAATTAGCCTATACCATATTTTATATATTAATATTATGGTTCCATGTTGTTTTAAAGTCTTTGTTTGTTATTAACTAATACCTTTTTAACTAACACCTCAACAAATTAAGAAACATATGAGCTAAGAAGCTAATGTTCTCTAATCCAGAATAAACAGATAATGGACCGTTCACAATCAACAATATGTTAGACATTACCTAGTATGACACTGTTCACATCTTGTTTCTCAGACTGTATGTGATTTAGATGAAGACTTTTCTTTGAGAGCTGTCAACATTCACTGTTTATAGGAATAAATGACCATTAAGAATTTAAGTGATAGTCTTTCTGTTTGAGAATGTTTGAATATCCCTCTATCTATGATGCTGAATCACACAATGTATTAACACGAAAAGTAAGTGCATGCTGTTTTAGACTTCAACTATTAATCACATCTGACTATTGCACTGAGAGATATATTCATTAAAGCTTGAGTTAAGTTAGAATCAAACATATCTTCATACCTATTGTGTTCTGAAACAATGACAGACACAAATTGTTCTAACAATTATTTTTGTGTTATAAATACACTTTTCTTATTTCTACAAATATCTGTGCTAAATATGGAGTTAATACACAATGAAAACGAGAATAATGCTACCAAATACGTCTGACACAATGTTTTTAAGAATAAGCAGTGTTTTAAAATACAGATGTTTTTTCTTTTGACAAACCTACATTTCAAATGATCTCACCCCCGTGGTGTTTAACATCCAAGAGCTGAAGAAGCAGTTCTTTATGCAAAAATTAATTAAAAGACAACAATAATACAAATAGTTTAAGTCGACATAAACGAAACACCCCAGATCATCCCAGAAGTTATAGTAAACATTTACAATATGGAAATAGATTCTGTCAGTTTTGTAATGCAAACACATTTGAGGGTTACCGTTACCTGTCCTTGTAAAGACTATGGATACATTTCAAGCATAGTCTTTATGCAACAATCACGCGTCCACAATTTACTACAAAAGTGTGTACTGTGTACTGTAAATAGACATTTAGTATGTGAACACTGCGCTGGCATTTGTACTAGAAGATAGGTGGTAATTTTGCATTAATTTGTAAAGGACAAACAAAAATGGATCATTATTAAATCCATAAATTACTAATCTTACATTCTGGCATATACTTGCTGTTGACTGCCAGCTTGCTCACATTCTTGCACATGGGGAATCAAAAGAGATTGTTTTTCCCGTTGTAAATTTAGGTATGATAGTATGTTTTTAGATTATTTATTTTGACAGCTAATATAGAAAGTTGAAGAGTTCGTTGATTATATCAATTCAATGAAGGGTGAATAATCTTTGAATTACAGTAATTATTTGTGTATCTCATCCATGAAGGTGCAACAATGTTGGAGGTTTTGAGAACCAGAACCATGATAACTGAGCAGTTGAACTTTAGCTATAGTCTGTGCCCCCATTTATTAATATGACCGGAGGTGCTGGTGAGTAATAAAAAATAATAATAATTTAAAAAAATCACTCCGTATTCCATGATTCCTAATTCTTTACTATCCCAATTAAGTACAAATTAACTGTATTCAGTTGTTTAGGCACTAAACTAGTCCAATACATTAGTCAAACTCATTTTTATATTAAAATAATTAAGATTTCATGGCTCCACCAGGACAGGACAGCGACGGGGTCCTCCCTAGCCCATTGTTGTGTAGGGTGTATGGGGGGTTGTCATCAGGAAGCCATAAATAACTATGTAAATTACAGTCACAATGCATCATAAGTAACTGCAAGTCCCACATGTCACCATAGAGAAGTTTTTATTTTTACTCAATCCAGTTACAACATTTTTACTAAGCATGACAAGGTCAAAAACATATGCATGTTGTTCACAATAGATCCATAACACTCATTTAGAAAGTAGATAGGATGGAATTTCTTTTTGTGCAGACTTTATGTTAACTTTTACCAAAGATTAAAATGTTGAAGTTCAGGGCGTTAATTAAATTGTCTCGAGTAACATGAAAACGCAATATACCTATAGGCCTAACCCTACACATCAGCTTTAAAACAGTAATCTACATTCTGAATAAACCATTATTACATCTGTAACATACATATTCTTTGAGGCGGGGGAAACTGTTTCCAATCACAATTAAACAAAAACAAATAAACATATAGCAAAAAGCACTGAGATAATGTTGAGTAACACAAAACAGATCTAAGAACTCAATACATTACATTATCATTCTACAAATAATGGTTTTGCTGTAACACTATGGTCTTTTCGATATATGTAAACACTTGGCATTGCTTAAACTCAATTTAAACAGCTTGTCTATTATTGAAAAGATGCAGTGTAACACAGATATGGGTATAATATGAACCATTTGTCCATTTTTTAAAATGCAGCTAAACAAAAGAATGAAGATCATTTAATTATTATTATTATTATTATTATTATTTAATACCTCCTAATGTTCTGGATTAGGGTTGCATGTTGTACAATACATTTTTTATGATCTCAGACATGACCACAAAAGAAAGATTTTTTAAAAACAATTTATTTCAACAATATATTGAGAGATAAACAGTATATTCATACATTGAAACGTTATACAGTATATTCATACATTGAAGCGTTAAAAAACAATAAGTAAAAAGAAAAACAATAGTAATGACATTAAAGTTTGTCTAACCAGAAAATTAATTTTTTACAGCCTGTCTTGTCTTGCTCTAGGATGTAGCTGACTAGAGTTTCAACCATTTTCCCGACGTCACAGAATTTCTCATTTTTTGAAAACAGTGACGCACATAGATCTGTTAAAAACGAACACATACAGAGAACTCCAAACTCGTTACTACAATCAAACACCACACCCAGAACTTTTCTGAGGATTACACAGATCGGCTCGTTGGCATTAAGACACACGATCGTAACATCATGCCATGAATTTGTTAGGCCTCTTACAATCATTTCATTTTTGAGATTCGTTACACGTCTGGTATCTCCCGCACAGTCGTTATTCGAATCACACTCAGCATCGATGATCTTATGCATCAAGTCAACCATCTGGCCTCTAAAATACTCTTCAAACATACAGTCTATGGTAGCTCTTAAACGACACTCTTTGCTCATGGCACAGTCGAACACCGTAGGCTTGTGCGCAGCATCTTCAGAACTCAACGGGCAGTCGTGCTCCATCAAGCTTTTAGTTCGAAGTTTTTAGATACTTAGAACAAAACTTCGTGGAAGGTATAAACTTTGTCCCCTATCCGATGTTGAAAGATTCGGACAGTTCCTGGAATGTCATGTGATTACATTTAAATTTACATTTACATTTAGTCATTTAGCAGACGCTTTTATCCAAAGCGACTTACATCTGAGGACTAAAGCAAGCGAGTCATTGTGAAGAGGGAAAAACGACGCAAGAAGT